>NC_090938.1:56339209-56660043 GCF_040938575.1 Ambystoma mexicanum | reverse complement strand
CTGCCTCTGTATCTCTCTCTCTCCCACCCTCTCTCTCCCTCACTGTTACTGTCTCTCTGTTTATGTCTCTCTCTCACCCCCTCTCACTGTTACTGTCTCTCTGCCTCTGCATGTCTCCCCCTCCCACCCTCACTGTTACTCTCTCTGCCTATATATCTTTCTCTCTCTCTCCCTCACTCTCTCTCCCTCACTGTTACTATCTCTCTGCTTCTGTTTCTGTCTGTCTGTCTGTCTGTCTCTCTCTCTCTCCTCTCACTGTTACTGTCTCTGCCTCTGTATCTCTCTCTCCTCCTCCCTCTCTGTTGGATGCAGGGAGACAAAAAAGCAAGAGTGGGGAACAATTAAAGTTTGGGAGGCCTCCTGAAAAATGATAATTTTGCTCCATTTCCGTTGACTCGGTAGAGGGAATGAATGAATGAATGAATGAAAGCCTCATGTTGACAAGGATTTCTCGTAAGAGGTATTCAAAAGTCTTAAAATGCCTCCTAAAACACACAGTAAATAGCATTTCTGAGCATGTCCCTAGTTATTGCAAAGCAGGCCATGGTCTTGTGATGTGGAGACAAGTGCCATGGTGTGGTTTAGGTGCATAAAACAAGTGCCATGGTGTGTGGTTTAGGTGCATAAGACAAGTGCCATGGTGTGTGGTTAGGTGCATAAGACAAGTGCCACAGTGTGTGGTTTAGGTGCATAGGACAGGTCTAGCAGTGCCTTTGGGGTGAGGCATAGCATAAGAAGCTCCTTGCAATGCAGTGAAAATCTTCAGGCAGGAGGCAGTTAAAAAGATTGGCATTTGACAAGTGATGAAGGGCCACCACATTAACTCCGAACACCTGTTGCGCAGTGAGGCGGAAGTCGGGATCCCACCCCTCCACACCCTCACACGAAGCTCATGACAATACGGAAGTCCAGAAGGACTCGCATCCGCCAATTCTATTTTGGACGAATCCCAAATGCGCCTATGATTGACAAATACACTGAGAGGTACCCTCTCAGTCAGCCATACACACCAGGTACAGTAAAAATCTATCCATGCGTGAGTGAAGATCCCAAGACCATAGTCAGGGACACCTATATGGACAGCCTAGACTAAGCACCAAGAAACCATGTTGCTGACGTCATTAGAGACACCACGAGATAGCAGCGTTAGACATGATGCACATGTGCAGTCCGCACTGCACCACATAAACACACAACCAAATTCATGAAGAACCTGAGTGCACAGTTCTATAGTTAGAGGACAGATACATATACATACTGTCATTGATTTCATTATTTTATCATTAGCCGAGTGCAGTAAGGTAGAGACCGCAAGGCACAAGAGTTCCTGAGCGAGCTTGCTGATGCTTAAAGCCAATAATCATGTGGACATACAGGAGTATATATGGAACCGGATCAAACCACGTATAGCTAACCCATTAGGAAAGGAAGTATAACATGTACTATGCAGAAACCACATTATAAGGTTCAGGAAAATTACAGCAGGTCTCAAATCGCTGAGCAGGAGATGAGCGGAGCCAATTCAGGCAGGACAGATAGCGAGACGTGTGAGACAGCACCCACAGCCAAGGTCAAAAGATATGAAGACTTTCCCCAATCCCCAGATTACAAAGGGACCAGCTGCAAAGAAGTAGAATACATCCTCATAATTAGGAGCTACATCCTGATTTTGACCATGTAGGTTATTAGATACCTGACGGCCAATCCCACACAGCAGTCGGTTTTTGGAAAAAAGTGCAAGTAATGACGGAGTATTGATGTAATTTTACACTAAAACTGGCCTGCGAGCTAAGAGAAGCCGAAGAAGTATTGGAATCCACTTGTGTTCTGATATCGATCCCTGTTGGTTTTATCTGTAATAAACAGCAATTTGAACTTGCCGTTGATTGAGTCCTCCGTGTGTACTGGGGAGGGAGATGGGCTCTCCAAAGTCTGCAGACTTCCAGTATTGCTCTGGCATACCTGGAAGTTCTTGCCAATAACAGAGGATGGTTCGCTGCATCAGCCCGGCACAAGGTCGTCTCCCCCGCTGTGGAACCTGAGAGGCTGCAGGACCCTCTTATAATTCTAGCGGACGCGTATCTGTGGAAAGGCCATTAAGAGCAAGCTTGGAAATCATCCTGCCCGACGTCAGCAAGGAGTCCAGGCAGACCAGGACTGAGAAGTGAGCACTTTCTGGGGCACCCGGCAGCCGAGCAGCACCAGCAGACCACAGAGTTTAAGTATGGACCCAGTTGAACGGCAACTGTGGGCGTGAGGGAGGGTATTGAATATTGTGGAGTATTGTTTAGTATCATCTAGTATTCACAAAGTATTGTTTAGCAGTGTTAAAGTGAGTAGGGACAGGAGCAGAGGTAGATGTCGCTTTTCTATCACTAGGGCACATTCGAGTTTTAGATGGAAACAATTCTGGTGAATAACCTAGACTATTCACTCGGGGGAACAGATGACAGATGTTATGTAAATAGTGGATTTCCTGTATCTTGGGCGTTTTAGCTCGGATTATAAATGACAGTATCACCGTAAGGTTTAGCAAGGGAGCTGTCCTAGATTGCGGAAGGTGAGTCGACTGGTTAAGTCGCCGGAGTGAGATGTTTTGCACGCTAGGCGACGCAGCGGGTATAGTTAGTTCACAAGACAATATTAGTATACTTTGCCTGGAGGCGGGAAGGCAGCTGTGGGATTTTGTGTGGGTTTGGGAAACAGCGGGTCATAGCATTGTGTGTACTGTATCTGATCTTTTAGCACTAGCTTTGTTAGTAAATTGGTGACCTCACCCGTAGGTTTGCACTCAGGACACAGAGAGCATGAGACGGTCAGGAGCTAGCATTGGGAACTTGGGATTGGCAGACGCGGTGAACCAGTGGCGGTGCACGGAAGGCACATGTGCAAGATTGTGGGTGTGCCTGAGGAGGCGGTGACAGTGAGTTTGTAAAGGAGTGGTGCACGGAACACACCTGATAAGCTGTGGAGCCAGGGAGGCTCGTACTAACCTGAAAAGTATTGTTATTGCATAATACCTTTCTCCCTAAACAGCGGATTGTTGAAACCCTTGACTTGAGGTCAGGAAAAGCCAAGATAAATGTATCAGGGGAAGTGGGGACGGAGACACCCCTCCAACACCTGTGTAAGACACTCCCACCCTACAGGGAAAAGATATGTAAATATAGCATAGACTGGTCCAAAGGCACTGAGGGAAAGTTAACTAAACCATGGCAACCTTGAGGAAGTTTCTCCATGAACATGCAGCAACCACTACTGACACACATACTGGGTGCCTGTAAGGGGAAGAAGTCAGCAAGCTGCATGGCCATATTCGAGTTGTGGCGCATGTTTCAGGAGGGCGAGAGGGAGGCAGTGAGGTGCCAATGGATGCTGAACCAGCAGGAGGTACCGGGGTCTGAGACCTCGCCTTGCCCTCCTCCACACATTCCTCCAAGTGCAGCATCAAATGACACAGATGAAGAGCAAGGGATGTATCCGTAACAACAAAGACTAAAACCTGCATGACCAATGAACAAAAATAATTCCATATTTTCTATTTTTTATGATAGCTAAATTGAAACATTTGGACAAATCTCCCTTGGATTTGCCATTATCGCTGTACTTCTGTCACGTTGTGGAACATTTTCAGGGAAAGGATTTTGATTTTGTGGATGTGTTGCTGATTGCTTAAATAAATATGGAAAAAAAAGTAGCATGGCATGTCGCGAAGAAGACCATGAAGCCGAGGTGAGGAAGGAAGATCCTGGATAGGGATATTGTCTGGTCAATATAATAGAAGCTTACGTAGACTGCCACAAGAAGAGTCTGGGTCATTGACTCTTGAGTCTCTGTGGTCACCCCCTCGTTCATTTGCCTGACCACTGACACTTTTCTTTGGGTTCTGTGTCAGGTCAGTGGAATACCTAATCTGGCCAGAACCATCAACGTACCACGTAAGAGGTTGGGTTCTATTTTTCTTGAGTACATCACTAAGCCGAAATCAGGGTTGGCTGCATGTTCCAGGTTACAAGGATTGGAAGGGACTGCGGCTGTCATGCACACATCTGTACTCTCAACTCTGTTAGTCAATTTGAGGACATTACTGTGGATTCTTTTAATTTGAACTATTGTGAGCCCAGCATGGCTGACAATGCCCTACTAATGGCAGTAGGGCATACCAGCAAGATGATGGGACATCACCAGACACACCCTGTAGAGCAGCGACTCCCCATCGTAGCTTGACCTCCATAAGATATTCTTCCGGGCACACTCGTAGAGATCAGAGGCTTTAGTCCAGGTGAGGCCGAAGCAAGATGTGAGGCTGTAAACTGGGAAAGACCCATTTCTGGGTTTGAAAGCTTGCGTTGATGGTGTTGATGGTGGCCATGAGGCCGAAGACCGGCAGCAAAAGAACTTTGGCCACAATTGAGGCCATTTGGAAGTCGATGGTTTCTTGGATGGTTCAATTTTGGTAAATTTAAGGGTATCTGGAAACCTGAAAATATGATAAGCAAATTGTGAAATATGACTTGTTAAACACTTCTGAATTTAGAATATGTAGCTCTTGTAAAGTCTTCTTGTACGTTTCTGCCATTTCTGGCATTTGAGCCAGACTGGCTGAATTATTTATTTATAAGTGAGTGTAGGGAACTTTGCCACCAAGGCTGGCTGTCCTACTATGCATAGTTTTTGTTGCGAGCACGTGGACTTAAGGTGCGATTGTGGAATGCTCCCCAAAGCGACAGTCTGATGTCGTCACTTTGCTGCTGTCATCAAGATCCACGTGAAAACCTTCCCATCAGTCCCAGAGTCACCTTATTCCAAATTTTCTATCATGTGACCTCTCTTAAAACCAGGACCAAAGAGCCATCCCGTTATATCATAGATTGCTGCAAAACCCAAAGGGGTTTTCATTCCCTGATCTACACTAGCCTCTCACCCCCCAAACAGGACCTAGTGTTCCAACCCCAAAGTGTTCCCGTATTCTCATTAAGTCCTATCTGCCAACATTATCCATTCCTTTCAGAGCAGGTGATCCAGTGCTGGTTTTGACTTTGCATTCTGGGACTTGTAGTCCTGTGTTCATAATGGGAAAATCCAGCAGTACAATTCCTAGAATTCAAAGTTAAAACTAGAACTGGACCAGTGCCTCCCGAATGGAATGGCATATGTCGACATGTGTTTTAGGTATCTCAATGATCAACATCTGATCATAAATGCCCTCTCCCATTGCTCTCATGTCTCCCTCTCCCAATAAACACACAACCTTGAAGTACAGTTCTGCGCCAGAGCCTGGTGGCCATATGTGGTTACCATGCTAGAACACTCATGTTTGAAACACAGTCTGCATGTAAAGGCTATAAGCCTTGCTGCTAGACTGAGGCACTTATCGTTTCACGTCATACACATACGTGTATCATGTATTCAATGAAGTCAGTTCACCTATGGACTCTATTTCAACTACAGGGTAGTTTTACATCGTTTTTAGGTCAGGGCCCACTGCATCAAGACTCCTTTTATTCATATAAATTAACAACTGTGCCGATAATATGGGCCAAATGGGCGCTGTAATGACACCAGGTAGTGTTTGCGTTTATTTCCTGAAAGTCGCGGTTGTGACATCACGCATCAGACACGCATGACGTCACACCCGCGACAAAATGCCGTCCGCGAGCGAAGGCACGTGGAACACCAGATGGGGGCAGGAGGTACCCTATCAGGGTATCTGAGATATATACTCAGTGAAGAAATATTATCAGGTAAGGAGTGCTTTATAGGATCTTAAGCAATTCATAAGAACACTCATGTGAAATTATGAACACATTCCTTTCATTAATATTAGTTTATACTCAATATTCCTGCAGATCATTTGGAAACACTAAGCAAATACAGGAACTCTTTTCAACACTATTTGATAGCAAGATACAACGGTAATGGAAGACCATTCTAATCACTAAGCACGAATAAATACTATTCCAATACAATCTAATGGAGCACATTTATACACTAAGACCAGTGCTTTAAGTGGGCCGGGGCCAGCTGGGGCCGAGCACCAGCAGTTTCGAGAAAAGGCTCCTGAGCCGGGGACCTGCCGGGGCCCTCCCCCCACTATCCCCAGCCATGCTGACACGTGAGGCAGCCTGTGTAGCGGCTGCACGGTTACACAAGCTGCCTGCATGAGTCAGCACTTTGGATTTGAAGAAAAGAAAATGCATCGCCTTTTCTTTTTTTCTAAACCGAAGTGCGGACACCTGTAGGCAGCAGGTGTACCCGTGCAGTGTGGGCTGCCTGGTGGTTCTGTAGTCTGAAACAGGAGGAGGACTGGACTGGCCAGCCCTCCTTTTGTTTCTGAGTAAATAGGCATCACCCAGCACGAAGCCCCTTTTCTTTCTACTGGGAGATGACTATTTACTCAGAAGAGAGCTGGGCAGTCCAGCCCTCCTCCTGTTTCAGAGCACAGAGCCATCAGCAGCAGCAGGCAGCACTTTCATTCAAGGAGCCCGTGGTTAAAGCATTGCACCACAGGGCTCCTTGAATGAAAAGGGTGCCTTCTGGGGCACATTGGTGTCACACCTTTGGTGCGCCCAGACCCTTCTTTTGGTGCATCAAAGGTAATCATGCCAGTGTGCCCAAGCTCTGCTTCTTTTAATCAGCCCCGACCCCTAAGGCGAGGGGGGCTCTCGATAAGGGGTGTGGCCTAAGCACACCCATGCTAAGCACACCCGTGCTTAGGCCACAATCCCTAACACCCCCCCCCCCCTTCAATTTCTAATCCCACTTAAAGCATAGACTAAGACTAGGCATTTGGAACTCATGCGGGCCAGAAAACTGAGGTACTGTACACTCCATTCAAGAGCAGCACTGGTACCAGGGTGAGTGAGGACCCACTAAGATGTTATTAACTAGTTCTAAGCATGCAGCATGGCCAGGCATTTCATGATACCGCACAGGGCGGAGCATGGAATTGTATAACTACACACCAAACATATGGGAAAATGAATGTGTAACTGGTCTTACAGTGTACAGGATTTAACTGTGTACTGTTCACAACCAACAGCACGAAGCACCCAGGAGTGTGGGTGTGTGGATGCCCTCAGTAAGATAGTAGCTATGCCTGTATCACAGGGCGTGTAATAACGAGTGTGGCCCGCGGTAACAGGGACGCACGTTAATGGCACGTACTGGTAACACATTTTTATGGTGATTTATCTTTAGAATGTATATATTCATTCAATCTATGTACTGCAGCTGACGAGAATTTAATTTCTTTTTCTTTCTTCTCCCTTTTTTTCTTTGCTTGTCTATTTTTTTCTATGTCTGTTTGTATCCTTATGCATCCCTCCTGATCGTTATAATACATATATTGAAAATTATTGTACTACATTCTTATAATGCATATGTTGAACTATGTACATCTTTTTTAACAGATGTTATAATGAAACATGTTTTGGTTTACTTGGTTTTGAAATGGATGGATATTGGTAAATCGTTTGATGAAGTTTAGGGACCTAATTTGAGACAACTGTAAGAAACAGAAGCCTGTTGTTTGTCTTGACAAAAACTGGTTAAGTCGAAACATGTTTGGTTGTTTATTAATTTATAAAACACACCAAACCCTTAGGTATCCGGGCACATTGCAAGTAAGTTTCAAGTTTCAATTACATATGTTCGTTGCAGTCATTATGTCAGGCAGGGGTGTTGCTAGGTCTGGAAAAGACCCGGGGCTACGCTAATGTCGTAACGGTTGGGACTAGGGGCTAGCTAGCCTTTTGGTTGTAGCTCCTGAGATTCTATCCGGGGCTACAACCAAAAGACCAGGGGCTATAGCCCCCTTAGCCCCCCCCTAGCAACGCCTCTGATGTCAGGCCTCAGTTCTCAACTTACACAAGGATATATTTCAGGCATTATCTATGAGAATATTACAGTCAAAATATACAAAAATCTCACTAATACGTACGTAGTTAACTTTACAAAAATAGAATGCACAGCAAGAGACAAGGTAGGATACAAAGCCAGAGACAGAATTGTGACGTGATGAGGCAACTCAACAATAGGTGACCAGTAACACTTCATGCGTCCTTAGTGAGGTGCCAACTTTTAGTGTTTTTTCTAGAACTGTGGAATGACTGGTCTGTTGTCAAGGAAATAGGAAGGCGAGTTCCACATTTTGGCGGCAATAACCAGAAAGCTGCCACCTCCTGCTTTTTTCAGATTGAATCTTGGTAGTGTAAGGCAGAAGGAATTGGCTGACCTTGTCGGCCGTGTAGATGTTTTTTTGTTAATGTTTTCCATTAGATAGAGCGGGGCCGCGTTATTGAGGCATTTATGGGTGAGTGTGACAGTTTTGAACTGAATTCTGTCAATGATAGCCAGTTAATATTCCATCTAGCCTCAGATATATGTTGTCTCCTAGGTATACTAAGGGCAGTTCTGAGGGCATTAATTTGTAATATTTGGAGTTTGTTGACTATGTATTTACTCGCCCCTAAGTAGAGGGCGTTACAATAATCAAGTTTGGATAGAATTAAGGCTCTCGGAAGCGTGATGCAGCTTCCTGTGGATAGGAATGGTTTACAGGCCTCTATTAGTGTAGGCAAGTGTAGGCTGTTGCCCAAGCAGTAGCCTTAACTTGTTTGCCCAGGCTGAGAGTTGAATCTAGGTAAAAACCTTCGGTTTTACCTTCCTTTTCCACTTTGATCTCTATGCCGTCGATGTTGAAGGCTAAGTATTTGCTACTAAGTTTGTTGATGTTGGCCGGTGCTCCTAGGATTAAGAGCTCCATTTTATCGTCATTCAGGCAGAGTCTCTGTGTGGCCAACCATGCCTGAATGATTAGATCGATTTTGTTCACTAAGGCCAGATCAGTCTCATAGTCTCCAGTAAATGGGATCAGGATCTTTTTGTCATCTGCATAATTAGTGTAGGTGACACCCAGATAGTCCAGGTAATCAGACAAAGGTTTGGTGAAGCCATTATCCATAGTAGGTGAAACGCAAGAGCCTTGAGGTACACCACATGTTATGGGTGTAGGATCTGCTGAGGCTGAAGGTGAGAACACTCTCATTGACTTATTGCTAAGAAATGAATGGATCCATGGAAGGGGCATGGCCTGGTGTTCATGGAGTGAGGAGGCAGAAGCGTGAAGCTCAGGCCAAGATCCTACATACAGATCCTGTGTCGCTGTCCAGTCGACATCATCACCATAACTAAGGACACCTACAGATAGCCTAAGCAATTCCCTGCACAATCACACTAAACCCAAAAGAAATCGCACCAGAGGAAGAGTGGATTACCGTTGTGCATTGTCCCCCCCCCGGCTGTTCAAAATGGCAGATGCGACCCAGAGCCTGCAGCGCTGAAGGGGGAAGGGCGGAGCGCTGCTCTGATCCTACTGAGTGAGACGCTGCCTTGGATGTACCCGCAGTGGCCACCGGATCACACGTGCATTGACCTGGATCAATTTTGAGTTAGGTGGCACAAGTCTGATCACCCAAGTGTGCTCTCATGCTGGCACCGCAACACAAACTACTGCCGCCCATGCTGGGCTTTGGTTGCGTGAAACGTTAACGCTCCGTGATACACTGTGATGGAAGGGCACTACAGCACGGGTGGCGCTGCGACATTGGAATGCGGCAGGCACATCTGAACTCTGGCGACCGACCGAAGCAGGCTGTGGTGCCCTCATCGGAATGTGCAGAAGAAAACGACATCCCTAGCAGGTGAGCTGGGCGCATGTGCGGGAAGGCGTATGGAACGGGTGCCCAAAAACATTATTTGAGGTGTGTCACCTGCCCACAGAACACCGCTGAATTTATCCAGTCGGGTTGCGCTGGGATAACGGCTGTTACTTGATACATGGCGCCAACACCTATCATATAGAGTCGGGAAGCAGACATACCTACACTGCGAATCTCGAAGCGCAACGCGGCCCCTGAGAACCCTGCACACCGTTAATCGAACAAACGCACCAAAACCGAGCCCTACCCAGACCTTAAGAAGCCAGTGGACCGGAGCTCCAGTTGCTATGTAGGCAGAATACTCGCTCTTGGGCAAACACACACTGGGGTCTGTGAGTACCAGAGGATCAGGAGTATAGTGCGGTGAATCTAACACAGCCCCAGTGACTTACGACCCAAGCACAGTCAAGGGGTGCCTGGTCAGACCCCAACAAGGTTTTAGCCCCAAAACCAGATAATTGCAATAGAGCACTGACACTCAACTCATACACATGTGGCAACCAACAAAGTGTTGTGCCATCACGATTAGTGCGAGTTTCACACAGAGTGCCATAGCTCTTGAAGGCTGTGAGACACACACACGCAAGCAGCTGCAGCAGATCACCTCCCACACCTGACCAGTGTGGGGGTCCTGGACCGAGGCTATTGGCTCAGGTTGCCTGTACCTGAGATAGAGGGAGCCCAGAGTCACTGGACATACCACGCTGTCTAAAGGAGATCAACTCACAGAAGCGCCCTCAGCATAGTGGGCACTAAGAAGATTGGATAATTGGGCCAAATCGGAGGCTAATGGCTGAAGAACCGGCCAGGGCACGCAGATGGTACGGGAGTTGGTGCAGTGATGGAGGACCAGTGCTGGGGTGGAGGGAAAGCACAACACACTGCATCAGGAATTGCCCGGCTGCACAACAGTTTGTGCGACTCCCCCTGCTGCAGGTGCTGGTAAGCTGCTGTACTATTGGGCATCACTGGTGTGGCTGGGAACCAGAGGTTGGCATGCCTGGACTGTAGCGGGGAGAGTCATTGCAAATAAGCACGCTTCTAGGCGACATACCGCTTAGAAACTTGAAAGGCCGATGTAGCGGGGCAGCTGTGCACCACAACAGAAGCGCTGAAGGCACAAGCCAACAGGGGTCACATTGAGGATCAGCCTACACAAAGGGATAATCCAGGCAACACAGGAGACCAGCATGCAGCACTAAGCACCCTCTTCCAATACTATAACGGCGTGGCATAGGTGAGACCCTACGGCTGAGCCACTAAACGGACCTGCGAGTTGCGCCCACACTTGATACACAGCAATGACTCAGAGCTATAAGGCAACACACATTCTGTAGCTGCTGCCTGTTTTGTGAGGCGCACAGAGAGCATGGTGAGAGTCGGGTGCCGCCAATTCGAGCAACACTGCAGCATGTCTTCCAAGGGGAAGAATAAGGGAAAAGCCACAATCATGGACTCATTCAATGCCGTCACACCAAAAGGGTAACCACAAAGTGAATCTGCTGCACAGCCAGCTCAACCAGACAGGGAAGCTGGGACTAAAGACAGCCAGGTGTTGGACGCAATTGCTGCCCTGAAAACTTTAATTGACACCAAAATATCAGAGGTTAAAACTGATATGCAACTAATGTGACAGGACATTCACAATCTCACAGAAAGGGCCATGAACACTTAGAAGGACTTGAAAGAGAAAATGGACACTACTAGCAGCCTTGAGAAGAGAATGTTGGAGCTGGAAAGGAAGAACGCGGTGCTGGATGTCAGAGCTGAGGACACTGAAGTACGGGCTTGGCGCAATAACGTGCGCTTGTTAGGGATCCCGGAAGGGATGGAGGGCCAGAACCCGACTGAGTTTGTCAAAAACTTGATTCTGTAGGAATTAGGGGCAGGCAAACTCTCACAAGGATTTGTGGTGGAGAGGGCCCACAGATCTCTACTAAAGAAACCCCCCTGGCTCCTACCCCGCTTATGATAGCAAAAATACTCCCCCCTTGTCAATTTGCATATTTAAGTAACTTTGGGTCTCACCCTAAGTTACTAGGGGAATCCAGACGTGGACCCCTTGCTCACTATTCTTAGAGAGGCACAGCTCCTCCCTACTGATGAGGTCCAACCAGACAGAAACACGTGTCTGGGGATGCTGTTGGTACTCTTGTTCAGAGGAGAATTGCCTAGCATTTCGGTGCTGGACTGCCCCAGGGCAGGACAAAGACTGATATGTTTGGGATATTTCTTCTCTGTGAAAGATAGTGAGCTAAAGACTCTGGGTAAGTCTCTCGTAACCAGGACTAATGTCTGGCAGAGAGACTCCCAGGACCCCCCTTGTCAATTAGGATGTGGATGGAACACAACAATCTAGACCAAAGCGATGAACGAGTTACCTGAGCGGTACAGGCTTGAAGCAAATACACTGAGAGCGGGGGACTCACCAATTGCACAGGAAGCGGCTGCAGCATGGCACGAGTTACTTAAACAACTGCATCGTGAACTGAGACACAACACATGGACGGGACGACGATCTGGGTGCTTGACCAGCGTACGACCCGCCCCACGAACTGTTAGGTGCCGGCCCGCTGCCGACACCGCACAACCTTGCACATGAAGACCTGGATGGGTCAAGACGGTGCGAGGGTGCTCGAGCGCTGCAATGGGAGAGCGGCTGCTAAGCGCAGTTATTTATTTTTGGTTAAGTTCTACCTGTTTCCTGCAAAAGTTGGATGCAAAATGTTAATTTTTTGATATGTTACTGGTTAAAACGTTTTGTTGTATTCGCAATGCTGCGTGAATTGGTTGGTGAGATGGTCTGCGAGTAGTAAGGGCGAAATTAAGTAGTGGAAGGGGGCGGGGTCGATCGGGGTGCTGCTGGTGGGGAATGCTAGGTGGAATGGATCCAGATAAGGATGGCAGCTGACATTAAAATTTTGAAATGGAATGTGTGGGGTATGGGCAGCTACATGCGCAGAAACAGGATTAAGTCCTTCTTGAACAGAAAGAAAATCTCCATAGCATTGATACAGGAGACCCATTTCACAGTATTCGACAATGCAAAAATGAGAGGCACTGGGGGGGCAGGGCTTTGGTGCAGGATATTCTAAATATGCACAGGGTGTATATAGCTGGATAGATGCGTCTGTGCCTTTTCGCTTATTGTCAAAAGTAGTTGACGCAGAAGGAAGATACCTAATTATTACGGGCAGCATTGAGCAAAATGAGGTCTGTATTGTGAATTCCTACCTCCCTAATCATGGGACACCAGCATACTTAAATGGGCTGGGCAAGACACTGGCCGCATATTGTGACTGCTTTTTTATTTGGGGTGGGGGGATTTTAACTGTGTGCATGATTGCGACCTAGATAGGTCTATCCTGCTACATAATGGGACGGGGAATATAATGTTGCCACTCAAGTGGGTTATAGATACTCTGGACTTATCAGAAGTGTGGAGGGAACTACACCCAGGGTGCAGGGATTTTCCTATTATTCATCCCCACACTGGCTATACACAAGAATAGATTATTTACTTGTAGATATGGCGCATCTCCCCCAGATTGAATCCGCAGCCTATATGGGTAGGTCGATATCGGACCATTCACCCTTGGAACTAGTCTGGTCAATGAAGGGTCCCAGGCCCCCCATACCTCTATGGCGGATGCCGACCGACGCTCTTTTGGGTGGTGCATTTCAAGAAGAACGCCGCAATAAACTGAAGGTGTATATAGACACCAATGTGGGGAGCGTAGATAAATGGAGTACCATCTGGGAAACACTGAAAATAGTGGTGAGAGCGGAAACTATTGCGGGTGCAGGGGGTATCAGGTGGACACTAAAAAGGGAACTAGAGGTAAACGAGGAGAGGGTCAGACAACTGGAAGCCAATGCTCAGATGTCACAGGAAGGGGGCGAGGAATTGGTGGCAATCAGGGAAAACAAATTAGAGGCCTGGAACAGATTATCGAATTTTGACTACATAGCGAAAACTACCAGAGCACACTCTGAGGGGGACAAGCCGAGCAGGCTTTTGTCGTGGCTGTGCAAAAGGGAAAACCGGAGACACCTAACTACGACACTTAAAGACGAGTTGGGCGAGATTTATATGATGCAATTGTCTATAAACAACACCTTCACAAAATGTTACTCCCATCTGTACCGCCACGACAAACAAGTGCCACATCAGGACATATTAGACACGCTGGGGGAGATAGGGCTGCCCAAGCTAGACAGGCACACAGAGAAATGCTCAACGGTGAATTGACTGCTGAAGATATAAGTGAAGCAATTAAGTCTTTGGCTACAAGTAAAATTCCTGGAAGTGATGGTTTGCCCCCTGAATTTTACAAAACGTACTCATCAGATCTGACTCCGATCCTACATGAAGTATTTCAGGATGCATTTGAGATCAAAGGTCTCCCAAACACCATGAGAGAGACTTTGGTGGTCCCGATTCCAAAAACCGGTAAACCCACAGACGATTGCCACTCCTATTCCCCTTGGCAATGCTAAATTCTGATGTAAATATTCGGACAACCATATTGGCTAATCGCCTCCTCAGGGTGATAGTTTAGTACATGAGGACCAGAGTGGATTAATCCCAAACCGCAATACAGCAGTAAACCTGCGGCGTCTACAACACATTGTGAAGCAAACATCTAGCCAGCGGGAACACTATGCAGTAGTCTTGCTGGATGCCATAAAGGCATTTAACTCCATATATTGGGAGTGGTTAATTGCGGTGTTGAGAGAGTTTGGGCTGGGTGAGCATTTTATCAGATGGGTTGAGCTCTATGTAGCGCTAGTGGCCAGGGTGAAAACTGGAAGGATAGTTTCATCCTCCTGGGACATCCAGAGAGGGACCAGGCAAGGCTGCCCGTTGTCGTCCATGCTCTATATATTGGGCCTGGAGCCGATAGCAATATACATTAGAAAACAGTTTTTTGATGCTGGAATCACAGTGGGAGGAGTACACCATGTGGTGTCCCTGTACACAGATGATCTACTGTTATACCTACGGGACCCACACTTGAATGATCCGGTGGTGTTGGAAGTGCTGGTGAAATTTTCAGGATTCTCAGGGATATCTTTCAGCAGGAAGAAATCATGCATATTCCCTTCAGCGGGACTGGCTGGGAAAACAGTGGTTGAGCTTCCGGAGGTTGGACTTAGCTGGCAGTCAAAATCAATTAGATATCTGGAAGTGAACATTTGGCACTCCCAGGACCTAATGCCTAAGGACAACACCAAACTGGCATTAAAGGGGCTCAGAAAATCTATGGGGTTCTGGTCAAGACTCCCATTAACGGTGATGGGTAGAGTTGCTATAACTAAAATGATAGTTTTGCCAAGGTTTTTGTACTTCTTCCACAATGTCCACCAATACATCCCAGCCTCATTCTTTCGCATGATCGAGAAACTGCTGAGGGGGCTTTTGTGGGGCACTGCTAGACACAGACTGTCTTTATCCACTCTGTCGCTGCCATACAAGGAATATGGGGCCGAATTGCCGGATCTAGAGAGGTGTTACCTAACGGTGCAACTCAGTCACATGGCCAAATGGCTTGCTGATGAGGCCACCACGGAAACGAGACTGATAAAATGACTGGTGGCCCCTGTGCACCTGAAAGAAATACTCTGGATCTCGTTGAAGTGCCTGAATACAAACCCATTGTTTGTGACACTGGGCAGGAAACTTTGGAACAGGGCCCTAAAATTGTCAAAAGGTGACCGCCCATATTCCCTTGAAACCCCAATGGCAGCCGAGGTCAGTGTAGTCAAAAAGGACCTAGTAAACATGAGACTATGGGACAGGTTTGGTGTCTACACATGGGGTGATGTCTACGAAGAGGGGACTTTCTGGGAATTTGAGTCCATGATAGAAAAAGAGGGCTGCCCAGAGGCCAAATTCTATGGTACCATAAGATCAAAAAAGTTGTGAAGGAAATCTGGAAGAATTGTCCAGAAGAACCAGAAATAGACCCGATATTGGCAGTGCTACACAATCTTGGGGATGGGTGAAAACCAGTGTCCAGGATTTATAACCAACTGATGGATAGACCTAACGCCAAGAGCATAGCACTAAAACAAAAATGGGAGACTGATACGGGAACCGATATAACGGAAAGGGAATGGGCTAGGGTCCTGGCATACCCTCAGGAAGTTTCTAGAAACGCCAGATTCAGGATAATTCAATTAAATGTCCTATATAAGACATCTATGACCCCGGCAGAATTGCTAAGTTTAATAGTAAAGCTACTTCACAGTGCCCTTGGTGCGGTTTGGAGGGAGCAGAGCTGATCTACATGTTTTGGGAGTGCCCAAAGTCACGATGCTTTTGGAATAAGATAGAACTTGCTTGTAGGAAAGCCGGGGTGGTGAGATACGAGTGGACATCGAAGGAATGCCTCCTGGGGTCTACCCGAGGATTGGTAAATATAGACATATAATTAAGCTCATGCACATGACATGTATATTAGCAAAGAGGCCCATTGCAATGGCGTGGAAATCGCTGGGAGGGCCACTGTATGAAAAGTGGTACAATGAGTTGGAGCACTGGACGAGTACTGCGACTAGATTTTGGGAGGAAGGGGTCTCCAAAGCTGGGGGTGTAGCAAGCCCAGCATACGAAGCCTGGAAGGCACTCATTTTGGACATGTTCCACTCACCTGATGATAAACCCCCATGAAAGCAAGAGGTTTTGGTTTAGGTTCTGAGTAGCCCACAGTAATGATGTTGCTTTTGGGGTGTTGGTCAGGTAACCTAGTCAGCCCCCAGCACGAGAAGTGCTGACACGTTATTGACACCTTCCTAATGCACTTGCAGAAAACGCTGATTGGAGGAATAACATGTGAAGTCTTGTTGTTTAAAAGTTGTTTGTTTATGTTCATATGTTGCACTGTATATGCAGAATAATATTGGTGAATCATGCCACTTGTTGTAATGTTTGATATAAATGCCAATAAAAACATTTAAAAATAAAGAAATGAATGGATCCATGCAGTGGCTTCCTGGGAGAAGTGGGCTGCTGTCGACAGGTGGGTTGCATAGAACTTTGTGGTCTACCAAATCGAATGTGGCAGATAAGTCCAATAAAAGTAGGAGGGCAAGTTTCCTATTATCTTTGATTAAATCAATTGGGGTTTTCAGATCTATCAGTGCCGTTTCTGTGCCGTGTTGTGGCCTAAAACCAGATTGCCGAAGCCCTAGGAGACTGTTTGTCTACAAATAATCTTGTATCTGGAAGTAAGCTGCCTGGTCTAATATCTTAAGTAAAAACGGGTCTGTAGTGATTGGTCTGAAGTTCATTGGGATGGATGGGTCTAAGGATGTTTTTTTTAGGAGTAGCAGGACCCAGGCATCCTTCAGGTTGGTGGGGAGGTTGCTTGATAGAAATGAAGGCATGAATTAGTTTAGTAATGAAGGGAGCCAAGTCTCTGGCTGCTTCTTTGATAATCTGTGCTGGGCATATATCACCCTGACACTTTGATGGTTTAAGTGAGGTAATGATATTTACCACCTCTTGGGTAGTGACTTGTGTGAATTTGAAGCGTGGAAAGGGTTTCAGGATTTGATCACAAGCTTTTTGGCGGGAAGCTGTTGTAGGCAGGTTCACATTTTTTCAGAGATTTTTCTTTGGAGGAGTAAGATTTTGTTCGAGAGAGCATTCTGGATGTAAGTGCACCTTACTTGATCCTTGGTGCAGGTGGACACAGGAGGAATAGGTGCTTCCAGTTCTCTGAGGATAGTAGAGAGGTTCTTGCTGCTTGAACTGGCTTTATTAATCCTGTCGTAAGTCTCTCATTTAGTTCATAGTATTTCAGCTTTATATTTCTCCAACATTTTCTGCAAGTTACATTTGTTATCCTTAGTGGGGAGGTTTTTCCACTGGACCTCCGATTTCCTTTTTTCTGCCCTCAGGACTTTTAGTTGAGGTGTAAGCCATGAGTTCAAGTGTGCTCTAGGTTTACTCGTAAGCAATTTAAGCGGGGCAATAATATCTAGGGCTCGTGATATAGTGGAGTTATATAAGTCCACTAAGGTAGCTGGGTCAATAGTAGATGGCACCGGGTTTAAGATCGGTAGCAGGTGTGGCAGTAACCTTTCTACTGTGATGTTTAGTTTGTTCCTAGTGAGGAGTGCAGGAGCTGTAAGCTTAGTCTTGATAGGTGGTGTATTAGCTTGTATCGTGAAGGATACTAAGTAATGGTCAGTCCATGATTTAGGTTCAATGAACGTAATCACTGTTTCGCAATTAAGATCAGCCACCCAGTCTAAGGTTCTACCTTTATCGTGGGTAGGCTGCTTGACTCTTTGTGTGAGGCCAAATTCAGTAAGGGTGTTTGAGAGTGCCAAAGGGTGTTGGTCATTAGGGTCGTTAAGACACAGATTGAAATCTCCTAGCACTAGTATTTGCGAGGTAGGTTTGGTGTTGGCGGATATGATGGTAGTAATGTCTTCATCAAAGGAACCGATGGGGCTTGGAGCTCTATAAATTAGTTGCGCCGTTACGGTACATGAGTCAGAATTAGGGAGTTTCACAGAGAGCAGTTCGCAAGACTGGACATGAGGTGACGAGGAAACTCTGAGCCCTAGGTTCGACTTGGCAATAAAAGCAATGCCATCCCCTCTGGAAACTTCTCTATCTACTCTCTGGACATCATAGTTCTCAGGTATGGCAAGTAAGAGAGACGGTCCAGCAGCTGCATGGAGCCAAGTCTCCGTAATGGCTTAGAAGTCTAAATGATCTACCGTGATCAGGTCAGCTATATCCATGGCATACGCTGCCACGGACCTTGCGTTAATTAAGGCACCTTTGATAAACGCTGTATCCGATTTTGGAAGGTTAGTAACAGGGTTTCTATGACCACTTCTGTTTATTATTGTATTGTTGGTCTTAGTGGTGAGATTATTAAGCATGGGTCTAGGTTTAGTAAGCAAGTAGGTCGGTGGACGGCAGGTTTTGGTGAATCTTGATCACAGCCTGGCATTTCTAGCTCCAGTTGAGCAAGGTATGTTAGGTACTAGTCTAGTGGCAGAACTTTTAGTTTGGTTAAGGGATAATATGCCTTCTGAAAAGGTAGAAGTGGCAGCATCTATGTTATGATATTTGCTTTCTAGTTTTAGCTCTGGTAGGAAGGTGGTTGGTTTAATAGATATTGGCTGGAGTCAGTATTTAAGGTGAGGTAGGAATTTAGTTTGCTTGATCCAAGCTGATCTGCGGGGGCAATTATGTATCTGAATTAGGAAATCAATATGGTTTGTTTATGAGTAATTGGTTTGTTAATGATATGATATAAGATATGATATGGTATTTATAACGCGCCTGTATGAGAATGTGTGGCCTTGGTGTGCGAACTGATGGATTAAATCCTTTCTAATTTAACTTAACTGGATAAGCGCAATTTATCTGGTCCAATAGCTTTATTCACTATTATAATACATATCTCTCTACATGTAATATTCAGACATGAAATGGCAGATGCTGACCGACACAGCACACTTGCCATCTATGCAAGCAAAGAGACATGGATTACCATTATTATCTGTAATCTAGTCAAAAGTACATCTGTGATAGGCTTCAGTTTATAACAGGCATGTAGCGCCTTTAGCGGGGTGTGCCATGAACTCTCCAAGCAGTAATATTGCACCGATACACACCTCGGCTCAATTTCTGACTGCAGAACAACAAACAGGACAAGACCCGGTGCTTAATTTGTTGGGTGTTTGCCAAGACTCAGCCCCGGCACTTATTCTTGAGCCCTGGCACTTATTGTCTCAGACTCACTTTAATTATGAAGTGGTGATAGTCAGTGCATCCATCAACCACAACGAGCAAGTGCGGGCTGTAGTGTAACCCCAAATATGTCCACACTGTGGGCAAAGCTAAGGGTGGGGTCAGCAGTGGTGCCCACCTGCAGTGTCGAAGGAGTGCTAGAAATTATATGGGCCCTGGCACTTGTTCTTTTTACAAATTAGGCTATGACAAGATCTGTCTGTCATGTTATTGACTCTCCACCAGACACCAAAGCAGCTGTGCCACAAAATCTCAATGAGTGATTCAGTCATGAAACAACTTTTTCAAATGTTCACCCAGGCACCCTCCTTTGCAGAGAGTGCTCTCTGTATTAATTAGATGTATGCACTGAAACTCTCCACAATCGTAGATTGTGGAGTGTTGGGTGTCAAACACATCATATCACAATCAGCAATCCACTTTATGTCCTGCACACATGCATGACACACCATCTCTAACCAAGTACCGTGGAGCATCCTTGCTGTATCGGAGTAGCATGCATGCATACACAACATCTAGCCCACAATCAGGCAGTGTATGTTGTGTCTGAAAGTGGACAAAAAAAGATAAACAGCTGAAAGTTGTGTTTTTTTCTTGTTTATACACGCGTGGTTCGCACTGTAGAGTCCCAAGTAATGTCTGCGCATGAAGAGACTGTCGGGGAGAAGCTGGATCCCCCCCCCCCAGGGCAGTGGGGGGCCAGCAGCCATACCCTCACCAGCTATGGGAGGCCCCAACACCTCCCATATGGCCCCCAGAAATGCAACAGAGTGCCAAGCAGGCAGCAGCATGTTTTCAAACTGCATTTATTTCTAGGCAAAGAAAAGAAAAAAACACACAAAGCATCGTGCACACCGCGAATTCAGGCGCCGTCTCCCCCGGGGCTGTCTTGCAAGTAAGTTTTATAATCACACTGCAGGCTGACCTCACAGAATTGGATCAGCTCCCAGAAACCTATCTCCTCCTGTTATTGGCTGCAAAGTGGTGGGTTACATATGTAGCCCTTATAGAGAGCCTGATAATTGGATATTAACCTCCTGCGTCAGTGGGTTGATTTAGCTGTGCCAGCCCCCATTACCTAATTCTAATGTTGTTGCAATGTGACTTTGTTCCCATAACTTTTAGCTGAACAAGCAGTTCGCACCTGGGCTCTGGCTTGTTACAAGTTATGTTTCAATGTTGTGCGTGTCCTTGAGAAAATGTCTTTCTTTCCCAGAAAGAAAAAAAGCACACTGGGTTGCCGTGATTTATTCGCATTTGTGGATAATTAAAAAATGTCTGTCTGCAGAAAGCAATTTTATCTTGAATTTGCGGCCTTGGCAGGTCGGACTTCTTTTGCGAGGAATGTTGATAAGGCTCCCGCAGCCAGTGTTCAGTGAGTGAAATGAACTTAGCTGTAATTTTCCTGAAACATAGCTTTACACTGTGCATTTAGACCATGTTAGTTCATATAGGCATTTGCAAGCCTTTAAACAGGGATTTATGTGTTTGTAGATTCTGATATTGTAGCATTGATTCTAATGTAGCATAGAAGTTGCACTGTTGGTGAAGTGGGTGTGTTTCAGCATATTTGTCACCCATGGGTGCGCTGGGGCCTGGTTCAAATGATAAGTGCGCTCCTTGTTCTTCCTGTTGTTCTTGTATGTAGGCGCTTGGGGTGCGGGGCATGGATTTGGTCTCCATTTTCCCTCTTCAGTCCCCCCTCTGGTCGACTTTGTCGACCACACCACCAAGCAACATTCACCTCCTTCCGGTCTGCATATCTTTGCCAATTCCTTGAAGTGTCCATAATTTTCTGCATTGTTGTTGATCAACAGTACATATAGGAGTGTTCCCCTTCTGTGTTCCACCACACTCACTTCCCTTCGTACTTCCTCTGATCACAGGGAGTGGCCACCTTTATTACTGCTGGAACCATGTTGCGCACCGCTATCTTAGTCCGGCTCTTCCTTTCACCATGTCTCTTATTTGAATTCCGATGTCTTCTTCTGTTGTTCTCTTGCAATGTATCTCTATCTTGCACAATGGTGCTGTGCTCGGTACTCGTCCTTCCGTTATCACCTTCAAGCAACCAGGCAGTCATGATGTCATCCATTACCATGCAAGCACTAGCTAGTTCTTTGCTTTCTCTTTTCAGATGCATTTTTTGCTGATCATTCTTTGGTATGCTGGTACTTCACCCACTCATCCTTCTGTCTCGCTCGAGAAGTAATTCCCCCCTCTTTTTACTTCTCTGTCTGTTTCTCTTCTTCCGTTGTTTTCCATCTTTGTTAATGTGTCACTCTTCACATCTTCCTTGGTCATCACCAACAAGGGCATGCTGATGCGCACCAATGAACACTCTCCTCCCCAATTCAGTGGTAGTTTCTCTTGATCTTTGGATGCATGTGCTCAATAGTAGTCCATAAGCATTGATGTTCCTGCTCTCATCTCGCAACTTCTCTCAACCTTCTTGCATCCAGCATGATTGTCCACTTCTTGTCACTGTTGTGCTGGTAACATAACGTTGGTACCTTAACAGTATACGTCCTTCTTCAGTGACCATCTTTGCTCTTTTCTCCCACACTGTTAGGCACTTATCATATTTTTGTCTTTTTCATTTTATTTTTTCTTCTCTCTTTTTGTTTTTCTTTCTTCTTTTATTATTTATTTATTTATTTTATTTTCAATCTCAATGTTGCTGTCTTCCCTTGCAATCTTCTTCACACCTTGTCATACATGGGCGTCGTGCTCTGCTGTAGTAAGTTCTGTTGTAATCAATTCTCTTCCGGCATATGTTAAAGAACAGTCAGGACAGCTTTCTCCAGTGGTGTCCCTACCAATTTTGTACATGTGTGCATGTTGTTGGTCACTTCTGATATGTGTGTTATGTGTATGTTTTACTCCCCTTGTGTCTGCCTTTAACTCTCCTTACTTTAGCAGCAGCTTTTCCTTACCCACTGACGCCGTAACTCTTCCTGCTTAGGTTAGGGAATGTTAGCAGGGGATACAGCGGTAATGCTCACTATTACAAATAATTTTCAAAGTACCACCCCCATAATTTCGTTCATCATTAATAGTCCCATCGTGAAGGTAAAAGTCCTTATTTGCGTGCCCATAACCACTTACGCTGCTGGGTCCTTGCAGCTGATGAGATGATAAAGTTGCCCGCCTGAAAATCGCAAGAAAAGCGTTAATACGTTAGTACATGTTAGTAACCTCAAGCTCCACGAACTAAACAATCACTAAGGGCAAAAATCAAACCTTCCCCTGGACATTTCGTGTTTTCAAAATTTCTCAATATGGGTAGGGAAAATCTTGGGCTGTTTATTCAATGCAAGCAAGGAAATATACTTCAGGGAAACATGTTCTAAGGGGTCTGAGGTTCTTGATAGGGTGGGCAATTGAGTGGGGAATGCTACACAATGTTTTAATCAGTAGGCCTCACAGTTTCTAATGGAAGATAACATTAAGGAAATTTCCTACACATTTCTAACAGCATACATACGCAACAACCTGCATGTGCGGGGAAAAGAGAAGAAACAAAACAGTGTTACAGCTGTAGGTGCACAAAATGTAATATGAAACTCAATTAAACTTTGGAAATGCGTGTGTCAGTCCCTATTCTAGTTGCTAGTGTGCGTTGGACCATGGGATGGCCATGTTTCCCTAACTCGGGAGAGTTCGTGCTATTTTGCAGTTCATGAAAATCTCTTGCGTTGGCCCTGTTGATCGTTGCTCCCTCGTTGCCAGGGTGGCCACCGCTTTGTAGGGCTTGACGCCTTACACTTCTAACAAAGTCTGTCAGGAGGGGATAATGTCCCACTGTAGTCCATAGCCATTGGGTGTTGGTTGTCCGTTGTCTTCAGGCCTGCCCTGGGTCCTTTGTATCTGGCGAGAAATGAAATGGAAGCGCTTGAGACCTGAGAATTTACATATTCTTCAATTTCTTGACCTAACCTCTCTGCACTACTCTCACACTATTCAGTGTCCTAGTGGGAGGAGCCAATGGTACACCTATGCACCATCCTGTCACCACCTGGTGGCGTTCAATGGCGGTCTGACTGTAAATTATTACACAATTCGGAATGTACCTAGAAAATTGGTAGGCACTTAATTTATGTGAAGATACTCATTACACACTTGGATCATATATACACAATTTAGGTGCTGGTGTACAAATGGGCCTTTGGATCTTTATATTTACTGTGCTTTTGCTGTAGTCTATTTATAGTGCGTGCCTTTGTCCCGTGGGGCATCAGGCACTGACAAGATAAATAGGGAAACATCAGGGTGGTAAATTTGTCATGTAGGGTGGCTGTGTTTCTAAATTAAGTGCACCATGTTACTTAGTTAAGATAATCGCAGGGTTTTAAAATCTTTTTTTTATTTATTTATTTATTTATTTTTTTTCTATGGCTCCTCTCACACTTCTCAGGGCGTGCCTCGCAGTGAACTGCAGGCACTTTAAGCTGGTACTAATGAAATCCGCTACCAATTTACTCTCATTCTCTCTATCCCACCCCATGTCCACTTTTTAAAGCCTACCTACTCTGTTAATTACTCATTTAGTCTAGTATTTTATTACTCCACTACTGTAATTACTGTTACATTTAAACAATATATATTTCTAATTACTGTTACATTTAAACAATATATATTTCTCCCCCCAATATCTGCTCTCAAATTTTAATACAACCATCATTCTCCAGTTCGTGCAGCAATGACCTCTTTCCCTATGTGTGTTGGCTAATGCATTTGTGCCAGTGTTATTTTCAAAAGCGCTAGTGGCAGTACCACTTGCACTGTTATTTTGTTGCCAAATTAATTCTGTTGGGAACATGGATCATCCACCCTTTACCCCTATTTTTCTCCTCCTGTGGTGAACTGTCAATGAAATGTAGGCCTCCCCCCTCAAGTGCACTTTCTCCCATCTTGTGTGTCTCATTTGATTGTTCTGTGTTAATCGTGTATTCATGAGCCCAGTCTCCTCACTGAAAGATGTGTGCTCAAAGATGTAGCTAAATGTACTCTCTTGTGATGCGCTATCATTATGCACCCCCCTCTGTACCGTGCACCCCCATTATGCTTAAACAATCTTCCTTACTTTCAACATGTGGATGTCTGGTGTTTAACAAGTTATGGATTTCTCTGTTAATAAGGTGGTCATATCCACATTGCTCATGATGTCACAAATGTCTCTTCCCTAATGCATGGCCTAGTCGCCCCACTGTCACCCAGAAAAGAAAATGTTTTGATACCTATCACCACCCCTATGCAATTGTCCTCTGCATTATTGAGTGTGCGTGAGTGTGTGTGTCGGCGCGCGTCTCGCCCGCTCTGTCGGTGAAGCGGAGCATGAGTGTGTGTGGCAGAGTGAGTCAAATCAAGTTTGTCTTGGGCTGTCCTATTAGCGGTATAATGTCAATCTATGTCCTTTGAAAGATTTGTTCCCCATCAGGAAGACCTCACCCAGTCATGTAACCGGTACCATTGCTATTGTGTCAGTGTTCTGTATGGGTGCTGGCTGCTGTGCAGTGCCCCTGTGTTGTTATTGTGTCAGTGTTCTGTCAGTGTTCTGTATGGGTGCTGGCTGCTGTGCAGTGCCCCTGTGTTGTTATTCTAGTCAGTCCTGGGGTAGTGGTGCTGTCATTTGTTGTGTCTGTACATGTAGTGGTGACAGTACCTGCATTGGTGCTTGTGGTGTCTGCTGAAATGATCCCATCCTGCCCCATGTATCCTCCCCACATGGGCGGTGCATATTGTGGTGATTGTTGACACTGCTATTGTGATTCTTGTGCGTGTGTGTTGAAGCTGTTTTTAACTGCCCCTCCCATCGCATGCTTGAATGATTTATTTTGTGCCTACTTGTCCTCATCTGTCTTTCTCTGCCCCTGTGTCATCAAATATTACACTCCCGGAGGTTCAGAAGGGTGAGTCCCCTCTTCCCTCTGCTCGTGTTTGTTCAACATCAGCTGACCCCTCGCATTTTCCTTTTCCTTCGTGCACACAGTTCAACTGTAGCCATGTGCTTTTAAAGCTATTCCCGTGTAAGTGCTGTGTATGTGTGTCCTTAGCGATTGCTGCACGCTTCTGGAGAAGCCGCCTATGAGCAGCCATGGTCTTTTTAATTTACCTTCAGTACTTTTGAATCTTTGCACACTATGTTTTACTGACTTATTTCAGCATGGAAGCTGTGTGCTACACAACAAGTGAAGGGGAGTCATTTCTGTATTGTGTGATACATTTTACCTCTATTCAATTCGAAAATTTCGATAGTCCGCTGTTCAGGGAGCAAAAGTTAGAAAATAATTGAACATTTTTTCAACTTCTGTGAGCCTTCTTTGCTCCGCACCTTAGCCAGTGCACTCCACGTGCAATCCATCTTCACCAAACCATTGCCTTCTCCGGCACACCCCCACAATCTTGCGCATGTGTCTTCCACACACCGCCTCTTGGTCACCTATTCTCCAAATCCAAAACCACACCACTATCTCCTCACCATCAAAACTTTGTGTCCTTATACATCAATCTGAAGGTGACGTCACCAAACTAAAAACACAATGCAAATGAAAAGACAAATGTGCATACACAGAACAATAACCCATTTCTCCCAACCCCACAGCTGTCTTCCTGTCTCAACTGGAACAAGGTAAACCACAATAAACTCTTATAATTGGACTGCACACACTGCGTCGCCTAGTGCATGATACGCTCCTCACCAGGGGACCTTAACCAGCCAACTATCTTCCGCACTCGGGAACAATCTAGCTACCTCCTGCGGGAAAACATCATCCACTCACTGAACTAAAACGCTCAATTAGCAGGGAACCTCATCTACTCATTGATCTATAACGTCAATTCATAGGAAATCCAGACCCCGTACATGAAATCACCATCCAGACCAATCAGCGCGGCACTCCTGTTCTAGACCAATCAGCGCGGCACTCCTGTTCTAGACCAATCAGCGCGGCACTCCTGTTCTATGTGTAGGGAGTCACTACCCCACCCAATATGCTCAAAAACACAAGAAGGGACCACTGCCACCACCCCAGTCCCAACTACAATTCACGTGCCGATCACTACCAATGCGCTGAATTTTGTAACAATGTACAATCACCCACCACCCAATTTACAATCCCTCCCTAAAAAAAAAACACTTTAACATTTCTACTTTAAACATTTCCCCCCCTCAGAGCCCATGTTGCTGGTTTACTTACATTTTCCTATGCTGCACTGGCAGTTGCACCACTGCTGGACACTCCCTCAATGCGCTTCACCGGACCCCTTCTCCTGCAGGGCTCTCACCTGCCCTCAAGCGGGGTATTTCCAAGTGGCCCCCGAAGCCTTTAGCCGGTTACGCGTTTTTCCGGTGGTCTTCAGGTGCAGGCGAGGGTCTCACAGCTTCCTTGAGTCGGCGGCAGGGAGCTCAGTCCATCGCAGAGCTTGCGCAGGCAGAGCTCAATTACCCATGTTACAATGAGCAATGAGTCTCACAGAGGGCACCAACTTGTCGGGGAGAAGCTGGATCCCCCCCCCCCCCAGGGCAGTGGGGGGCCAGCAGCCATACCCTCACCAGCTATGGGAGGCCCCAACACCTCCCATATGGCCCCCAGAAATGCAACAGAGTGCCAAGCAGGCAGCAGCATGTTTTCAAACTGCATTTATTTCTAGGCAAAGAAAAGAAAAAAACACACAAAGCATCGTGCACACCGCGAATTCAGGCGCCGTCTCCCCCGGGGCTGTCTTGCAAGTAAGTTTTATAATCACACTGCAGGCTGACCTCACAGAATTGGATCAGCTCCCAGAAACCTATCTCCTCCTGTTATTGGCTGCAAAGTGGTGGGTTACATATGTAGCCCTTATAGAGAGCCTGATAATTGGATATTAACCTCCTGCGTCAGTGGGTTGATTTAGCTGTGCCAGCCCCCATTACCTAATTCTAATGTTGTTGCAATGTGACTTTGTTCCCATAACTTTTAGCTGAACAAGCAGTTCGCACCTGGGCTCTGGCTTGTTACAAGTTATGTTTCAATGTTGTGCGTGTCCTTGAGAAAATGTCTTTCTTTCCCAGAAAGAAAAAAAGCACACTGGGTTGCCGTGATTTATTCGCATTTGTGGATAATTAAAAAATGTCTGTCTGCAGAAAGCAATTTTATCTTGAATTTGCGGCCTTGGCAGGTCGGACTTCTTTTGCGAGGAATGTTGATAAGGCTCCCGCAGCCAGTGTTCAGTGAGTGAAATGAACTTAGCTGTAATTTTCCTGAAACATAGCTTTACACTGTGCATTTAGACCATGTTAGTTCATATAGGCATTTGCAAGCCTTTAAACAGGGATTTTTGTGTTTGTAGATTCTGATATTGCAGCATTGATTCTAATGTAGCATAGAAGTTGCACTGTTGGTGAAGTGGGTGTGTTTCAGCATATTTGTCACCCATGGGTGCGCTGGGGCCTGGTTCAAATGATAAGTGCGCTCCTTGTTCTTCCTGTTGTTCTTGTATGTAGGCGCTTGGGGTGCGGGGCATGGATTTGGTCTCCATTTTCCCTCTTCAAGACTGGGTTGTCGACTCGTCAAAGACCATATTTATTTATTTTCACAACTTAACTCTCACAATATCATTGAACTACCTCAAATACTCATATTGCAGCCAAAAACCATATTTCCATATTTTCTCACTCTCACAATCTCATTGAATTACTGCACATGCTCATATCACAAAGACCACCTTCAGCCATTTTCACAGCCTCACTCTCACAATCTCATTTATCTACATCAACCACTCATATTGCAGCCAAAGACAATATTTTCTTTTTAGTGTTAACCCTACTCACACAATTTCATTGAACTTACAACCCAAGACCACTGATATCTATTTTCAGAGCCTCACACTCACAATCTCATTGAACTACTTCAAATACTCATATTGCCGCCAAATACCACATTTCCTTATTTTCTCACCCTCACAATCTCATTGAACTACCTCAAATATTCATATTGCAGTCAAAGACCACATTTAGCTATTTTCACAGCTTCACCTTCACAGTCTCATTGAACTACCTCAAATGCTCATATTGCAAACAAATACCATATTTATTTATTTTCTCAACCTACTTCTTCTTTCTCCTTGAACCACCTCAAATGCTAATATTGTAGTTGGCTTTTTGTGAAGAATACCCCAACTTGGAAGTTGATTTTAAATAATGAGAGGTTCCCATAATGCCATCAAGAGTAAGATATTGAATACATGTTGGGTGGGTTGCAAATATCCTCCTAAATTCAAGGTGTCATTATTTGACCAAAATACATAGTTACCCATGATGTCTTTTTTGTATTACATTTTAATAAATACAGAGGCATAATGGCTGTTATCTTTAAATCTGTAGAATAATCAATACATAGTTTTCTTCATATGTGATCTCAACATATATATTATTCCATAACTGTCACATCCCCCTCAATTGTCATTTTTAAGAGCTTGACAATAAACTTTAATTCTACAATTGCTTCGTTTGGATTAGCATTTTACACTGTGCCCTTTTCTTTATAAGGTAACAACCATCTAGTATTTAAAAACAGTCTAAGGATAAACTATTAACGGCGAATATGCAATATGACGATCTTGATGATGTCATTTTCACAAATCACATACAGTAAAATTGTCACAAGGGATAGGATATTGTAACAACCTAAAAAAAGGAATTATTTTGTGATTAAGCTGATCGGTGAAAGTATATTTTCCTGGGACGTTTTGGTGCCATTGGGTCAACTGGCCCAATGCCATATGTATACCAAGAATTCCATGTATATAAATAATCACACTGATCACTAGAATCCTAATGAACACATGATTGATGACACTGCTGCAGGGTCTCATTGGGTCGCATAGTGCCTTGATTGCTACCACTATATGCTTGATGTAGCTTATTATTTATATATGACTTCACAGATTGACGGAGAGACAGTCAGATGAATGGGTGGGTGGGTGTTTGGCTGGATGGACCAATGGATGAATGGTTGATGGAAGAATTCCCAGGACACAGATTTGTATGGAATGCTGAGATTAATAGTTCGTGCAGGTTTGCTATGTAACTGAGAGTAAGAATTATTTCACGCCACAGTGGAACAAACAGTCTTGGGAGATCGAATGCAAGCCTTAAGCCCACTCAATAGACAACCCAAGATCTCCCCAATCTCCCAAACATTCACCAACAGATCTGTCTTCAAACCCTAAAATCTACCAAAGAAGGTGCATCAGCACACCACAGGTGAATCCAATCACAGATGACCTTGGTTGAGATGTTCTTATTCCAAAGTCTCTTCTACGTAGGGTCTCCTAGACAACTTAGTGGGTGTGAACACCGAACCACTGCAAAGGGGGTTAATTATTGGACATCAAGCTTGAGTTTACTAAGTAAGCGAAATGTACAAAGTGAAACCTCATGAATCTCGCTGAGTCGTTGTTTCTTTTTCATCATTAACCTCCTGTTTTTTGTTGAATGACTTTAACATAATTTTCTTGATTTTTTTGTTGAAAACAGAAAGTATCACAGGGAATATGGCGCCATAACACATTGTGAAGAAGACACGGATATCGGACACCACGACGTTGAGCTCATTAAGAATGGTCTGCGAAAGCCATATTATGTTGTCAATGCTATAGAAACTGACGTAGAAGCAGACCAAGAGGATCACGGTCTTCGATGCTTGGGTCTCTGCTCTGGTTCCTTGGTTCTGGTCCTCGTTCCGGACGGCTTTCATTTTCTTACTGTGCCTGTGGAGGATGAGCAGAATGAAGACACTTGCCAAGGCCATCAGAATGACAAATAAGAGATCAAAAGCAAAGCTTGCATAACCCTTTGCTTCGAAAGATATTTTTTCTGGATAAACCAATAAGCAGAACCCAAGGTTGAACGTGTACTTGAAGTTGGACACATTGTAAGGTGCTGTTGTCAACATAGCCGAATGGGCATTCATTGCCATGTTAGCCAAATACAGAACAGCAATCAAGGGGTAAACAGAGCGGTTTATCTTTTGTTTGTCAGCCATGTTGGTTCTGCTGAGAATGCCACATTGGAAGCAGCTGAGAAGACAAGTCAAGCCAATTGCCATCCCCCTAAATATCCTGAAGACATACACCACAACCTTGCAGCTACCATCGTCGAAGAGCCTTCTCCACCCGTACTCATAGAATACCGCAGGCAGCGTTCTGGTCAGATACACAATCAGGTTTGCAGCGGCCAAATGTGAGAGTATGGTTTCTGATTTTGCCAACTGGTGTTCCTGGTGAGCTATTAGGGCAAACGACATCATGATGAGGGTGTTGCCCACAACACCCACCGTGCTGATCAGGAAATAGATGGTCCCCTTGATGATGCTATACGACAGCATATTTGTCTTAGTTCGTTTAAAGCACAAATTACACCATCACCTGAAAATATAAGAAGCTGAGATAGCAAATAGGATCTATTAACACAAAACTTTCTTATAAACAACTCTAGACACACGATACTGGCCTCAGGTGATATCTTATGTGATGGTATTTATTTCCACCATTATCCAGCTTTACTCCCTCCCCCACAGTTTAGACATCCAGCTGTCAAAGCAATGACCACCTCTGGCAGGTAAAGACTATTTGCTTATCTGATATCGCCCACTTTTCGTTGATTTTTTTTCCCCAAGAGGCGACCTTTCCCAAACTGCGGTATATCGAAAAGTCGCACATGCACCTTTTGCATGTGCAGGAAATGGCGATGATGGTGGGACCTGCAAGTTAAGGAGGGGGTTGAGGGTGAGTTTGAGGATGGCAGGAACGGTTTTGGATGCTGGTGTGCGTCTAGGGAGTCGGTCGGAGGGAAACAGGAGTAAGGTTGTGGGGCCAAATGTTAGACCAGGGGTTTCCATGGTTTCCTCTGCATGACACACAGGAGATGCGGGAGGTGCTAGCGGACTGCTGAGATAGGACATTTTCTTAGGTTTCCCAATGGTAGAGCAGTGTGTCTGATAAACTCTTGGCTGTGTTGCATGGATACATTTTTACAGCTAAGTAAATAAAAACTTCTCAGGAAAATTCATTCCAGTTGTGTTGTATCGGTATTTATAGGTTTTAACTGAAAATCGGAACGCATGCTTTTTATCCACGCTAGATACCTGGTCTCGTCAGAAACCACTGCAAATAGTTGATGGTAAGGTTCAGAGCTTTTCCGCATTCTCTCTGTGTAGCTGGCCAGCCGCCAGATCTTTACAGCATCCCTTCACCCTTGCCGGCTTCACCTCCCTGCTCGACCGGTTTCCCACTTCATCAGAGCAGGCTGTTTCTCCCTTCTTTTGTAACCAGAGCCCCGTGCCAGGTCACATAATTAAGATCTAAAATGATCAAAGCGCGTCACCCGTGGAGACTGCTCTGATGACGTGTAACTGCCCAATAAACGGGCCGAGCAGTCTCCCGCTCGCCAGTTGATCACCCAGCAATGGAGTCCTTGTGTTGTGTGTGGACGCTGTGATAAACAGATCCCGTAACACCTTCTTCAACATGCACCCTGTGACAAATCAACTTCCAGGGCACCAGTGGTCTACGAAATGAATATCATTTTCTAAACCATCAATAAGCCCCATACCTGTAGTGCACCGGAAGGGATCCGAATAGATTGAAACACAAGCGAATTATAAACCCCCATCTCCAATTTTGGTAACGTGGATGGAACGGCAGGCTTATCTCCGCAGGGTTGTGGATCGTTGCTTAGTTGCAACACAGCGAAAATAAAATTATTATCCAATGATAAAAGGGACTGTCCATGCAAGGTTTAATTCAAATATCTACTGTATTATTTTTCAACACACAGTTCTAGCACACTACAAACTACAACCCACCCGCTAAAGGAATGCAGAGGACAGACAGTTTCAAGAAGGAAAAGGGATGCACTCTGGATACTGACAGGACGGTAATCGGTAAAGTAATTAATCAAAATAGTTCAAGGATACTTGTTTTTCAACACGAAAGGGGCAATGGGTTGTAAAATGTCAACAGGGGCTTTCGGAGAAGGACCAGGGGGACAAAACCACAATGCACCTTGTTCTTGTAGAAGTTCTTGGTGCTCGACAGGGTCAAGTCAATTTCAGGGCACTTTGCCGCTCTTGTGATAGAGTTCAATATGGGAGAGAGCTGCGGGTATCATGCAGCAGGTAGTTCGGCAAGCAAGGCTGGATGGCCAGCTGCAAGCTGGCCTATACGGCAGCTCTGGGTGAGGAATTGTTGTCTCAGTGTCTCAGTGCTGGTTGGTGGGTCTGAAGCACGGGTCGAGGCATCTGGGACGACGTTAGCGACTGTGTCGTGAAAATAGTCAGTGGTGCAGTCGGTTGCAGCTCGAGGATCTCGAATGGCTTCCAAATGTCGTTCAAGGCTGTAGAAGAGCAGCTGCATGCCCCTGCAGGATATCCCGCCCCCTACCTCCTATATGTTGGAAGCCTGAGATCATGCCATGTTTGACACAGGCAGTTGTGCCAATACTACAGCGTATATTCGAAAGAAGATATCCATTGAGACAACCCTATCGAATGTATCCGCGAAGAGATGACAATCTGAGGGAGGAACTCATTGAAGGAATATAAAAAGAGCACAGAAAGAAGTCTGTAATGTCTGTAATGTCATAAGAGAGTATGAACAACGTCTCAGAATATTGGCTGAAGAGGATGTATGGATCTTACAGAAACTAATGACGAAGTAAAGAATCGAGTGAACTTTCTAATGTGAAAAAGAGGATTCAACCGTTTCATAATTGTACAGACGCTGAAACGCAAGGTAGACTAAGTCATCATAGAAGCTCATAGAAGCTGGCTATATGTAATAAATATAATGCAGATGAAGCCGCCACAGTATAATAGCTGGACATTGGTATCATGAATTTTAGTAAGCCAGGACCCATGAAGAAGGAAGGGAGAATTGTGTCACTGCAAGAATAAGCTGAAATCGTGGAGTTGCATGGTGAGACTGTCTGGCCTGGAATCAAGACTGAAGCGGACAAGGTCAGGTCAGAAATCTATTCTGGAAATGAGTGAAGGTACAAAGGATGAATCATCTCTTCTTAAGGTGTAAAGAAACAACACCAAGAGTGCCAAGTTTTATTAATTTAAGACATTTATGACCTGCACAATGGACCAAATCCTGGTCTCCTGTCACGTGAGCCAAGGATGAAAATAGAGTCGAACTTGGAGCGCTAGAACAACGATAGTGAGTGCCCGCACTCCCATGTATTCCCAGATTCAGATGTATTCAAGGATACTTTGCAAGGCCAAGTTCAAAGACAATCTTCATGGCAGAAGGCTTGGGTGATGGAGATGCTGGGCTAATTGGGTGGGGAGGTAGAGTCAGGCCCAACTCCTTGCACTTGGGTCCAGGCTTCTGTGCTGCTAAGTGAACCGAATGTTCCAGACATGGCACAAGCATGCCAACCAATTGTAGAGGTCCATATAACGAAGGACCTTGCAGTTTGAAGACCAATTCAAAACCGTGTACTTTGAAGATTACATGTTTTAGAGGTAGGCATGAATGGTCCACCTGACAGTGGGCAGCCAATCCACATCCTAGTTCCTATATAATGTATACTTAGTTGTTCCCCTTAAGCCTATCCCGATCCCCAGTAGGTTTTCTATTATTTTCTACATAGTATGACATCACCTATGAAGTATTTTGAGTATATAATCCTGTTTTTATGAAAATATCCTTGAGAGAAATCGAGCGTACGTCCGTTGATGTTCGTTCTAACTCCCTGTTTTAAATAATTATCAATAAATCAGTACTTTGCCATCTTCCTGAGTTGGTTCAGTTATTTGGACTCAGAGTTATTCTGTGCACCCATCCATTACATGCACGTTCCTAAAGGGCCCTAAGCTCACGTGGTAGAAGTGCGGATGGTTTAAGGATCCAAACTAGTTTGTCTGCAGTATTTTGGACGATCGTGCATCCTCCACCATTAGCTGATAGATCACAGGGTTTCTTGTGGAGAGTGAACAGTATAAATACACTTGCAAGAAGAACCAAGACAGGAGTTCCCCCTTTGACGAAATACCTGCCCGATTTCCACGGGTGCTCTGTGGACGGAAGGCGAAATGATCGGATCGGAGCAGGAGTCGCTACCGAATGCCTCGAGTCAATTAACAAATGGTGAGTAGACTAAGGGGAATGGCAAATAAAGGGACAGGATTGTGAGAATTTTTGAGTAACTGGAATGATTGTGTAGCAAAGAGGTAGCGCCTAGAATTCCTGACTGAAGGGAGTTAGCAGGAGACATCTCAAATCCCAGTGGCGGTAGAGTGAAATATAAAACCCGTAATCAGAATTACATAAGGTGATGTCTCAAACCCTGTGAAGGGTATAAAGTAAAGGCGGGAGAAAAGGTGTTCACAGTGTTTATAATGTGTAATGTTTGACTAGTGTGAATGTTGTTTGTTGAGTAAAAATATCAAAGAGCGGTAGAGATTGCAAAAAAATTAAAAAGTTGAGGAGCAACAGTGATTGAGTATAGCAAAGCGATTGGCGCAATCAAGAAAATAGATACGCCAATCAAGAGAATAGACAGCCTATTGTTATGTTAATGTTAATGTTAAAGGATATTTGTACCGTGCACTATCACCACCGGAGTGGTCCCCTGCGCTCTGGCTGATCTGAAAATATTGAAATAAGAAGTTTGAGCAGCGATTGATGGTGCTTGTTTAGGTTTGTTGTTTTAAAAACGTTGAAAAGTGGTGATTTAAGCCAAGGTATAAGGTTTATTTAACAGTCTGGTAAGTATTGACAGACAATTGAGACTGGTCATTTTGGGGTATACTCCTCTTATGCACCGATGCAAGACACTGCCAAAGCATATGCCCAAGCTCAAACAGTATAGTATGGAATGGGTAAAAGGGCATGCCATGGCCGCAAGGGGGATCATTGTCAAAAGCGGTATTGCAATCCATGACCACATACTTACACGCTGCGTACACAGGGAAGACATTAGAGGTAAGATTAGCAAATTTAGAGCTCTGGAAGATGTATGAAGATGAAAGAGAAGACCTGCCACCTGAGGAGTGGATGCTTAATCAACATAAGGAGGAAAGCATTGAGCTCTCAGCTCCCCTTACCTCACTTGAAGCAAAAGGTGTTGCTACAGAAGAAAAAGGGGTGCATCCTTTAAAGGAGTTGAAAGCAGTGACGGGGTATAGTAATCCGATATATGAACTCCCCCCTTATAGTAGTGACGATAGTCCAGAAGAGAATAAGAGAAAGGAAGAGATTTAGAAGATCTTACAAGACAAAGAAGAAAAGAGTGAACAGGTAAATTTGTCAACAGAAATAGACAGGGAGATTAAGAGATGGAAAGGAGAGAAGAATAAGGCTGACGAGATAGCACTCGTACAAAACGAATGCATGGGAGGACAGATATTACTCAAAAAAGATGGGAAAAGTACTGAGGAAGTTAGGCAAAGAGAAGATAAGGACAAACAAAGGATAAAGAATGAGAGAAGGGATTGAAAGAAGATGAGCAGAAAAGGAAAAAGCAGGGAACGACAAGAGCAGATATATCAGGAGAAACAAAAGAAATAGAAGAACGGGCGTACGACAACAGACAGACGGCGATAGAAGAAAGGGATAGAAAGGAAAGAAAGAGATAGGAGGAGGAAGCACCAATATTAAGGGATAAAAGATTACAGAGACAAAGAGAAGAGGAGGAAAGAAGTGAAGGAGTAAGGGGAGGAGAAGAACAAAGGCAAGAGCAATAAAGAATTAGAAGGGATGCAAGAAAGGGAAGGGAATTGATGAAAAAATAGAACGGAAAAGGAGACAGCAAGGTCTCGACGCAAGTCTACTTCATAAAAACAAATGAGGCAGAGCCCAGAAATACGATGGGACAGAGCGGAAGAGATTCTTATGATAATGGAAGTAATGCCAGCAGTATCTAGAGTAGCGTTAGAAGAAGAAAGTTTTGATGCGGAAAGCATTGGAGAAAGGATCGATAAGGTCTATTAACAGTTAAGGCGAAGTAGCAAGTATGGAACTCGATGGAACCGTGAGGGAAAAATGAGGAGGGAAACCTGTTCAGTGTTGGACATCGAGCATTGTCTTTGAGCAGAATGAACTTGGGTAGGTGAAGGGGATGATAGCAAAAACAAAGAGGTGAAGGCTGGAAGGTCTAGAATTAATCTTAACCTCTGGCATTGTTCTAGGCCTGCCAAGCCATTACAGAAGGGGAAAGACCATATGCAAATCAGACCTGGTCCCACCTTAAAAAGGGGCAGTCCAGCCCAAACTGCTAGATCGCATACCTTCTGCACGAGACCGCAATCATCCCCATACATGTTTCAGCCTTGTAGAGCCTCATCAGTGAGGAGTAGCTTGGGTCACTAGGCCCAGAAGGCACGGGACCCACGTTTGGGCATACCCATAAACTCGGGGTGACATTGCAAAAACAAAGAGGTGAAGACTGGAACGTTTAGAATTAATCTTAACCTCTGGCATTGATCTGGGCAACCCTCCAGACCATTGTACTTCGCCTGCCAAGACATTACAGAAGGGAAAGACTATATGCAAATCAGGCTTGGTCCCACCCCAAAAGGGGCAGTCCAGCCTGAACTGCTAGGTCACATCCATTCTGCCGGAGACCACAAGCATCCTCAGACATGATTCAGCTTGTAGGGCCTCATCAGAGAGGAGTAGCTTGGGTCTCTAGGCCCATCAGGCTCGGGACCCACGTCTGGGCATACCCGTTCCACTCAGGGTGACGTAGCTTGGCAGGAGAAGAACAATGGGAAAAGGGGGGGAAGTGGATGAGAGATGGAAGACGCCTATCAAGAAGGAGAAGGTCGGACTGAGAGCCCTGGGCCATGACAGTGCCATTATGATAGACTTTAATGATGCACCTAGAGAATGAGAAGCGCGCCAAGAGTACTTCCCATCTGGTGCCTCCATTAATGGGACACGAGGAGAAAGGAGAGAGGATAGAGACCATATGTTGAGTCCATAGGTCTGGGGAGGGAGCAACAAAGAGGATGTCAGTGACAGTCTGCCTGGAAGAAGCGTTGACATAGTTGTCGGTGATGGGCAGGCTTGGATTGGAGACCAGTAGATCTTTTTTAAACCTTTTCCTTCCAGGCTTCGAGAGTGAGGTAGAATAAGTGATAGAGTAGCAGTTGGAGTAAATAAGTGAGAGGGAGAGCACAAGGGATGTAGGGAGAGTGCAAAATATGGAAAGAAAGGGGGGAGAGAGACAGAGAACTTCACTAAAGCAAGACAAACTCACCAGGCAACATAGCAGCAGACAGATCCCAATAGATGAGAGCAGACAGTGGGCCTCATTACGATTTTGGAGGTAGCCATGCCGCTATTGGTGGCATGGCTGCCGCCGAAATCAGGTCCGGGTTCCCAGAATGGGGAATTACCGGGCCATTCCGAGTTCGGACGGCCCGGTAATTCCTCCCTCCAGGAACCCGGGCCCAGACCTTCCCCATTCCCATGTCAGCCCCCATAGTGCTGAATGGGAATTGGGGAGGGAGCAAAAACAACGGGCCGATTACGAGCGGCCCGTTGTTTGCTCCCTCTTTCCCTCGCGGGACCCGGTAAGCACGCCTGGTTTGACAAGGCGTTACTTAACGGGTCCCGCGAGGGGAGCTTGTAATGAGGCGGAAGGGGTTTAACGGGTCGGCCTCCTTTAGCGGAGCCCGTTAACCCGTTCCGCCTCACTTGCAATGAGGCCCAGTGTCCTTTCCGGACTTTTCAGGCCTTAGTCCGAATTTGCTGAATTAACAGATTCTTATGTGAATAGGCTCTTCTGGCTGGGTGACCAAAGTCACGCACATGGATAGCCACCAGCAGCACACCCTCTTTGGTGGTCAGTCCTTTTATTCCTGTGATAATGCACCTGACATTGCAGTGCCAACACGGATACAGATAGAACCTTCAATGGGTGCGTCCAAAAATATCCAAGCATCAAGTATTACATGAAGGAAGGTGAAATTCACATGCTGAAGAGCAGGCAGAAGAACCCCAGCGACAATATAGGGTAAAAAGCCAGGTGAAGCAGTGTGGCAGAAGTCAGAAAACAGTGCAGGCCAGTAAGTATGGTCCAAAGCAGATTTGTAGTGTCTTGCCCTCCATCACACATTTACCAGTGCTGAGTGACACACAGCCACAATCCTGGCTATCCCTTGAAAGTGTGCCCTTCCTTCAGGGTTCTTGTGCCATATTTGGAGCCACACCACTTGTCTAACCTCCCCCTCTTCACCCGGCAACTGTGGATAAGCCACGGCTCATTAGCCGAACCGCAAGCCACAAGCCACTTCGCCACCACAGCATCACTCTGGCACTTGAGCTGCACGACCCCGGCCTCCGCCGAAAGTGTTCTCGCTCTGAGCTGGTTACAGGTTTCTATGTGTTTTTAGTCACCAAGGACTTCACTAAGTAGAACCAATCTTCAGAGAAATTGCCACATATATCCTGTGACATTTGTGCATGAAAAATGCTTTGAAGATTTATTTAGAAAAAGAAATAATGTTGTCGTAGACGTTGCTCGATGGGAACCCCTGTGCTTGGCTTCTGATTTGTACTCAGTGCCCAGAAGTGAGTGCGGCTCTAAAACCAATGTTTACTCCAAAGGAACCAAACAACTTTAGAAACTAAAGGAAAAAGGGGCCACTCACTTACTGGATCAAAAGGATCATCATATTATTATAATTGTACAACAGCAACAAAAACATAAGCAACTGTGAAAAGGCAGCAAATAAAGTGTCTTATTTCCTTTCTCAGAGGTAATGACTGGAATTACGAGTCCAGCAAACTCTACCGCCTTAGGATTCTAAGCAGTGATTTCCCTATTTTTGGTGTTGTCATGGAAATTCTTGGCAGCCGAGGGCCCTATTGCAAAAGCCACAGTGTGGGCGTAGAGGTACCAAACCCAGCCCAGCCTCTTTTTATGGTCTCCTTGCAAATGAACTAGCCAATTTCCACAAAATTATGAAACTGTCCTGGGCGGAGAAGAGCCTCCACAGCTACGACCTTGTGTTAGGTTGATCGTACTACTGGCGGTAAGACCGCTGGGCACTTGATAGGGTGGAATGGGCCCTCATAGAGTGTAGCAAGATGGTAGGGTGGCACTCAGCTGTTGCTTTCCTGCTAGTGGTAACAAGTCCGTCTGTAGTCAAACAGATCTGTTAGTAAATAAAAACACCTCTGGATTGGGCTAAAGAAAAAGTAAACCAAAACATATATTGGCCTCTGACTTATGTCGGACTACGAGTGGTAATAGCTTGCGGTGAAACTGTAGGACTCTGCATGTTGATAAACACCCTGTGAGAGACTCGAGGCCAATCTCAATGGCCTCTATCACAGGATGCTAAAGATCCCGCCCAATGGGCTTTAGTATTTCTGCACATGTGTGAAGTTGGCTCAAAAGATGGACATCCGGTGCAACTATTCCAGACTGTTTCACTCTTGGAAGTTCTGAAAGGATCATGGTGGGAACGACTCCATGACATAACGCTAGTAGGACACATTTTCAGAAGTTAAATTAGCCAATAGTGGACTAGTGAGATTTATTATTGGCACGGAAAAGTATTATTTAATTGTTGGAAAAAGAGTGTATGCCGATTCTAGTGGTAATGATAGAGTCACAACCTTTGCTGAATGTACCCAATCATTGACAGACCCTACACTTTACTTTAAAAAGCAACTGTAATAGAGGGGTTGGTACTGAGTCAATATCTGAATGACAGAGTAAGGCTGACACCAATATTCCAGAAGCAAAAAAGACTTAGAGACACACGGCAGGGTAGGGGCAGCAGTGGGCCTGGAGAAGATACCTCAACTTTCCATATCTTTCCAGAAGGAATAAAGGGCTAAGAGACATACAAGGAAGGGTATGGGGAGGGGCGGCCTGGAGAAGATACCTCAACTTTCCAGGTCTTTCCAGAAGGAATAAAGGGCTAAGAGACATACAAGGCAGGGTACGGGCAGTAAAGGACCTGGAGAGGATACTTCAACTTTCCAGGTCTTTCCAGAAAGAACAAAGGCTAAGGGACATACCAGACAGGGTAAGGGCAGCGGTGGGTCCGGAGAAGATACTCCAACTTTCCAGGTCTTTCCAGAAAGAACAAAGGCTAACAGACATACAAGGCAGAGTAGGGCAGTGGTGGGCCTGGCAAAGATATTTCAACTTTCTATGTCTTTCCAGAAAGAACACAGGTTAAGAGACATACAAGGCAGGGTAGGGGTGGGCCTGGAGAAGATACTGCAACTTGCCAGGTCTTTCCAGAAAGAACAAAGCGCTAAGAGACATTCAAGGCAGGGTAGGGGCACAGAAGGGCCTGGAGAAGATACCTCAACTTTTCCGCTCTTTCCCGAAAGAATAAAGGACTAAGAGACATACAAGGCAGGGTAGGGACAGCAGTGGGCCTGGAGAAGATACCTCGACTTCCCAGGTCTTTCCCAAAAGAATAAAGGACTAAGAGACATACAAGGCAGGGTAGGTGCAGCAGTGAGCCTGGAGAAGATACCTCAACTTCCCAGGTATTTCCCAAAAGAATAAAGGAATAAGAAACATACAAGGCAGGGTAGGGGCAACAGTGGGCCTGGAGAATATACCTCAACTTCCCAGGTCTTTCCCAAAAGATTAAAGTACTAAGAGACATACAAGGCAGGGTTTGGGCAGCAGTGGGCCTGGAGAAGATACCTCAACCTCCCAGGTCCTTCCCAAAAGAATAAAGGACTAAGAGACATACAAGGCATGGTAGGTGCAGCAGTGGGCCTGGAGAAGATACCTCAAATTCCCAGGTCTTTCCCAAAAGAATAAAGGACTAAGATACATACAAGGCAGGGTAGGGGCAGCAGTGGGCCTGGAGAAGATACCTCAACTTCCAGGTCTTTCCCAAAAGAATAAAGGACTAAGAGACATGCAAGGCAGGTAAGGGGGCAGCAGTGGGCCTGGAGAAGATAGTGCAACTTTCCAGTTCTTTCCAGAAGGAACAAAGATCAAGAGACATACAAGGCAGGGTAGGGGCAGCAGTGGACCTGGAGAAGATACCTCAACTTTCCATATCTTAACAGAAAGAATAATGGTCTAAGAGACATGCAAGGCAGGGTACGGGCAGCGGTGGGCCTGGTAAAGATACCTCAACTCTCTAGGTCTTTCCAGAAAGAACAGAGGTCTAAGACACATACAAGGCAGGGTAGGGGCAGCGATGGGCATGGAGAAGATACTGCTACTTCCCAGGTCTTTCCAGAAAGAACAAAGATGAATCATAGAGTGCCATGAAAACACACAACTGTCAGAACGCAGTCCTTATCTAACAATGTGCCGGTGTTGCCCTACTATTGTGTTTGTGCAGGTATTTTAGCTTCACGCTTTCAAAGCACGTTGCTCTTTTTAAGTATATAAATCAATTGCAGTTAATACCAATTGGTATTTGCGGTGCACTGGAAATTGATCATATTTTTCAGCACCTATAGCCCTATCTTATAGTGGTGGCTATAATGCTATACATTGATAACTTTTATAGTCAATACACTTGACTGAATAATGATCTGACTATTGAGGTCTTGTGGGTTTTCTGGGAAAATATTTAAAGGCTTATTTTGTTTTTATTATGTTCTCTGATCCGTTTGCACCTCATTGACTTTTTTGCTATATGGGGAGAGGCTCCAGCACCTACGCATCTTAGGAAGAGGTCCAATGATTTCTGGCTCCAGCACCTACATATCATAGGAAGAGGTCAAATGATTGGCGGCTCCAGCACCTACACATCTAAGGAAGAGGTCAAATGATTGGCGGCTCCAGCAACTCATAGGAAGAGGTCAAATGATTGTTGGCTCCAGCACCTACACATCATAGGAAGAGGTCCAATGATTGGCGGCTCCAGCACCTACACATCATAGGAAGAGGTCAAATGATTGCTGGCTCCAGCACCTACATATCATAGGAAGAGGTCAAATGATTGCTGGCTCCAGCACCTACACATCATAGGAAGAGGTCCAATGATTGGCGTCTCCAGCACCTACACATCATAGGAAGAGGTCAAATGATTGCTGGCTCCAGCACCTACACATCATAGGAAGAGGTCAAATGATTGGCGGCTCCTGCAACTACACATCTTAGGAAGAGGTCAAATGATTGGTGGCTCCAGCACCTACACATCATAGGAAGAGGTCAAATGATTGGCGACTCCAGAACCTACACATCTTAGGAAGAGGTCAAATGATTGGCGGCTCCAGCACCTACATATCTCAGGAAGAGATCAAATGATTGGCGGCTCCAGCACCTACACATCTTAGAAAGAGGTCAAATTATTGGCGGCTCAAGCAACTACACATCTTAGGAAGAGGTCAAATGATTGGTGGCTCCAGCACCTACACATCTTAGGAAGAGATCAAATGATTGGCGGCTCCAGCACCTACACATCTTAGGAAGAGGTCAAATTATTGGCGGCTCCAGCAACTACACATCTTAGGAAGAGGTCAAATGATTGGTGGCTCCAGCACCTACACATCTTAGGAAGAGGTCAAATGATTGACGACTACAGCACCTACACACCTTTGGAAGAGGTCAAATGATTGGCGGCTCAAGCACCTAACATCTGATTGGCTTCAGTTCTGCCAATGGAAAGGAGCGCTAGTGTGTATGCATAGCTGGAGAGTGCAGGGATTTCCCCTACAGGATTTCCCCTATAGGGTTTTGTGCCGGGCATTCTTACAGACCCACTGTAATGTCCACATAAGTGGGCTCATAGCATATTTATACAAGTTAATTTTAGAGTTTTCTGATAGTCACTATGTACAAAGACAGAGACCTCACCATCAATGGTACCCGCTGACCCAAGGCCCCCACGCTTTCCGTAGGTGTTCTAGTACGTCTAGATTTAGTTTCCCAATAGGGGAGATACAGGGCCACTGAAAAGCTTAAATACCTGACCAGTTGACTGATGCAGCAACAGTCCGATGACAGTTGGCAAATAAATGCAATGCCACTGGTTAGAGCCGTCGGTGATCCTGGTGACCTTGGCTCAGTTGGGAAGTGCAATGCTGGTGTAACCTGAGGACACTTGGCAAATAAATGCCATGCCACTGGTTAGAGCCGTCGGTGATCCTGGTGACCTTGGCTCAGTTGGGAAGTGCAATGCTGGTGTAACCTGAGGACATTTGGCAAATAAATGCCATGCCACTGGTTAGAGCCGTCGGTGATCCTGGTGACCTTTGCTCAGTTGGGAAGTGCAATGCTGGTGTAACCTGAGGACACTTGGCAAATAAATGCCATGCCACTGGTTAGAGCCGTCGGTGATCCTGGTGACCTTGGCTCAGTTGGGAAGTGCAATGCTGGTGTAACCTGAGGACACTTGGCAAATAAATGCCATGCCACTGGTTAGAGCCGTCGGTGAACTTGGTGACCTTGGCTCAGTTGGGAAGTGCAATGCTGGTGTAACCTGAGGTCAGTTGGCGCAGAGGGTTTCCTCTACCTGAATAGTGCCTGATGGTAAGGAAGCAGGTGTGTGGTTGCCACAATATCCCATTAGGGCCCTGAAGTCATGGCGCCCGGTCAATATCCCATTAGTGACACCTCGTCAGTGAGTGGCGTGGTGCTGGACTGATGTGAAACACATTGTACGATGTCTGTCCTCTAGTCTGAAGGACCAATTATGTCATTGAACTGTGGCAAGTGATGCGGTCGTCCCATGATTTCATGTCATTCTATTTTTAGGTAGAGAGTATTAGTTGCGAGGGTGTGCAGTGGAGTATTTTCCTGCGCATTACTAGTGTATGCTGTGTGCGAGCACTGAGGCAGGCTTACTTATGCTTCCTTTTTAAAAATACCCCCAACCAGCGCTGGCTAATGTGCCGGCTCTCCCGGATCTGAGATCCGGCATCAGAACTCTAGCCGGATTGTGGGATCCGGCGTGCCTCTGCCCCAGCCCTGCCAAACAACGTGCACAGTGCGCTCGCACGTGATCTAATGTGCTCTATGCAAAGACATTGTGCACACAGAGCCTTTTTGCAAAATGCGCTCGCACAGAGCACATTACATCCCCGAGGCCCAATGGCATACCAAGGGGGCACAACTGTGGGACATTTGTCAGTGGGACACCTCTCCCATTGGGCACCTCAATTGAGGATGCCCAACCGGAAAGGTGTCCCGCTGGCAATGCAATGTGTGCTGAGCAATTCCTGCTCAGCACGCTCATTGTCCTGGCAGCAGGACACCTTATCCTTTGCTAACGGGAGAGGTGTCCCACAGCCAGGACAATGCCCAAAATAGCTCTGGCCAGCAGAGGGGCTCTCACGTTGCTCTGTGTAAACAGAGCATTTCAATGTCAGCCATTAGGCACTGATGGGAGGTGGGGAATATTAGCAGGGACTTTTATCTTTAGAAATGTGCATTGTGTTGCATGAGTTATGAAATAATGACTATGGCTTTAAAACCCAAGAGGCATTTGTTAGGCTCAATTTGAATGCAGGATGGGGAGAATGAAACTAAAGCCATACTCGTATTGCTCAACTTATTTCTATCACAATGTATGCAGAGTAGTTTAATATGAAAGGCTAGTTTATTATGTAATGTGGTTTGCTTCCAAGGCATTGCTATAAATAAAGTTTCATTTAAGCCCATGAAATTCAAAGCAAAACCTTAACAAATATGCATATCAATTAAACCTATAATGTGTCTTACCTGAAGCTCTGTAAGTGATTCTGATTCATCTCACATCTTATATTAATATATCATGATATTATAAAAAAGACTAATGACTATAGAGTTGCTCCATACATAATAATAGTGGAATTTAGGTATTTTGCAGCACACAGCTATTTGCCACTTGGCTCACGTATGGCAACTTATTCTAAAGTCGCTTCCATGGCGACTCCAAGTTTCAAAGACCGATGATGCTCCTTGCAATGTCCTTTTCTGTGAAGTCACTTCTGTTGGTGCAATTCATATGCACATTAGGAGGGCCGTGTTTATTGTTCCCCAGAGCACCTGGGCAGAGCTCCAATAGATGAGTTTCCTGCATCTGTAATGATTCTGCAGTTCTATTTTTTTTGTCATTTGTTAAAATGCCATCTGCCACTAATGTTAGCAAAAAAGTAGATTGGGGCGGGGTGGCCGCTTTGGTGGGTGCAAATGAGACCATACGGAATTGTGCACAATGCATTTGGGGGAAGAAATCAGCAGGACTTTTTCCTTAGCCCGCCCCCCACTCTTGCAATGGCGGACACTCCATGTCGAGGACAATCCCAGGTACGCACGGGGTGAAAGACCCTGTGACAGAGCACAAAGCGCAGTGTGCAACCTTGGGGTTCGGGGAAGTAATCTGCGCACTGGTGCAACAGGGTCCCCCGCAGCCCCTGCGGAGCGGGGGATGGGGGCCCGCCAGCACATGTCCTGGGAGGGGGCCCCACTGGTGGAAAAAAAAGAATGTTTTTTTTCAAAATAAAAATATTAATTTTTCTTTTTGAATTTACTCTGCATCCATAAAGAAATGATTTATGTACCAGAAATAATTTCTTTATGAAGTCAGAGTGACTACAAAAAGAAACATTATTTTTTAATTCTGAGGGCTCCACCCTCCCCATGGCACAGAAGACCCTAGGCTGGGAGGACTCCATGTCATGGGTTGGAGGGAGCCCTATGACTTCAAAAAGAAATAGTTTATTTTTGAAGTCACTCTGCCCTCACAAAGTAATTATTTTGGTTATAGTTTGGTCCTTAAGGAAATAATTTCTTCATGAAGTCAGAGTGGGCCTCCTTACGGGTTTGGCGATAACCCTGCTAGTGCTACGAGCAGGTTGCCGCTGGACGCGTAATGATTCACCAGTGCCCGACTTCCTGGTTAACACTGGGGGATTACAACCCCGGCATTCTGGGAAGTCAGGCGCCGGCAAATGGTAAGTCCCCATTTCCATCAGACTCTATGGGAATGGGGACCACAGAAGCACCGGCACCGTTAATGGTGCCAGTTCTTCCGTGAAAACTCTGCGGGTGGGTGCCTTTCTGCCCGGCAGGTCTGACCTGCCAGGCGGGACGGCAACCCCCTGCAGAGCTGTAATATGCCGGTCCGGAAACGACAGTGCCGGTAAGCTTACCAGCACCGTTGTTTCCAGACCAGAATAGTCGCAATGAGGCCCAATTTCTTTTTGAAGTATTAGGGCCCCCCTCAAACCCATGACGTGTGCGTTTGTGAGTGTATGGTGAAAGGGGGCACACTTAAATGTATAGGTGGCTACCTGTGTGTGTGTATGGTGAAAGAGTCCACACTTAAATGTATGGGTGGCTACCTGTGTGTGTGTATGGTGAAAGAGTCCACACTTAAATGTATAGGTGGCTACCTGTGTGTGTGTATGGTGAAAGAGTCCACACTTAAATGTATAGGTGGCTACCTGTGTGTGTGTATGGTGAAAGAGTCCACACTTAAATGTATGGGTGGGTGCCTGTGTGTGTGTATGGTGAAAGAGTCCACACTTAAATGTATGGGTGGGTGCCTGGGTGTGTGTATGGGGAAAAAGTACACACTTAAATGTATGGGTGGCTACCTGTGTGTGTGTATGGTGAAAGAGTCCACACTTAAATGTATGGGTGGGTGCCTGTGTGTGTGTATGGTGAAAGAGTCCACACCTAAATGTATGGGTGGCTACCTGTGTATGTGTATGGTGAAAGAGTCCACACTTAAATGTATGGGTGGCTACCTGTGTGTGTGTGTGGTGAAAGAGTCCACACTTAAATGTATGGGTGGGTGCCTGTGTGTGTGTATGGTGAAAGAGTCCACACTTAAATGTATGGGTGGGTGCCTGTGTGTGTGTATGGTGAAAGAGTCCACACTTAAATGTATGGGTGGGTGCATGGGTGTGTGTATGGTGAAAGAGTCCACACTTAAATGTATGGGTGGGTGCCTGGGTGTGTGTATGGTGAAAGAGTCCACACTTAAATGTATGGGTGGGTGCCTGTGTGTGTGTATGGTGAAAGAGTCCACACTTAAATGTATGGGTGGCTACCTGTGTGTGTGTATGGTGAAAGAGTCCACACTTAAATGTATGGGTGGGTGCATGGGTGTGTGTATGGTGAAAGAGTCCACACTTAAATGTATGGGTGGCTACCTGTGTGTGTGTATGGTGAAAGAGTCCACACTTAAATGTATGGGTGGGTGCATGGGTGTGTGTATGGTGAAAGAGTCCACACTTAAATGTATGGGTGGGTGCCTGGGTGTGTGTATGGTGAAAGAGTCCACACTTAAATGTATGGGTGGGTGCCTGTGTGTGTGTATGGTGAAAGAGTCCACACTTAAATGTATGGGTGGCTACCTGTGTGTGTGTATGGTGAAAGAGTCCACACTTAAATGTATGGTGGCAACCTGTGTGTGTGTATGGTGAAAGAGTCCACACTTAAATGTATGGGTGGGTGCCTGTGTGTGTGTATGGTGAAAGAGTCCACACTTAAATGTATGGGTGGCTACCTGTGTGTGTGTATGGTGAAAGAGTCCACACTTAAATGTATGGGTGGGTGCCTGGGTGTGTGTATGGTGAAAGAGTCCACACTTAAATGTATGGGTGGCTACCTGTGTGTGTGTATGGTGAAAGAGTCCACACTTAAATGTATAGGTGGCTACCTGTGTGTGTGTATGGTGAAAGAGTCCACACTTAAATGTATGGGTGGGTGCCTGGGTGTGTGTATGGTGAAAGAGTCCACACTTAAATGTATGGGTGGGTGCCTGTGTGTGTGTATGGTGAAAGAGTCCACACTTAAATGTATGGGTGGGTGCCTGGGTGTGTGCCTGTATGGTGAAAGAGTCCACGCTTAAATGTATGGGTGGCTACCTGTGTGTGTGTATGGTGAAAGAGTCCACACTTAAATGTATGGGTGGCTACCTGTGTGTCTGTATGGTGAAAGAGTCCACACTTAAATGTATGGGTGGGTGCCTGTGTGTGTGTATGGTGAAAGAGTCCACACTTAAATGTATGGGTGGCTGCCTGGGTGTGTGTATAGTGAAAGAGTCCACACTTAAATGTATGGGTGGGTGCCTGTGTGTGTGTATGGTGAAAGAGTCCACACTTAAATGTATGGGTGGGTGCCTGGGTGTGTGTATGGTGAAAGGGTCCACACTTAAATGTATGGGTGGGTGTCTGTGTGTGTGTATGGTGAAAGAGTCCACACTTAAATGTATAGGTGGCTACCTGTGTGTGTATGGTGAAAGAGTCCACACTTAAATGTATGGATGGGTGCCTGGGTGTGTGTATGGTGAAAGAGTCCACACTTAAATGTATGGGTGGGTGCCTGTGTGTGTGTATGGTGAAAGAGTCCACACTTAAATGTATGGGTGGGTGCCTGGGTGTGTGTATGGTGAAAGAGTCCACACTTAAATGTATGGGTGGGTGCCTGTGTGTGTGTATGGTGAAAGAGTCCACACTTAAATGTATGGGTGGCTACCTGTGTGTGTGTATGGTGAAAGAGTCCACACTTAAATGTATAGGTGGGTGCCTGTGAGTGTGTATGGTGAAAGAGTCCACACTTAAATGTATGGGTGGGTGCCTGGGTGTGTGTATGGTGAAAGAGTCCACACTTAAATGTATGGGTGGCTACCTGTGTGTGTGTATGGTGAAAGAGTCCACACTTAAATGTATGGGTGGGTGCCTGGGTGTGTGTATGGTGAAAGAGTCCACACTTAAATGTATGGGTGGGTGCCTGTGTGTGTGTATGGTGAAAGAGTCCACACGTAAATGTATGGGTGGGTGCCTGTGTGTGTGTATGGTGAAAGAGTCCACACTTAAATGTATAGGTGGCTACCTGTGTGTGTGTATGGTGAAAGAGTCCACACTTAAATGTATGGGTGGGTGCCTGGGTGTGTGTATGGTGAAAGAGTCCACACTTAAATGTATGGGTGGGTGCCTGTGTGTGTGTATGGTGAAAGAGTCCACACTTAAATGTATGGGTGGCTACCTGTGTATGTGTATGGTGAAAGAGTCCACACTTAAATGTATGGGTGGCTACCTGTGTGTGTGTATGGTGAAAGAGTCCACACTTAAATGTATGGGTGGCTACCTGTGTGTGTTTATGGTGAAAGAGTCCACACTTAAATGTATGGGTGGGTGCCTGGGTGTGTGTATGGTGAAAGAGTCCACACTTAAATGTTTGGGTGGGTGCCTGGGTGTGTGTATGGTGAAAGAGTCCAAACTTAAATGTATGGGTGGGTGCCTGGGTGTGTGTATGGTGAAAGAGTCCACACTTAAATGTATGGGTGGGTGCCTGGTGTGTGTATGGTGAAAGAGTCCACACTTAAATGTATGGGTGGCTACCTGTGTGTGTGTATGGTGAAAGAGTCCACACTTAAATGTATAGGTGATTGCCTGTGTGTGTGTATGGTGAAAGAGTCCACACTTAAATGTATGGGTGGGTGCCTGTGTGTGTGTATGGTGAAAGAGTCCACACTTAAATGTATGGGTGGCTACCTGTGTGTGTGTATGGTGAAAGAGTCCACACTTAAATGTATGGGTGGGTGCCTGGGTGTGTGTATGGTGAAAGAGTCCACACTTAAATGTATGGGTGGGTGCCTGTGTGTGTGTATGGTGAAAGAGTCCACACTTAAATGTATGGGTGGGTGCCTGTGTGTGTGTATGGTGAAAGAGTCCACACTTAAATGTATGGGTGGCTACCTGTGTGTGTGTATGGTGAAAGAGTCCACACTTAAATGTATGGGTGGGTGCCTGGGTGTGTGTATGGTGAAAGAGTCCACACTTAAATGTATGGGTGGCTACCTGTGTGTGTGTATGGTGAAAGAGTCCACACTTAAATGTATGGGTGGGTGCCTGGGTGTGTGTATGGTGAAAGAGTCCACACTTAAATGTATGGGTGGCTACCTGTGTGTGTGTATGGTGAAAGAGTCCACACTTAAATGTATGGGTGGCTACCTGTGTGTGTGTATGGTGAAAGAGTCCACACTTAAATGTATGGGTGGGTGCCTGTGTGTGTGTATGGTGAAAGAGTCCACACTTAAATGTATGGGTGGCTACCTGTGTGTGTGTATGGTGAAAGAGTCCACACTTAAATGTATGGGTGGCTACCTGTGTGTGTGTATGGTGAAAGAGTCCACACTTAAATGTATGGGTGGCTACCTGTGTGTGTGTATGGTGAAAGAGTCCACACTTAAATGTATGGGTGGGTGCCTGGGTGTGTGTATGGTGAAAGAGTCCACACTTAAATGTATGGGTGGGTGCCTGGGTGCGTGTATGGTGAAATAGTCCACACTTAAATGTATGGGTGGGTGCCTGGGTGCGTGTATGGTGAAAGAGTCCACACTTAAATGTATGGATGGCTACCTGTGTGTGTGTATGGTGAAAGAGTCCACACTTAAATGTATGGGTGGGTGCCTGGGTGTGTGTATGGTGAAAGAGTCCACACTTAAATGTATGGGTGGGTGCCTGTGTGTGTGTATGGTGAAAGAGTCCACACTTAAATGTATAGGTGGCTACCTGTGTGTGTGTATGGTGAAAGAGTCCATACTTAAATGTATGGGTGGGTGCCTGGGTGTGTGTATGGTGAAAGAGTCCACACTTAAATGTATGGGTTGGTGCCTGTGTGTGTGTATGGTGAAAGAGTCCACACTTAAATGTATGGGTGGCTACCTGTGTGTGTGTATGGTGAAAGAGTCCACACTTAAATGTATGGGTGGCTACCTGTGTGTGTGTATGGTGAAAGAGTCCACACTTAAATGTATGGGTGGCTACCTGTGTGTGTGTATGGTGAAAGAGTCCACACTTAAATGTATGGGTGGGTGCCTGGGTGTGTGTATGGTGAAAGAGTCCACACTTAAATGTATGGGTGGGTGCCTGGGTGTGTGTATGGTGAAAGAGTCCACACTTAAATGTATGGGTGGGTGCCTGGGTGTGTGTATGGTGAAAGAGTCCACACTTAAATGTATGGGTGGGTGCCTGGGTGTGTGTATGGTGAAAGAGTCCACACTTAAATGTATGGGTGGCTGCCTGTGTGTGTGTATGGTGAAAGAGTCCACACTTAAATGTATGGGTGGGTGCCTGTGTGTGTGTATGGTGAAAGAGTCCACACTTAAATGTATGGGTGGGTGCCTGGGTGTGTGTATGGTGAAAGAGTCCACAATTAAATGTATGGGTGGGTGCCTGTGTGTGTGTATGGTGAAAGAGTCCACACTTAAATGTATGGGTGGCTACCTGTGTGTGTGTATGGTGAAAGAGTCCACACTTAAATGTATGGGTGGGTGCCTGTGTGTGTGTATGGTGAAAGAGTCCACACTTAAATGTATGGGTGGCTACCTGTGTGTGTGTATGGTGAAAGAGTCCACACTTAAATGTTTGGGTGGCTACCTGTGTGTGTGTGTATGGTGAAAGAGTCCACACTTAAATGTATGGGTGGGTGCCTGTGTGTGTGTATGGTGAAAGAGTCCACACTTAAATGTATGGGTGGCTACCTGTGTGTGTGTATGGTGAAAGAGTCCACACTTAAATGTATGGGTGGCTACCTGTGTGTGTGTATGGTGAAAGAGTCCACACTTAAATGTATGGGTGGGTGCCTGGGTGTGTGTATGGTGAAATAGTCCACACTTAAATGTATGGGTGGGTGCCTGTGTGTGTGTATGGTGAAAGAGTCCACACTTAAATGTATGGGTGGCTACCTGTGTGTGTGTATGGTGAAAGAGTCCACACTTAAATGTATGGGTGGGTGCCTGTGTGTGTGTATGGTGAAAGAGTCCACACTTAAATGTATGGGTGGGTGCCTGGGTGTGTGTTTGGTGAAAGAGTCCACACTTAAATGTATGGGTGGCTGCCTGTGTGTGTGTATGGTGAAAGAGTCCACACTTAAATGTATGGGTGGGTGCCTGGGTGTGTGTATGGTGAAAGAGTCCACACTTAAATGTATGGGTGGGTGCCTGGGTGTGTGTATGGTGAAAGAGTCCACACGTAAATGTATGGGTGGGTGCCTGTGTGTGTGTATGGTGAAAGAGTCCACACGTAAATGTATGGGTGGGTGCCTGTGTGTGTGTATGGTGAAAGAGTCCACACTTAAATGTATAGGTGGCTGCCTGTGTGTGTGTATGGTGAAAGAGTCCACACTTAAATGTATGGGTGGGTGCCTGGGTGTGTGTATGGTGAAAGAGTCCACACTTAAATGTATGGGTGGGTGCCTGTGTGTGTGTATGGTGAAAGAGTCCACACTTAAATGTATGGGTGGCTACCTGTGTGTGTGTATGGTGAAAGAGTCCACACTTAAATGTATGGGTGGCTACCTGTGTGTGTGTATGGTGAAAGAGTCCACACTTAAATGTATGGGTGGGTGCCTGTGTGTGTGTATGGTGAAAGAGTCCACACTTAAATGTATGGGTGGCTACCTGTGTGTGTGTATGGTGAAAGAGTCCACACTTAAATGTATGGGTGGCTACCTGTGTGTGTGTATGGTGAAAGAGTCCACACTTAAATGTATGGGTGGCTACCTGTGTGTGTGTATGGTGAAAGAGTCCACACTTAAATGTATGGGTGGGTGCCTGGGTGTGTGTATGGTGAAAGAGTCCACACTTAAATGTATGGGTGGGTGCCTGGGTGCGTGTATGGTGAAATAGTCCACACTTAAATGTATGGGTGGGTGCCTGGGTGCGTGTATGGTGAAAGAGTCCACACTTAAATGTATGGATGGCTACCTGTGTGTGTGTATGGTGAAAGAGTCCACACTTAAATGTATGGGTGGGTGCCTGGGTGTGTGTATGGTGAAAGAGTCCACACTTAAATGTATGGGTGGCTACCTGTGTGTGTGTATGGTGAAAGAGTCCACACTTAAATGTATGGGTGGCTACCTGTGTGTGTGTATGGTGAAAGAGTCCACACTTAAATGTATGGGTGGGTGCCTGTGTGTGTGTATGGTGAAAGAGTCCACACTTAAATGTATGGGTGGCTACCTGTGTGTGTGTATGGTGAAAGAGTCCACACTTAAATGTATGGGTGGCTACCTGTGTGTGTGTATGGTGAAAGAGTCCACACTTAAATGTATGGGTGGCTACCTGTGTGTGTGTATGGTGAAAGAGTCCACACTTAAATGTATGGGTGGGTGCCTGGGTGTGTGTATGGTGAAAGAGTCCACACTTAAATGTATGGGTGGGTGCCTGGGTGCGTGTATGGTGAAATAGTCCACACTTAAATGTATGGGTGGGTGCCTGGGTGCGTGTATGGTGAAAGAGTCCACACTTAAATGTATGGATGGCTACCTGTGTGTGTGTATGGTGAAAGAGTCCACACTTAAATGTATGGGTGGGTGCCTGGGTGTGTGTATGGTGAAAGAGTCCACACTTAAATGTATGGGTGGGTGCCTGTGTGTGTGTATGGTGAAAGAGTCCACACTTAAATGTATAGGTGGCTACCTGTGTGTGTGTATGGTGAAAGAGTCCATACTTAAATGTATGGGTGGGTGCCTGGGTGTGTGTATGGTGAAAGAGTCCACACTTAAATGTATGGGTTGGTGCCTGTGTGTGTGTATGGTGAAAGAGCCCACACTTAAATGTATGGGTGGCTACCTGTGTGTGTGTATGGTGAAAGAGTCCACACTTAAATGTATGGGTGGCTACCTGTGTGTGTGTATGGTGAAAGAGTCCACACTTAAATGTATGGGTGGCTACCTGTGTGTGTGTATGGTGAAAGAGTCCACACTTAAATGTATGGGTGGGTGCCTGGGTGTGTGTATGGTGAAAGAGTCCACACTTAAATGTATGGGTGGGTGCCTGGGTGTGTGTATGGTGAAAGAGTCCACACTTAAATGTATGGGTGGGTGCCTGGGTGTGTGTATGGTGAAAGAGTCCACACTTAAATGTATGGGTGGGTGCCTGGGTGTGTGTATGGTGAAAGAGTCCACACTTAAATGTATGGGTGGCTACCTGTGTGTGTGTATGGTGAAAGAGTCCACACTTAAATGTATGGGTGGGTGCCTGTGTGTGTGTATGGTGAAAGAGTCCACACTTAAATGTATGGGTGGGTGCCTGGGTGTGTGTATGGTGAAAGAGTCCACAATTAAATGTATGGGTGGGTGCCTGTGTGTGTGTATGGTGAAAGAGTCCACACTTAAATGTATGGGTGGCTACCTGTGTGTGTGTATGGTGAAAGAGTCCACACTTAAATGTATGGGTGGGTGCCTGTGTGTGTGTATGGTGAAAGAGTCCACACTTAAATGTATGGGTGGCTACCTGTGTGTGTGTATGGTGAAAGAGTCCACACTTAAATGTTTGGGTGGCTACCTGTGTGTGTGTATGGTGAAAGAGTCCACACTTAAATGTATGGGTGGGTGCCTGTGTGTGTGTATGGTGAAAGAGTCCACACTTAAATGTATGGGTGGCTACCTGTGTGTGTGTATGGTGAAAGAGTCCACACTTAAATGTATGGGTGGCTACCTGTGTGTGTGTATGGTGAAAGAGTCCACACTTAAATGTATGGGTGGTTGCCTGGGTGTGTGTATGGTGAAATAGTCCACACTTAAATGTATGGGTGGGTGCCTGTGTGTGTGTATGGTGAAAGAGTCCACACTTAAATGTATGGGTGGCTACCTGTGTGTGTGTATGGTGAAAGAGTCCACACTTAAATGTATAGGTGGGTGCCTGTGTGTGTGTATGGTGAAAGAGTCCACACTTAAATGTATGGGTGGGTGCCTGGGTGTGTGTTTGGTGAAAGAGTCCACACTTAAATGTATGGGTGGCTACCTGTGTGTGTGTATGGTGAAAGAGTCCACACTTAAATGTATGGGTGGGTGCCTGGGTGTGTGTATGGTGAAAGAGTCCACACTTAAATGTATGGGTGGGTGCCTGGGTGTGTGTATGGTGAAAGAGTCCACACGTAAATGTATGGGTGGGTGCCTGTGTGTGTGTATGGTGAAAGAGTCCACACGTAAATGTATGGGTGGGTGCCTGTGTGTGTGTATGGTGAAAGAGTCCACACTTAAATGTATAGGTGGCTACCTGTGTGTGTGTATGGTGAAAGAGTCCACACTTAAATGTATGGGTGGGTGCCTGGGTGTGTGTATGGTGAAAGAGTCCACACTTAAATGTATGGGTGGGTGCCTGTGTGTGTGTATGGTGAAAGAGTCCACACTTAAATGTATGGGTGGCTACCTGTGTGTGTGTATGGTGAAAGAGTCCACACTTAAATGTATGGGTGGCTACCTGTGTGTGTGTATGGTGAAAGAGTCCACACTTAAATGTATGGGTGGCTACCTGTGTGTGTGTATGGTGAATGAGTCCACACTTAAATGTATGGGTGGGTGCCTGGGTGTGTGAATGGTGAAAGAGTCCACACTTAAATGTTTGGGTGGGTGCCTGGGTGTGTGTATGGTGAAAGAGTCCACACTTAAATGTATGGGTGGGTGCCTGGGTGTGTGTATGGTGAAAGAGTCCACACTTAAATGTATGGGTGGGTGCCTGGGTGTGTGTATGGTGAAAGAGTCCACACTTAAATGTATGGGTGGCTACCTGTGTGTGTGTATGGTGAAGGAGTCCACACTTAAATGTATAGGTGGGTGCCTGTGTGTGTGTATGGTGAAAGAGTCCACACTTAAATGTATGGGTGGGTGCCTGTGTGTGTGTATGGTGAAAGAGTCCACACTTAAATGTATGGGTGGCTACCTGTGTGTGTGTATGGTGAAAGAGTCCACACTTAAATGTATGGGTGGGTGCCTGGGTGTGTGTATGGTGAAAGAGTCCACACTTAAATGTATGGGTGGGTGCCTGTGTGTGTGTATGGTGAAAGAGTCCACACTTAAATGTATGGGTGGGTGCCTGTGTGTGTGTATGGTGAAAGAGTCCACACTTAAATGTATGGGTGCGTGCCTGTGTGTGTGTATGGTGAAAGAGTCCACACTTAAATGTATGGGTGGCTACCTGTGTGTGTGTATGGTGAAAGAGTCCACACTTAAATGTATGGGTGGGTGCCTGTGTGTGTGTATGGTGAAAGAGTCCACACTTAAATGTATGGGTGGGTGCCAGTGTGTGTGTATGGTGAAAGAGTCCACACTTAAATGTATAGGTGGGTGCCTGTGTGTGTGTATGGTGAAAAAGTCCACACTTAAATGTATGAGTGGGTGCCTGGGTGTGTGTATGGTGAAAGAGTCCACACTTAAATGTATGGGTGGCTACCTGTGTGTGTGTATGGTGAAAGAGTCCACACTTAAATGTATGGGTGGGTGCCTGGGTGTGTGTATGGTGAAAGAGTCCACACTTAAATGTATGGGTGGCTACCTGTGTGTGTGTATGGTGAAAGAGTCCACACTTAAATGTATGGGTGGCTACCTGTGTGTGTGTATGGTGAAAGAGTCCACACTTAAATGTATGGGTGGGTGCCTGTGTGTGTGTATGGTGAAAGAGTCCACACTTAAATGTATGGGTGGCTACCTGTGTGTGTGTATGGCGAAAGAGTCCACACTTAAATGTATGGGTGGCTACCTGTGTGTGTGTATGGTGAAAGAGTCCACACTTAAATGTATGGGTGGCTACCTGTGTGTGTGTATGGTGAAAGAGTCCACACTTAAATGTATGGGTGGGTGCCTGTGTGTGTGTATGGTGAAAGAGTCCACACTTAAATGTATGGGTGGGTGCCTGGGTGTGTGTATGGTGAAAGAGTCCACACTTAAATGTATGGGTGGGTGCCTGGGTGTGTGTTTGGTGAAAGAGTCCACACTTAAATGTATGGGTGGCTACCTGTGTGTGTGTATGGTGAAAGAGTCCACACTTAAATGTATGGGTGGGTGCCTGTGTGTGTGTATGGTGAAAGAGTCCACACTTAAATGTATGGGTGGGTGCCAGTGTGTGTGTATGGTGAAAGAGTCCACACTTAAATGTATAGGTGGGTGCCTGTGTGTGTGTATGGTGAAAGAGTCCACACTTAAATGTATGAGTGGGTGCCTGGGTGTGTGTATGGTGAAAGAGTCCACACTTAAATGTATGGGTGGCTACCTGTGTGTGTGTATGGTGAAAGAGTCCACACTTAAATGTATGGGTGGGTGCCTGGGTGTGTGTATGGTGAAAGAGTCCACACTTAAATGTATGGGTGGGTGCCTGGGTGTGTGTTTGGTGAAAGAGTCCACACTTAAATGTATGGGTGGCTACCTGTGTGTGTGTATGGTGAAAGAGTCCACACTTAAATGTATGGGTGGGTGCCTGGGTGTGTGTATGGTGAAAGAGTCCACACTTAAATGTATGGGTGGGTGCCTGGGTGTGTGTATGGTGAAAGAGTCCACACGTAAATGTATGGGTGGGTGCCTGTGTGTGTGTATGGTGAAAGAGTCCACACTTAAATGTATGGGTGGGTGCCTGGGTGTGTGTATGGTGAAAGAGTCCACACTTAAATGTAATGGTGGGTGCCTGGGTGTGTGTATGGTGAAAGAGTCCACACTTAAATGTATGGGTGGGTGCCTGGGTGTGTGTATGGTGAAAGAGTCCACACTTAAATGTATGGGTGGCTACCTGTGTGTGTGTATGGTGAAAGAGTCCACACTTAAATGTATGGGTGGCTACCTGTGTGTGTGTATGGTGAAAGAGTCCACACTTAAATGTATGGGGGCTACCTGTGTGTGTGTATGGTGAAAGAGTCCACACTTAAATGTATGGGTGGGTGCCTGTGTGTGTGTATGGTGAAAGAGTCCACACTTAAATGTATGGGTGGGTGCCTGTGTGTGTGTATGGTGAAAGAGTCCACACTTAAATGTATGGGTGGGTGCCTGTGTGTGTGTATGGTGAAAGAGTCCACACTTAAATGTATGGGTGGCTGCCTGTGTGTGTGTATGGTGAAAGAGTCCACACTTAAATGTATGGGTGGGTGCCTGGGTGTGTGTATGGTGAAAGAGTCCACACTTAAATGTATGGGTGGGTGCCTGGGTGTGTGTATGGTGAAAGAGTCCACACTTAAATGTATGGGTGGCTACCTGTGTGTGTGTATGGTGAAAGAGTCCACACTTAAATGTATGGGTGGGTGCCTGTGTGTGTGTATGGTGAAAGAGTCCACACTTAAATGTATGGGTGGGTGCCTGTGTGTGTGTATGGTGAAAGAGTCCACACTTAAATGTATGGGTGGGTGCCTGTGTGTGTGTATGGTGAAAGAGTCCACACTTAAATGTATGGGTGGCTACCTGTGTGTGTGTATGGTGAAAGAGTCCACACTTAAATGTTTGGGTGGCTACCTGTGTGTGTGTATGGTGAAAGAGTCCACACTTAAATGTATGGGTGGGTGCCTGTGTGTGTGTATGGTGAAAGAGTCCACACTTAAATGTATGGGTGGCTACCTGTGTGTGTGTATGGTGAAAGAGTCCACACTTAAATGTATGGGTGGCTACCTGTGTGTGTGTATGGTGAAAGAGTCCACACTTAAATGTATGGGTGGGTGCCTGGGTGTGTGTATGGTGAAAGAGTCCACACTTAAATGTATGGGTGGGTGCCTGTGTGTGTGTATGGTGAAAGAGTCCACACTTAAATGTATGGGTGGCTACCTGTGTGTGTGTATGGTGAAAGAGTCCACACTTAAATGTATAGGTGGGTGCCTGTGTGTGTGTATGGTGAAAGAGTCCACACTTAAATGTATGGGTGGGTGCCTGGGTGTGTGTATGGTGAAAGAGTCCACACTTAAATGTATGGGTGGCTGCCTGTGTGTGTGTATGGTCAAAGAGTCCACGCTTAAATGTATGGGTGGGTGCCTGGGTGTGTGTATGGTGAAAGAGTCCACACTTAAATGTATGGGTGGGTGCCTGTGTGTGTGTATGGTGAAAGAGTCCACACTTAAATGTATGGGTGGATGCCTGTGTGTGTGTATGGTGAAAGAGTCCACACTTAAATGTATAGGTGGCTACCTGTGTGTGTTTATGGTGAAAGAGTCCACACTTAAATGTATGGGTGGGTGCCTGGGTGTGTGTATGGTGAAAGAGTCCACACTTAAATGTATGGGTGGGTGCCTGTGTGTGTGTATGGTGAAAGAGTCCACACTTAAATGTATGGGTGGCTACATGTGTGTGTGTCTGGTGAAAGAGTCCACACTTAAATGTATGGGTGGCTACCTGTGTGTGTGTATGGTGAAAGAGTCCACACTTAAATGTATGGGTGGCTACCTGTGTGTGTATGGTGAAAGAGTCCACACTTAAATGTATGGGTGGGTGCCTGGGTGTGTGTATGGTGAAAGAGTCCACACTTAAATGTTTGGGTGGGTGCCTGGGTGTGTGTATGGTGAAAGAGTCCACACTTAAATGTATGGGTGGGTGCCTGGGTGTGTGTATGGTGAAAGAGTCCACACTTAAATGTATGGGTGGCTACCTGTGTGTGTGTATGGTGAAAGAGTCCACACTTAAATGTATGGGTGGCTACCTGTGTGTGTGTATGGTGAAAGAGTCCACACTTAAATGTATAGGTGGGTGCCTGTGTGTGTGTATGGTGAAAGAGTCCACACTTAAATGTATGGGTGGGTGCCTGTGTGTGTGTATGGTGAAAGAGTCTACACTTAAATGTATGGGTGGGTGCCTGGGTGTGTGTATGGTGAAAGAGTCCACACTTAAATGTATGGGTGGGTGCCTGGGTGTGTGTATGGTGAAAGAGTCCACACTTAAATGTATGGGTGGGTGCCTGTGTGTGTGTATGGTGAAAGTGTCCACACTTAAATGTATGGGTGGGTGCCTGTGTGTGTGTATGGTGAAAGAGTCCACACTTAAATGTATGGGTGGCTACCTGTGTGTGTGTATGGTGAAAGAGTCCACACTTAAATGTATGGGTGGGTGCCTGTGTGTGTGTATGGTGAAAGAGTCCACACTTAAATGTATGGGTGGGTGCCTGGGTGTGTGTATGGTGAAAGAGTCCACACTTAAATGTATGGGTGGCTGCCTGTGTGTGTGTATGGTGAAAGAGTCCACACTTAAATGTATGGGTGGCTACCTGTGTGTGTGTGTATGGTGAAAGAGTCCACACTTAAATGTATGGGTGGGTGCCTGTGTGTGTGTATGGTGAAAGAGTCCACACTTAAATGTATGGGTGGCTACCTGTGTGTGTGTATGGTGAAAGAGTCCACACTTAAATGTATGGGTGGGTGCCTGTGTGTGTGTATGGTGAAAGAGTCCACACTTAAATGTATGGGTGGCTACCTGTGTGTGTGTATGGTGAAAGAGTCCACACTTAAATGTATGGGTGGGTGCCTGTGTGTGTGTATGGTGAAAGAGTCCACACTTAAATGTATGGGTGGGTGCCTGTGTGTGTGTATGGTGAAAGAGTCCACACTTAAATGTATGGGTGGCTACCTGTGTGTGTGTATGGTGAAAGAGTCCACACTTAAATGTATGGGTGGGTGCCTGGGTGTGTGTATGGTGAAAGAGTCCACACTTAAATGTATGGGTGGGTGCCTGGGTGTGTGTATGGTGAAAGAGTCCACACTTAAATGTATGGGTGGGTGCCTGGGTGTGTGTATGGTGAAAGAGTCCACACTTAAATGTATGGGTGGCTGCCTGTGTGTGTGTATGGTGAAAGAGTCCACACTTAAATGTATGGGTGGGTGCCTGGGTGTGTGTATGGTGAAAGAGTCCACACTTAAATGTATGGGTGGGTGCCTGTGTGTGTGTATGGTGAAAGAGTCCACACTTAAATGTATGGGTGGGTGCCTGTGTGTGTGTATGGTGAAAGAGTCCACACTTAAATGTATGGGTGGGTGCCTGTGTGTGTGTATGGTGAAAGAGTCCACACTTAAATTTATGGGTGGCTGCCTGTGTGTGTGTATGGTGAAAGAGTCCACACTTAAATGTATGGGTGGGTGCCTGGGTGTGTGTATGGTGAAAGAGTCCACACTTAAATGTATGGGTGGGTGCCTGTGTGTGTGTATGGTGAAAGAGTCCACACTTAAATGTATGGGTGGGTGCCTGGGTGTGTGTATGGTGAAAGAGTCCACACTTAAATGTATGGGTGGCTGCCTGTGTGTGTGTATGGTGAAAGAGTCCACACTTAAATGTATGGGTGGGTGCCTGGGTGTGTGTATGGTGAAAGAGTCCACACTTACATGTATGGGTGGCTACCTGTGTGTGTGTATGGTGAAAGAGTCCACACTTAAATGTATGGGTGGGTGCCTGTGTGTGTGTATGGTGAAAGAGTCCACACTTAAATGTATGGGTGGGTGCCTGTGTGTGTGTATGGTGAAAGAGTCCACACTTAAATGTATGGGTGGGTGCCTGTGTGTGTATGGTGAAAGAGTCCACACTTAAATGTATGGGTGGGTGCCTGGGTGTGTGTATGGTGAAAGAGTCCACACTTAAATGTATGGGTGGGTGCCTGTGTGTGTGTATGGTGAAAGAGTCCACACTTAAATGTATGGGTGGCTGCCTGTGTGTGTGTATGGTGAAAGAGTCCACACTTAAATGTATGGGTGGGTGCCTGGGTGTGTGTATGGTGAAAGAGTCCACACTTACATGTATGGGTGGCTACCTGTGTGTGTGTATGGTGAAAGAGTCCACACTTAAATGTATGGGTGGGTGCCTGTGTGTGTGTATGGTGAAAGAGTCCACACTTAAATGTATGGGTGGGTGCCTGTGTGTGTGTATGGTGAAAGAGTCCACACTTAAATGTATGGGTGGGTGCCTGTGTGTGTATGGTGAAAGAGTCCACACTTAAATGTATGGGTGGGTGCCTGGGTGTGTGTATGGTGAAAGAGTCCACACTTAAATGTATGGGTGGGTGCCTGTGTGTGTGTATGGTGAAAGAGTCCACACGTAAATGTATGGGTGGCTGCCTGTGTGTGTGTATGGTGAAAGAGTCCACACTTAAATGTATGGGTGGGTGCCTGTGTGTGTGTATGGTGAAAGAGTCCACACTTAAATGTATGGGTGGGTGCCTGGGTGTGTGTATGGTGAAAGAGTCCACACTTAAATGTATGGGTGGCTACCTGTGTGTGTGTCTGGTGAAAGAGTCCACACTTAAATGTATAGGTGGGTGCCTGGGTGTGTGTATGGTGAAAGAGTCCAAACTTAAATGTATGGGTGGGTGCCTGGGTGTGTGTATGGTGAAAGAGTCCACACTAAAATGTATGGGTGGCTGCCTGTGTGTGTGTATGGTGAAAGAGTCCACACTTAAATGTATGGGTGGCTACCTGTGTGTGTGTATGGTGAAAGAGTCCACACTTAAATGTATGGGTGGCTGCCTGTGTGTGTGTATGGTGAAAGAGTCCACACTTAAATGTATGGGTGGCTACCTGTGTGTGTGTATGGTGAAAGAGTCCACACTTAAATGTATGGGTGGGTGCCTGTGTGTGTGTGTATGGTGAAAGAGTCCACACTTAAATGTATGGGTGGCTGCCTGCGTGTGTGTATGGTGAAAGAGTCCACACTTAAATGTATGGGTGGGTGCCTGCGTGTGTGTATGGTGAAAGAGTCCACACTTAAATGTATGGGTGGGTGCCTGGGTGTGTGTATGGTGAAAGAGTCCACACTTAAATGTATGGGTGGGTGCCTGGGTGTGTGTATGGTGAAAGAGTCCACACTTAAATGTATGGGCGGCTACCTGTGTGTGTGTATGGTGAAAGAGTCCACACTTAAATGTATGGGTGGGTGCCTGTGTGTGTGTATGGTGAAAGAGTCCACACTTAAATGTATGGGTGGGTGCCTGTGTGTGTGTATGGTGAAAGAGTCCACACTTAAATGTATGGGTGGCTACCTGTGTGTGTGTATGGTGAAAGAGTCCACACTTAAATGTATGGGTGGGTGCCTGGGTGTGTGTATGGTGAAAGAGTCCACACTTAAATGTATAGGTGGCTACCTGTGTGTGTGTATGGTGAAAGAGTCCACACTTAAATGTATAGGTGGCTACCTGTGTGTGTGTATGGTGAAAGAGTCCACACTTAAATGTATAGGTGGCTACCTGTGTGTGTGTATGGTGAAAGAGTCCACACTTAAATGTATAGGTGGCTGCCTGTGTGTGTGTATGGTGAAAGAGTCCACACTTAAATGTATAGGTGGCTACCTGTGTGTGTGTATGGTGAAAGAGTCCACACTTAAATGTATAGGTGGCTGCCTGTGTGTGTGTATGGTGAAAGAGTCCACACTTAAATGTATGGGTGGCTGCCTGTGTGTGTGTATGGTGAAAGAGTCCACACTTAAATGTATGGGTGGGTGCCTGTGTGTGTGTATGGTGAAAGAGTCCACACTTAAATGTATGGGTGGCTACCTGTGTGTGTGTATGGTGAAAGAGTCCACACTTAAATGTATGGGTGGGTGCCTGTGTGTGTGTATGGTGAAAGAGTCCACACTTAAATGTATGGGTGGCTACCTGTGTGTGTGTATGGTGAAAGAGTCCACACTTAAATGTATAGGTGGGTGCCTGTGTGTGTGTATGGTGAAAGAGTCCACACTTAAATGTATGGGTGGGTGCCTGGGTGTGTGTATGGTGAAAGAGTCCACACTTAAATGTATGGGTGGCTGCCTGTGTGTGTGTATGGTGAAAGAGTCCACACTTAAATGTATGGGTGGGTGCCTGGGTGTGTGTATGGTGAAAGAGTCCACACTTAAATGTATGGGTGGCTACCTGTGTGTGTGTATGGTGAAAGAGTCCACAGTTAAATGTATGGGTGGGTGCCTGTGTGTGTGTATGGTGAAAGAGTCCACACTTAAATGTATGGGTGGGTGCCTGGGTGTGTGTATGGTGAAAGAGTCCACACTTAAATGTATGGGTGGCTACCTGTGTGTGTGTATGGTGAAAGAGTCCACACTTAAATGTATGGGTGGGTGCCTGTGTGTGTGTATGGTGAAAGAGTCCACACTTAAATGTATGGGTGGGTGCCTGTGTGTGTGTATGGTGAAAGAGTCCACACTTAAATGTATGGGTGGCTACCTGTGTGTGTGTATGGTGAAAGAGTCCACACTTAAATGTATGGGTGGGTGCCTGGGTGTGTGTATGGTGAAAGAGTCCACACTTAAATGTATGGGTGGGTGCCTGGGTGTGTGTATGGTGAAAGAGTCCACACTTAAATGTATGGGTGGGTGCCTGGGTGTGTGTATGGTGAAAGAGTCCACACTTAAATGTATGGGTGGCTGCCTGTGTGTGTGTATGGTGAAAGAGTCCACACTTAAATGTATGGGTGGGTGCCTGGGTGTGTGTATGGTGAAAGAGTCCACACTTAAATGTATGGGTGGGTGCCAGTGTGTGTGTATGGTGAAAGAGTCCACACTTAAATGTATGGGTGGGTGCCTGTGTGTGTGTATGGTGAAAGAGTCCACACTTAAATGTATGGGTGGGTGCCAGTGTGTGTGTATGGTGAAAGAGTCCACACTTAAATGTATAGGTGGGTGCCTGTGTGTGTGTATGGTGAAAAAGTCCACACTTAAATGTATGAGTGGGTGCCTGGGTGTGTGTATGGTGAAAGAGTCCACACTTAAATGTATGGGTGGCTACCTGTGTGTGTGTATGGTGAAAGAGTCCACACTTAAATGTATGGGTGGGTGCCTGGGTGTGTGTATGGTGAAAGAGTCCACACTTAAATGTATGGGTGGCTACCTGTGTGTGTGTATGGTGAAAGAGTCCACACTTAAATGTATGGGTGGCTACCTGTGTGTGTGTATGGTGAAAGAGTCCACACTTAAATGTATGGGTGGGTGCCTGTGTGTGTGTATGGTGAAAGAGTCCACACTTAAATGTATGGGTGGCTACCTGTGTGTGTGTATGGCGAAAGAGTCCACACTTAAATGTATGGGTGGCTACCTGTGTGTGTGTATGGTGGAAAGAGTCCACACTTAAATGTATGGGTGGCTACCTGTGTGTGTGTATGGTGAAAGAGTCCACACTTAAATGTATGGGTGGGTGCCTGTGTGTGTGTATGGTGAAAGAGTCCACACTTAAATGTATGGGTGGGTGCCTGGGTGTGTGTATGGTGAAAGAGTCCACACTTAAATGTATGGGTGGGTGCCTGGGTGTGTGTTTGGTGAAAGAGTCCACACTTAAATGTATGGGTGGCTACCTGTGTGTGTGTATGGTGAAAGAGTCCACACTTAAATGTATGGGTGGGTGCCTGTGTGTGTGTATGGTGAAAGAGTCCACACTTAAATGTATGGGTGGGTGCCAGTGTGTGTGTATGGTGAAAGAGTCCACACTTAAATGTATAGGTGGGTGCCTGTGTGTGTGTATGGTGAAAGAGTCCACACTTAAATGTATGAGTGGGTGCCTGGGTGTGTGTATGGTGAAAGAGTCCACACTTAAATGTATGGGTGGCTACCTGTGTGTGTGTATGGTGAAAGAGTCCACACTTAAATGTATGGGTGGGTGCCTGGGTGTGTGTATGGTGAAAGAGTCCACACTTAAATGTATGGGTGGGTGCCTGGGTGTGTGTTTGGTGAAAGAGTCCACACTTAAATGTATGGGTGGCTACCTGTGTGTGTGTATGGTGAAAGAGTCCACACTTAAATGTATGGGTGGGTGCCTGGGTGTGTGTATGGTGAAAGAGTCCACACTTAAATGTATGGGTGGGTGCCTGGGTGTGTGTATGGTGAAAGAGTCCACACGTAAATGTATGGGTGGGTGCCTGTGTGTGTGTATGGTGAAAGAGTCCACACTTAAATGTATGGGTGGGTGCCTGGGTGTGTGTATGGTGAAAGAGTCCACACTTAAATGTAATGGTGGGTGCCTGGGTGTGTGTATGGTGAAAGAGTCCACACTTAAATGTATGGGTGGGTGCCTGGGTGTGTGTATGGTGAAAGAGTCCACACTTAAATGTATGGGTGGCTACCTGTGTGTGTGTATGGTGAAAGAGTCCACACTTAAATGTATGGGTGGCTACCTGTGTGTGTGTATGGTGAAAGAGTCCACACTTAAATGTATGGGGGCTACCTGTGTGTGTGTATGGTGAAAGAGTCCACACTTAAATGTATGGGTGGGTGCCTGTGTGTGTGTATGGTGAAAGAGTCCACACTTAAATGTATGGGTGGGTGCCTGTGTGTGTGTATGGTGAAAGAGTCCACACTTAAATGTATGGGTGGGTGCCTGTGTGTGTGTATGGTGAAAGAGTCCACACTTAAATGTATGGGTGGCTGCCTGTGTGTGTGTATGGTGAAAGAGTCCACACTTAAATGTATGGGTGGGTGCCTGGGTGTGTGTATGGTGAAAGAGTCCACACTTAAATGTATGGGTGGGTGCCTGGGTGTGTGTATGGTGAAAGAGTCCACACTTAAATGTATGGGTGGCTACCTGTGTGTGTGTATGGTGAAAGAGTCCACACTTAAATGTATGGGTGGGTGCCTGTGTGTGTGTATGGTGAAAGAGTCCACACTTAAATGTATGGGTGGGTGCCTGTGTGTGTGTATGGTGAAAGAGTCCACACTTAAATGTATGGGTGGGTGCCTGTGTGTGTGTATGGTGAAAGAGTCCACACTTAAATGTATGGGTGGCTACCTGTGTGTGTGTATGGTGAAAGAGTCCACACTTAAATGTTTGGGTGGCTACCTGTGTGTGTGTATGGTGAAAGAGTCCACACTTAAATGTATGGGTGGGTGCCTGTGTGTGTGTATGGTGAAAGAGTCCACACTTAAATGTATGGGTGGCTACCTGTGTGTGTGTATGGTGAAAGAGTCCACACTTAAATGTATGGGTGGCTACCTGTGTGTGTGTATGGTGAAAGAGTCCACACTTAAATGTATGGGTGGGTGCCTGGGTGTGTGTATGGTGAAAGAGTCCACACTTAAATGTATGGGTGGGTGCCTGTGTGTGTGTATGGTGAAAGAGTCCACACTTAAATGTATGGGTGGCTACCTGTGTGTGTGTATGGTGAAAGAGTCCACACTTAAATGTATAGGTGGGTGCCTGTGTGTGTGTATGGTGAAAGAGTCCACACTTAAATGTATGGGTGGGTGCCTGGGTGTGTGTATGGTGAAAGAGTCCACACTTAAATGTATGGGTGGCTGCCTGTGTGTGTGTATGGTCAAAGAGTCCACGCTTAAATGTATGGGTGGGTGCCTGGGTGTGTGTATGGTGAAAGAGTCCACACTTAAATGTATGGGTGGGTGCCTGTGTGTGTGTATGGTGAAAGAGTCCACACTTAAATGTATGGGTGGATGCCTGTGTGTGTGTATGGTGAAAGAGTCCACACTTAAATGTATAGGTGGCTACCTGTGTGTGTTTATGGTGAAAGAGTCCACACTTAAATGTATGGGTGGGTGCCTGGGTGTGTGTATGGTGAAAGAGTCCACACTTAAATGTATGGGTGGGTGCCTGTGTGTGTGTATGGTGAAAGAGTCCACACTTAAATGTATGGGTGGCTACATGTGTGTGTGTCTGGTGAAAGAGTCCACACTTAAATGTATGGGTGGCTACCTGTGTGTGTGTATGGTGAAAGAGTCCACACTTAAATGTATGGGTGGCTACCTGTGTGTGTATGGTGAAAGAGTCCACACTTAAATGTATGGGTGGGTGCCTGGGTGTGTGTATGGTGAAAGAGTCCACACTTAAATGTTTGGGTGGGTGCCTGGGTGTGTGTATGGTGAAAGAGTCCACACTTAAATGTATGGGTGGGTGCCTGGGTGTGTGTATGGTGAAAGAGTCCACACTTAAATGTATGGGTGGCTACCTGTGTGTGTGTATGGTGAAAGAGTCCACACTTAAATGTATGGGTGGCTACCTGTGTGTGTGTATGGTGAAAGAGTCCACACTTAAATGTATAGGTGGGTGCCTGTGTGTGTGTATGGTGAAAGAGTCCACACTTAAATGTATGGGTGGGTGCCTGTGTGTGTGTATGGTGAAAGAGTCTACACTTAAATGTATGGGTGGGTGCCTGGGTGTGTGTATGGTGAAAGAGTCCACACTTAAATGTATGGGTGGGTGCCTGGGTGTGTGTATGGTGAAAGAGTCCACACTTAAATGTATGGGTGGGTGCCTGTGTGTGTGTATGGTGAAAGTGTCCACACTTAAATGTATGGGTGGGTGCCTGTGTGTGTGTATGGTGAAAGAGTCCACACTTAAATGTATGGGTGGCTACCTGTGTGTGTGTATGGTGAAAGAGTCCACACTTAAATGTATGGGTGGGTGCCTGTGTGTGTGTATGGTGAAAGAGTCCACACTTAAATGTATGGGTGGGTGCCTGGGTGTGTGTATGGTGAAAGAGTCCACACTTAAATGTATGGGTGGCTGCCTGTGTGTGTGTATGGTGAAAGAGTCCACACTTAAATGTATGGGTGGCTACCTGTGTGTGTGTGTATGGTGAAAGAGTCCACACTTAAATGTATGGGTGGGTGCCTGTGTGTGTGTATGGTGAAAGAGTCCACACTTAAATGTATGGGTGGCTACCTGTGTGTGTGTATGGTGAAAGAGTCCACACTTAAATGTATGGGTGGGTGCCTGTGTGTGTGTATGGTGAAAGAGTCCACACTTAAATGTATGGGTGGCTACCTGTGTGTGTGTATGGTGAAAGAGTCCACACTTAAATGTATGGGTGGGTGCCTGTGTGTGTGTATGGTGAAAGAGTCCACACTTAAATGTATGGGTGGGTGCCTGTGTGTGTGTATGGTGAAAGAGTCCACACTTAAATGTATGGGTGGCTACCTGTGTGTGTGTATGGTGAAAGAGTCCACACTTAAATGTATGGGTGGGTGCCTGGGTGTGTGTATGGTGAAAGAGTCCACACTTAAATGTATGGGTGGGTGCCTGGGTGTGTGTATGGTGAAAGAGTCCACACTTAAATGTATGGGTGGGTGCCTGGGTGTGTGTATGGTGAAAGAGTCCACACTTAAATGTATGGGTGGCTGCCTGTGTGTGTGTATGGTGAAAGAGTCCACACTTAAATGTATGGGTGGGGTGCCTGGGTGTGTGTATGGTGAAAGAGTCCACACTTAAATGTATGGGTGGGTGCCTTGTGTGTGTATGGTGAAAGAGTCCACACTTAAATGTATGGGTGGGTGCCTGTGTGTGTGTATGGTGAAAGAGTCCACACTTAAATGTATGGGTGGGTGCCTGTGTGTGTGTATGGTGAAAGAGTCCACACTTAAATTTATGGGTGGCTGCCTGTGTGTGTGTATGGTGAAAGAGTCCACACTTAAATGTATGGGTGGGTGCCTGGGTGTGTGTATGGTGAAAGAGTCCACACTTAAATGTATGGGTGGGTGCCTGTGTGTGTGTATGGTGAAAGAGTCCACACTTAAATGTATGGGTGGGTGCCTGGGTGTGTGTATGGTGAAAGAGTCCACACTTAAATGTATGGGTGGCTGCCTGTGTGTGTGTATGGTGAAAGAGTCCACACTTAAATGTATGGGTGGGTGCCTGGGTGTGTGTATGGTGAAAGAGTCCACACTTACATGTATGGGTGGCTACCTGTGTGTGTGTATGGTGAAAGAGTCCACACTTAAATGTATGGGTGGGTGCCTGTGTGTGTGTATGGTGAAAGAGTCCACACTTAAATGTATGGGTGGGTGCCTGTGTGTGTGTATGGTGAAAGAGTCCACACTTAAATGTATGGGTGGGTGCCTGTGTGTGTATGGTGAAAGAGTCCACACTTAAATGTATGGGTGGGTGCCTGGGTGTGTGTATGGTGAAAGAGTCCACACTTAAATGTATGGGTGGGTGCCTGTGTGTGTGTATGGTGAAAGAGTCCACACTTAAATGTATGGGTGGCTGCCTGTGTGTGTGTATGGTGAAAGAGTCCACACTTAAATGTATGGGTGGGTGCCTGGGTGTGTGTATGGTGAAAGAGTCCACACTTACATGTATGGGTGGCTACCTGTGTGTGTGTATGGTGAAAGAGTCCACACTTAAATGTATGGGTGGGTGCCTGTGTGTGTGTATGGTGAAAGAGTCCACACTTAAATGTATGGGTGGGTGCCTGTGTGTGTGTATGGTGAAAGAGTCCACACTTAAATGTATGGGTGGGTGCCTGTGTGTGTATGGTGAAAGAGTCCACACTTAAATGTATGGGTGGGTGCCTGGGTGTGTGTATGGTGAAAGAGTCCACACTTAAATGTATGGGTGGGTGCCTGTGTGTGTGTATGGTGAAAGAGTCCACACGTAAATGTATGGGTGGCTGCCTGTGTGTGTGTATGGTGAAAGAGTCCACACTTAAATGTATGGGTGGGTGCCTGTGTGTGTGTATGGTGAAAGAGTCCACACTTAAATGTATGGGTGGGTGCCTGGGTGTGTGTATGGTGAAAGAGTCCACACTTAAATGTATGGGTGGCTACCTGTGTGTGTGTCTGGTGAAAGAGTCCACACTTAAATGTATAGGTGGGTGCCTGGGTGTGTGTATGGTGAAAGAGTCCAAACTTAAATGTATGGGTGGGTGCCTGGGTGTGTGTATGGTGAAAGAGTCCACACTAAAATGTATGGGTGGCTGCCTGTGTGTGTGTATGGTGAAAGAGTCCACACTTAAATGTATGGGTGGCTACCTGTGTGTGTGTATGGTGAAAGAGTCCACACTTAAATGTATGGGTGGCTGCCTGTGTGTGTGTATGGTGAAAGAGTCCACACTTAAATGTATGGGTGGCTACCTGTGTGTGTGTATGGTGAAAGAGTCCACACTTAAATGTATGGGTGGGTGCCTGTGTGTGTGTGTATGGTGAAAGAGTCCACACTTAAATGTATGGGTGGCTGCCTGCGTGTGTGTATGGTGAAAGAGTCCACACTTAAATGTATGGGTGGGTGCCTGCGTGTGTGTATGGTGAAAGAGTCCACACTTAAATGTATGGGTGGGTGCCTGGGTGTGTGTATGGTGAAAGAGTCCACACTTAAATGTATGGGTGGGTGCCTGGGTGTGTGTATGGTGAAAGAGTCCACACTTAAATGTATGGGCGGCTACCTGTGTGTGTGTATGGTGAAAGAGTCCACACTTAAATGTATGGGTGGGTGCCTGTGTGTGTGTATGGTGAAAGAGTCCACACTTAAATGTATGGGTGGGTGCCTGTGTGTGTGTATGGTGAAAGAGTCCACACTTAAATGTATGGGTGGCTACCTGTGTGTGTGTATGGTGAAAGAGTCCACACTTAAATGTATGGGTGGGTGCCTGGGTGTGTGTATGGTGAAAGAGTCCACACTTAAATGTATAGGTGGCTACCTGTGTGTGTGTATGGTGAAAGAGTCCACACTTAAATGTATAGGTGGCTACCTGTGTGTGTGTATGGTGAAAGAGTCCACACTTAAATGTATAGGTGGCTACCTGTGTGTGTGTATGGTGAAAGAGTCCACACTTAAATGTATAGGTGGCTGCCTGTGTGTGTGTATGGTGAAAGAGTCCACACTTAAATGTATAGGTGGCTACCTGTGTGTGTGTATGGTGAAAGAGTCCACACTTAAATGTATAGGTGGCTGCCTGTGTGTGTGTATGGTGAAAGAGTCCACACTTAAATGTATGGGTGGCTGCCTGTGTGTGTGTATGGTGAAAGAGTCCACACTTAAATGTATGGGTGGGTGCCTGTGTGTGTGTATGGTGAAAGAGTCCACACTTAAATGTATGGGTGGCTACCTGTGTGTGTGTATGGTGAAAGAGTCCACACTTAAATGTATGGGTGGGTGCCTGTGTGTGTGTATGGTGAAAGAGTCCACACTTAAATGTATGGGTGGCTACCTGTGTGTGTGTATGGTGAAAGAGTCCACACTTAAATGTATAGGTGGGTGCCTGTGTGTGTGTATGGTGAAAGAGTCCACACTTAAATGTATGGGTGGGTGCCTGGGTGTGTGTATGGTGAAAGAGTCCACACTTAAATGTATGGGTGGCTGCCTGTGTGTGTGTATGGTGAAAGAGTCCACACTTAAATGTATGGGTGGGTGCCTGGGTGTGTGTATGGTGAAAGAGTCCACACTTAAATGTATGGGTGGCTACCTGTGTGTGTGTATGGTGAAAGAGTCCACAGTTAAATGTATGGGTGGGTGCCTGTGTGTGTGTATGGTGAAAGAGTCCACACTTAAATGTATGGGTGGGTGCCTGGGTGTGTGTATGGTGAAAGAGTCCACACTTAAATGTATGGGTGGCTACCTGTGTGTGTGTATGGTGAAAGAGTCCACACTTAAATGTATGGGTGGGTGCCTGTGTGTGTGTATGGTGAAAGAGTCCACACTTAAATGTATGGGTGGGTGCCTGTGTGTGTGTATGGTGAAAGAGTCCACACTTAAATGTATGGGTGGCTACCTGTGTGTGTGTATGGTGAAAGAGTCCACACTTAAATGTATGGGTGGGTGCCTGGGTGTGTGTATGGTGAAAGAGTCCACACTTAAATGTATGGGTGGGTGCCTGGGTGTGTGTATGGTGAAAGAGTCCACACTTAAATGTATGGGTGGGTGCCTGGGTGTGTGTATGGTGAAAGAGTCCACACTTAAATGTATGGGTGGCTGCCTGTGTGTGTGTATGGTGAAAGAGTCCACACTTAAATGTATGGGTGGGTGCCTGGGTGTGTGTATGGTGAAAGAGTCCACACTTAAATGTATGGGTGGGTGCCTGTGTGTGTGTATGGTGAAAGAGTCCACACTTAAATGTATGGGTGGGTGCCTGTGTGTGTGTATGGTGAAAGAGTCCACACTTAAATGTATGGGTGGGTGCCTGTGTGTGTGTATGGTGAAAGAGTCCACACTTAAATTTATGGGTGGCTGCCTGTGTGTGTGTATGGTGAAAGAGTCCACACTTAAATGTATGGGTGGGTGCCTGGGTGTGTGTATGGTGAAAGAGTCCACACTTAAATGTATGGGTGGGTGCCTGTGTGTGTGTATGGTGAAAGAGTCCACACTTAAATGTATGGGTGGGTGCCTGGGTGTGTGTATGGTGAAAGAGTCCACACTTAAATGTATGGGTGGCTGCCTGTGTGTGTGTATGGTGAAAGAGTCCACACTTAAATGTATGGGTGGGTGCCTGGGTGTGTGTATGGTGAAAGAGTCCACACTTACATGTATGGGTGGCTACCTGTGTGTGTGTATGGTGAAAGAGTCCACACTTAAATGTATGGGTGGGTGCCTGTGTGTGTGTATGGTGAAAGAGTCCACACTTAAATGTATGGGTGGGTGCCTGTGTGTGTGTATGGTGAAAGAGTCCACACTTAAATGTATGGGTGGGTGCCTGTGTGTGTGTATGGTGAAAGAGTCCACACTTAAATGTATGGGTGGGTGCCTGTGTGTGTATGGTGAAAGAGTCCACACTTAAATGTATGGGTGGGTGCCTGGGTGTGTGTATGGTGAAAGAGTCCACACTTAAATGTATGGGTGGGTGCCTGTGTGTGTGTATGGTGAAAGAGTCCACACGTAAATGTATGGGTGGCTGCCTGTGTGTGTGTATGGTGAAAGAGTCCACACTTAAATGTATGGGTGGGTGCCTGTGTGTGTGTATGGTGAAAGAGTCCACACTTAAATGTATGGGTGGGTGCCTGGGTGTGTGTATGGTGAAAGAGTCCACACTTAAATGTATGGGTGGCTACCTGTGTGTGTGTCTGGTGAAAGAGTCCACACTTAAATGTATAGGTGGGTGCCTGGGTGTGTGTATGGTGAAAGAGTCCAAACTTAAATGTATGGGTGGGTGCCTGGGTGTGTGTATGGTGAAAGAGTCCACACTAAAATGTATGGGTGGCTGCCTGTGTGTGTGTATGGTGAAAGAGTCCACACTTAAATGTATGGGTGGCTACCTGTGTGTGTGTATGGTGAAAGAGTCCACACTTAAATGTATGGGTGGCTGCCTGTGTGTGTGTATGGTGAAAGAGTCCACACTTAAATGTATGGGTGGCTACCTGTGTGTGTGTATGGTGAAAGAGTCCACACTTAAATGTATGGGTGGGTGCCTGTGTGTGTGTGTATGGTGAAAGAGTCCACACTTAAATGTATGGGTGGCTGCCTGCGTGTGTGTATGGTGAAAGAGTCCACACTTAAATGTATGGGTGGGTGCCTGCGTGTGTGTATGGTGAAAGAGTCCACACTTAAATGTATGGGTGGGTGCCTGGGTGTGTGTATGGTGAAAGAGTCCACACTTAAATGTATGGGTGGGTGCCTGGGTGTGTGTATGGTGAAAGAGTCCACACTTAAATGTATGGGCGGCTACCTGTGTGTGTGTATGGTGAAAGAGTCCACACTTAAATGTATGGGTGGGTGCCTGTGTGTGTGTATGGTGAAAGAGTCCACACTTAAATGTATGGGTGGGTGCCTGTGTGTGTGTATGGTGAAAGAGTCCACACTTAAATGTATGGGTGGCTACCTGTGTGTGTGTATGGTGAAAGAGTCCACACTTAAATGTATGGGTGGGTGCCTGGGTGTGTGTATGGTGAAAGAGTCCACACTTAAATGTATAGGTGGCTACCTGTGTGTGTGTATGGTGAAAGAGTCCACACTTAAATGTATAGGTGGCTACCTGTGTGTGTGTATGGTGAAAGAGTCCACACTTAAATGTATAGGTGGCTACCTGTGTGTGTGTATGGTGAAAGAGTCCACACTTAAATGTATAGGTGGCTGCCTGTGTGTGTGTATGGTGAAAGAGTCCACACTTAAATGTATAGGTGGCTACCTGTGTGTGTGTATGGTGAAAGAGTCCACACTTAAATGTATAGGTGGCTGCCTGTGTGTGTGTATGGTGAAAGAGTCCACACTTAAATGCATGGGTGGCTGCCTGTGTGTGTGTATGGTGAAAGAGTCCACACTTAAATGTATGGGTGGGTGCCTGTGTGTGTGTATGGTGAAAGAGTCCACACTTAAATGTATGGGTGGCTACCTGTGTGTGTGTATGGTGAAAGAGTCCACACTTAAATGTATGGGTGGGTGCCTGTGTGTGTGTATGGTGAAAGAGTCCACACTTAAATGTATGGGTGGCTACCTGTGTGTGTGTATGGTGAAAGAGTCCACACTTAAATGTATAGGTGGGTGCCTGTGTGTGTGTATGGTGAAAGAGTCCACACTTAAATGTATGGGTGGGTGCCTGGGTGTGTGTATGGTGAAAGAGTCCACACTTAAATGTATGGGTGGCTGCCTGTGTGTGTGTATGGTGAAAGAGTCCACACTTAAATGTATGGGTGGGTGCCTGGGTGTGTGTATGGTGAAAGAGTCCACACTTAAATGTATGGGTGGCTACCTGTGTGTGTGTATGGTGAAAGAGTCCACACTTAAATGTATGGGTGGGTGCCTGTGTGTGTGTATGGTGAAAGAGTCCACACTTAAATGTATGGGTGGGTGCCTGGGTGTGTGTATGGTGAAAGAGTCCACACTTAAATGTATGGGTGGGTGCCTGTGTGTGTGTATGGTGAAAGAGTCCACACTTAAATGTATGGGTGGGTGCCTGGGTGTGTTTATGGTGAAAGAGTCCACACTTAAATTTATGGGTGGGTGCCTGGGTGTGTGTATGGTGAAAGAGTCCACACTTAAATGTATGGGTGGGTGCCTGGGTGTGTGTATGGTGAAAGAGTCCACACTTAAATGTATGGGTGGCTGCCTGTGTGTGTGTATGGTGAAAGAGTCCACACTTAAATGTATGGGTGGGTGCCTGTGTGTGTGTATGGTGAAAGAGTCCACACTTAAATGTATGGGTGGCTACCTGGGTGTGTGTATGGTGAAAGAGTCCACACTTAAATGTATGGGTGGGTGCCTGGGTGTGTGTATGGTGAAAGAGTCCACACTTAAATGTATGGGTGGCTACCTGTGTGTGTGTATGGTGAAAGAGTCCACACTTAAATGTATGGGTGGGTGCCTGGGTGTGTGTCTGGTGAAAGAGTCCACACTTAAATGTATGGGTGGCTGCCTGTGTGTGTGTATGGTGAAAGAGTCCACACTTAAATGTATGGGTGGGTGCCTGTGTGTGTGTATGGTGAAAGAGTCCACACTTAAATGTATGGGTGGGTGCCTGTGTGTGTGTATGGTGAAAGAGTCCACACTTAAATGTATGGGTGGGTGCCTGTGTGTGTGTATGGTGAAAGAGTCCACACTTAAATGTATGGGTGGGTGCCTGGGTGTGTGTATGATGAAAGAGTCCACACTTAAATGTATGGGTGGGTGCCTGTGTGTGTGTATGGTGAAAGAGTCCACACTTAAATGTATGGGTGGGTGCCTGGGTGTGTGTATGGTGAAAGAGTCCACACTTAAATGTATGGGTGGGTGCCTGGGTGTGTGTATGGTGAAAGAGTCCACACTTAAATGTATGGGTGGGTGCCTGGGTGTGTGTATGGTGAAAGAGTCCACACTTAAATGTATGGGTGGGTGCCTGGGTGTGTGTATGGTGAAAGAGTCCACACTTAAATGTATGGGTGGGTGCCTGTGTGTGTGTATGGTGAAAGAGTCCACAGTTAAATGTATAGGTGGCTACCTGTGTGTGTGTATGGTGAAAGAGTCCACACTTAAATGTATGGGTGGGTGCCTGGGTGTGTGTATGGCGAAAGAGTCCACACTTAAATGTATGGGTGGGTGCCTGGGTGTGTGTATGGTGAAAGAGTCCACACTTAAATGTATGGGTGGCTACCTGTGTGTGTGTATGGTGAAAGAGTCCACACTTAAATGTATGGGTGGGTGCCTATGTGTGTGTATGGTGAAAGAGTCCACACTTAAATGTATGGGTGGGTGCCTGGGTGTGTGTATGGCGAAAGAGTCCACACTTAAATGTATGGGTGGGTGCCTGGGTGTGTGTATGGTGAAAGAGTCCACACTTAAATGTATGGGTGGGTGCCTGGGTGTGTGTATGGTGAAAGAGTCCACACTTAAATGTATGGGTGGGTGCCTGGGTGTGTGTATGGTGAAAGAGTCCACACTTAAATGTATGGGTGGCTACCTGTGTGTGTGTATGGTGAAAGTGTCCACACTTAAATGTATGGGTGGCTACCTGTGTGTGTGTATGGTGAAAGAGTCCACACTTAAATGTATAGGTGGGTGCCTGTGTGTGTGTATGGTGAAAGAGTCCACACTTAAATGTATGGGTGGGTGCCTGTGTGTGTGTATGGTGAAAGAGTCCACACTTAAATGTATGGGTGGGTGCCTGGGTGTGTGTATGGTGAAAGAGTCCACACTTAAATGTATGGGTGGCTGCCTGTGTGTGTGTATGGTGAAGAGTCCACACTTAAATGTATGGGTGGGTGCCTGGGTGTGTTAATGGTGAAAGAGTACACACTTAAATGTATGGGTGTCTACCTATGTGTGTGTATGGTGAAAGAGTCCACACTTAAATGTATGGGTGGGTGCCTGTGTGTGTGTTTGGTGAAAGAGTCCACACTTAAATGTATGGGTGGGTGCCTGTGTGTGTGTATGGTGAAAGAGTCCACACTTAAATGTATGGGTGGCTGAATGTGTGTGTGTGTATGGTGAAAGAGTCCACACTTAAATGTATGGGTGGCTGCCTGTGTGTGTGTATGGTGAAAGAGTCCACACTTAAATGTATGGGTGGGTGCCTGGGTGTGTGTATGGTGAAAGAGTCCACACTTAAATGTATGGGTGGGTGCCTGGGTGTGTGTATGGTGAAAGAGTCCACACTTAAATGTATGGGTGGGTGCCTGGGTGTGTGTATGGTGAAAGAGTCCACACTTAAATGTATGGGTGGGTGCCTGTGTGTGTGTATGGTGAAAGAGTCCACACTTAAATGTATGGGTGGCTGCCTGTGTGTGTGTATGGTGAAAGAGTCCACACTTAAATGTATGGGTGGCTACCTGTGTGTGTGTATGGTGAAAGGGTCCACACTTAAACGTATGGGTGGGTGCCAGTGTGTGTGTATGGTGAAAGAGTCCACACCTAAACGTATGGGTGGGTGGCTGTGTGTGTGTATGGTGAAAGAGTCCACACTTAAATGTATGGGTGGCTACCTGTGTGTGTGTATGGTGAAAGAGTCCACACTTAAATGTATGGGTGGCTACCTGTGTGTGTGTATGGTGAAAGAGTCCACACTTAAATGTATGGGTGCGTGCCTGTGTGTGTGTATGGTGAAAGAGTCCACACTTAAATGTATGGGTGGCTACCTGTGTGTGTGTATGGTGAAAGAGTCCACACTTAAATGTATGGGTGGGTGCCTGTGTGTGTGTATGGTGAAATAGTCCACACTTAAATGTATGGGTGGCTACCTGTGTGTGTGTATGGTGAAAGAGTCCACACTTAAATGTATGGGTGGCTACCTGTGTGTGTGTGTATGGTGAAAGAGTCCACACTTAAATGTATGGGTGGCTACCTGTGTGTGTGTATGGTGAAAGAGTCCACACTTAAATGTATGGGTGGGTGCCTGTGTGTGTGTATGGTGAAAGAGTCCACACCTAAATGTATGGGTGGGTGCCTGGGTGTGTGTATGGTGAAAGAGTCCACACTTAAATGTATGGGTGGGTGCCTGGGTGTGTGTATGGTGAAAGAGTCCACACTTAAATGTATGGGTGGGTGCCTGTGTGTGTGTATGGTGAAAGAGTCCACACTTAAATGTATGGGTGGGTGCCTGGGTGTGTGTATGGTGAAAGAGTCCACACTTAAATGTATGGGTGGCTACCTGTGTGTGTGTATGGTGAAAGAGTCCACACTTAAATGTATGGGTGGCTACCTGTGTGTGTGTATGGTGAAAGAGTCCACACTTAAATGTATGGGTGGGTGCCTGGGTGTGTGTATGGTGAAAGAGTCCACACTTGAATGTATGGGTGGGTGCCTGGGTGTGTGTATGGTGAAAGAGTCCACACTTAAATGTATGGGTGGGTGCCTGTGTGTGTGTATGGTGAAAGAGTCCACACTTAAATGTATGGGTGGGTGCCTGGGTGTGTGTATGGTGAAAGAGTCCACACTTAAATGTATGGGTGGGTGCCTGGGTGTGTGTATGGTGAAAGAGTCCACACTTAAATGTATGGGTGGCTACCTGTGTGTGTGTATGGTGAAAGAGTCCACACTTAAATGTATGGGTGGCTACCTGTGTGTGTGTATGGTGAAAGAGTCCACACTTAAATGTATGGGTGGGTGCCTGGGTGTGTGTATGGTGAAAGAGTCCACACTTAAATGTATGGGTGGGTGCCTGGGTGTGTGTATGGTGAAAGAGTCCACACTTAAATGTATGGGTGGGTGCCTGGGTGTGTGTATGGTGAAAGAGTCCACACTTAAATGTACGGGTGGGTGCCTGGGTGTGTGTATGGTGAAAGAGTCCACACTTAAATGTATGGGCGGCTACCTGTGTGTGTGTATGGTGAAAGAGTCCACACTTAAATGTATGGGTGGGTGCCTGTGTGTGTGTATGGTGAAAGAGTCCACACTTAAATGTATGGGTGGCTACCTGTGTGTGTGTATGGTGAAAGAGTCCACACTTAAATGTATGGGTGGCTACCTGTGTGTGTGTGTATGGTGAAAGAGTCCACACTTAAATGTATGGGTGGCTACCTGTGTGTGTGTATGGTGAAAGAGTCCACACTTAAATGTATGGGTGGGTGCCTGTGTGTGTGTATGGTGAAAGAGTCCACACCTAAATGTATGGGTGGGTGACTGGGTGTGTGTATGGTGAAAGAGTCCACACTTAAATGTATGGGTGGGTGCCTGGGTGTGTGTATGGTGAAAGAGTCCACACTTAAATGTATGGGTGGGTGCCTGGGTGTGTGTATGGTGAAAGAGTCCACACTTAAATGTATGGGTGGGTGCCTGTGTGTGTGTATGGTGAAAGAGTCCACAGTTAAATGTATAGGTGGCTACCTGTGTGTGTGTATGGTGAAAGAGTCCACACTTAAATGTATGGGTGGGTGCCTGGGTGTGTGTATGGCGAAAGAGTCCACACTTAAATGTATGGGTGGGTGCCTGGGTGTGTGTATGGCGAAAGAGTCCACACTTAAATGTATGGGTGGCTACCTGTGTGTGTGTATGGTGAAAGAGTCCACACTTAAATGTATGGGTGGGTGCCTATGTGTGTGTATGGTGAAAGAGTCCACACTTAAATGTATGGGTGGGTGCCTGGGTGTGTGTATGGCGAAAGAGTCCACACTTAAATGTATGGGTGGGTGCCTGGGTGTGTGTATGGCGAAAGAGTCCACACTTAAATGTATGGGTGGGTGCCTGTGTGTGTGTATGGTGAAAGAGTCCACACTTAAATGTATGGGTGGCTACCTGTGTGTGTGTATGGTGAAAGTGTCCACACTTAAATGTATGGGTGGCTACCTGTGTGTGTGTATGGTGAAAGAGTCCACACTTAAATGTATAGGTGGGTGCCTGTGTGTGTGTATGGTGAAAGAGTCCACACTTAAATGTATGGGTGGGTGCCTGTGTGTGTGTATGGTGAAAGAGTCCACAGTTAAATGTATGGGTGGCTACCTGTGTGTGTGTATGGTGAAAGAGTCCACACTTAAATGTATGGGTGGCTACCTGTGTGTGTGTATGGTGAAAGTGTCCACACTTAAATGTATGGGTGGGTGCCTGGGTGTGTGTATGGTGAAAGAGTCCACACTTAAATGTATGGGTGGGTGCCTGGGTGTGTGTATGGTGAAAGAGTCCACACTTAAATGTATGGGTGGCTACCTGTGTGTGTGTATGGTGAAAGAGTCCACACTTAAATGTATGGGTGGGTGCCTGTGAGTGTGTATGGTGAAAGAGTCCACACTTAAATGTATGGGTGGGTGCCTGGGTGTGTGCATGGTGAAAGAGTCCACACTTAAATGTATGGGTGGGTGCCTGTGTGTGTGCATGGTGAAAGAGTCCACACTTAAATGTATGGGTGGGTGCCTGTGTGTGTGTATGGTGAAAGAGTCCACACTTAAATGTATGGGTGGGTGCCTGGGTGTGTGTATGGTGAAAGAGTCCACACTTAAATGTATGGGTGGGTGCCTGGGTGGTGTATGGTGAAAGAGTCCACACTTAAATGTATGGGTGGGTGCCTGGGTGGTGTATGGTGAAAGAGTCCACACTTAAATGTATGGGTGGGTGCCTGGGTGTGTGTATGGTGAAAGAGTCCACACTTAAATGTATGGGTGGCTGCCTGTGTGTGTGTATGGTGAAAGAGTCCACACTTAAATGTATGGGTGGGTGCCTGTGTGTGTGTATGGTGAAAGAGTCCACACTTAAATGTATGGGTGGGTGCCTGGGTGTGTGTATGGTGAAAGAGTCCACACTTAAATGTATGGGTGGGTGCCTGGGTGTGTGTATGGTGAAAGAGTCCACACTTAAATGTATGGGTGGGTGCCTGGGTGTGTGTATGGTGAAAGAGTCCACACTTAAATGTATGGGTGGGTGCCTGGGTGTGTGTATGGTGAAAGAGTCCACACTTAAATGTATGGGTGGCTGCCTGTGTGTGTGTATGGTGAAGAGTCCACACTTAAATGTATGGGTGGGTGCCTGGGTGTGTGTATGGTGAAAGAGTCCACACTTAAATGTATGGGTGGCTACCTGTGTGTGTGTATGGTGAAAGAGTCCACACTTAAATGTATGGGTGGGTGCCTGTGTGTGTGTTTGGTGAAAGAGTCCACACTTAAATGTATGGGTGGGTGCCTGTGTGTGTGTATGGTGAAAGAGTCCACACTTAAATGTATGGGTGGCTGCCTGTGTGTGTGTGTATGGTGAAAGAGTCCACACTTAAATGTATGGGTGGCTGCCTGTGTGTGTGTATGGTGAAAGAGTCCACACTTAAATGTATGGGTGGGTGCCTGGGTGTGTGTATGGTGAAAGAGTCCACACTTAAATGTATGGGTGGGTGCCTGGGTGTGTGTATGGTGAAAGAGTCCACACTTAAATGTATGGGTGGGTGCCTGGGTGTGTGTATGGTGAAAGAGTCCACACTTAAATGTATGGGTGGCTATCTGTGTGTGTGTATGGTGAAAGAGTCCACACTTAAATGTATGGGTGGGTGCCTGTGTGTGTGTATGGTGAAAGAGTCCACACTTAAATGTATGGGTGGCTGCCTGTGTGTGTGTATGGTGAAAGAGTCCACACTTAAATGTATGGGTGGCTACCTGTGTGTGTGTATGGTGAAAGGGTCCACACTTAAACGTATGGGTGGGTGCCAGTGTGTGTGTATGGTGAAAGAGTCCACACCTAAATGTATGGGTGGGTGCCTGTGTGTGTGTATGGTGAAAGAGTCCACACTTAAATGTATGGGTGGCTACCTGTGTGTGTGTATGGTGAAAGAGTCCACACTTAAATGTATGGGTGGCTACCTGTGTGTGTGTATGGTGAAAGAGTCCACACTTAAATGTATGGGTGCGTGCCTGTGTGTGTGTATGGTGAAAGAGTCCACACTTAAATGTATGGGTGGCTACCTGTGTGTGTGTATGGTGAAAGAGTCCACACTTAAATGTATGGGTGGGTGCCTGTGTGTGTGTATGGTGAAAGAGTCCACACTTGAATGTATGGGTGGCTACCTGTGTGTGTGTATGGTGAAAGAGTCCACACTTAAATGTATGGGTGGCTACCTGTGTGTGTGTGTATGGTGAAAGAGTCCACACTTAAATGTATGGGTGGCTACCTGTGTGTGTGTATGGTGAAAGAGTCCACACTTAAATGTATGGGTGGGTGCCTGTGTGTGTGTATGGTGAAAGAGTCCACACCTAAATGTATGGGTGGGTGCCTGGGTGTGTGTATGGTGAAAGAGTCCACACTTAAATGTATGGGTGGGTGCCTGGGTGTGTGTATGGTGAAAGAGTCCACACTTAAATGTATGGGTGGGTGCCTGTGTGTGTGTATGGTGAAAGAGTCCACACTTAAATGTATGGGTGGGTGCCTGGGTGTGTGTATGGTGAAAGAGTCCACACTTAAATGTATGGGTGGCTACCTGTGTGTGTGTATGGTGAAAGAGTCCACACTTAAATGTATGGGTGGCTACCTGTGTGTGTGTATGGTGAAAGAGTCCACACTTAAATGTATGGGTGGGTGCCTGGGTGTGTGTATGGTGAAAGAGTCCACACTTGAATGTATGGGTGGGTGCCTGGGTGTGTGTATGGTGAAAGAGTCCACACTTAAATGTATGGGTGGGTGCCTGTGTGTGTGTATGGTGAAAGAGTCCACACTTAAATGTATGGGTGGGTGCCTGGGTGTGTGTATGGTGAAAGAGTCCACACTTAAATGTATGGGTGGGTGCCTGGGTGTGTGTATGGTGAAAGAGTCCACACTTAAATGTATGGGTGGCTACCTGTGTGTGTGTATGGTGAAAGAGTCCACACTTAAATGTATGGGTGGCTACCTGTGTGTGTGTATGGTGAAAGAGTCCACACTTAAATGTATGGGTGGGTGCCTGGGTGTGTGTATGGTGAAAGAGTCCACACTTAAATGTATGGGTGGGTGCCTGGGTGTGTGTATGGTGAAAGAGTCCACACTTAAATGTATGGGTGGGTGCCTGGGTGTGTGTATGGTGAAAGAGTCCACACTTAAATGTATGGGTGGGTGCCTGGGTGTGTGTATGGTGAAAGAGTCCACACTTAAATGTATGGGTGGCTACCTGTGTGTGTGTATGGTGAAAGAGTCCACACTTAAATGTATGGGTGGGTGCCTGTGTGTGTGTATGGTGAAAGAGTCCACACTTAAATGTATGGGTGGCTACCTGTGTGTGTGTATGGTGAAAGAGTCCACACTTAAATGTATGGGTGGCTACCTGTGTGTGTGTGTATGGTGAAAGAGTCCACACTTAAATGTATGGGTGGCTACCTGTGTGTGTGTGTATGGTGAAAGAGTCCACACTTAAATGTATGGGTGGCTACCTGTGTGTGTGTATGGTGAAAGAGTCCACACTTAAATGTATGGGTGGGTGCCTGTGTGTGTGTATGGTGAAAGAGTCCACACCTAAATGTATGGGTGGGTGCCTGGGTGTGTGTATGGTGAAAGAGTCCACACTTAAATGTATGGGTGGGTGCCTGGGTGTGTGTATGGTGAAAGAGTCCACACTTAAATGTATGGGTGGGTGCCTGTGTGTGTGTATGGTGAAAGAGTCCACACTTAAATGTATGGGTGGGTGCCTGGGTGTGTGTATGGTGAAAGAGTCCACACTTAAATGTATGGGTGGCTACCTGTGTGTGTGTATGGTGAAAGAGTCCACACTTAAATGTATGGGTGGCTACCTGTGTGTGTGTATGGTGAAAGAGTCCACACTTAAATGTATGGGTGGGTGCCTGGGTGTGTGTATGGTGAAAGAGTCCACACTTGAATGTATGGGTGGGTGCCTGGGTGTGTGTATGGTGAAAGAGTCCACACTTAAATGTATGGGTGGGTGCCTGTGTGTGTGTATGGTGAAAGAGTCCACACTTAAATGTATGGGTGGGTGCCTGGGTGTGTGTATGGTGAAAGAGTCCACACTTAAATGTATGGGTGGGTGCCTGGGTGTGTGTATGGTGAAAGAGTCCACACTTAAATGTATGGGTGGCTACCTGTGTGTGTGTATGGTGAAAGAGTCCACACTTAAATGTATGGGTGGCTGCCTGTGTGTGTGTATGGTGAAAGAGTCCACACTTAAATGTATGGGTGGGTGCCTGGGTGTGTGTATGGTGAAAGAGTCCACACTTAAATGTATGGGTGGGTGCCTGGGTGTGTGTATGGTGAAAGAGTCCACACTTAAATGTATGGGTGGGTGCCTGGGTGAGTGTATGGTGAAAGAGTCCACACTTAAATGTATGGGTGGGTGCCTGGGTGTGTGTATGGTGAAAGAGTCCACACTTAAATGTATGGGTGGGTGCCTGGGTGTGTGTATGGTGAAAGAGTCCACACTTAAATGTATGGGTGGGTGCCTGGGTGTGTGTATGGTGAAAGAGTCCACACTTAAATGTATGGGTGGGTGCCTGTGTGTGTGTATGGTGAAAGAGTCCACACTTAAATGTATGGGTGGGTGCCTGGGTGTGTGTATGGTGAAAGAGTCCACACTTAAATGTATGGGTGGGTGCCTGTGTGTGTGTATGGTGAAAGAGCCAACACTTAAATGTATGGGTGGGTGCCTGTGTGTGTGTATGGTGAAAGAGTCCACACTTAAATGTATGGGTGGGTGCCTGTGTGTGTGTATGGTGAAAGAGTCCACACTTAAATGTATGGGTGGCTGCATGTGTGTGTGTGTATGGTGAAAGAGTCCACACTTAAATGTATGGGTGGCTGCCTGTGTGTGTGTATGGTGAAAGAGTCCACACTTAAATGTATGGGTGGGTGCCTGGGTGTGTGTATGGTGAAAGAGTCCACACTTAAATGTATGGGTGGGTGCCTGGGTGTGTGTATGGTGAAAGAGTCCACACTTAAATGTATGGGTGGGTGCCTGGGTGTGTGTATGGTGAAAGAGTCCACACTTAAATGTATGGGTGGGTGCCTGTGTGTGTGTATGGTGAAAGAGTCCACACTTAAATGTATGGGTGGCTGCCTGTGTGTGTGTATGGTGAAAGAGTCCACACTTAAATGTATGGGTGGCTACCTGTGTGTGTGTATGGTGAAAGGGTCCACACTTAAACGTATGGGTGGGTGCCAGTGTGTGTGTATGGTGAAAGAGTCCACACCTAAATGTATGGGTGGGTGCCTGTGTGTGTGTATGGTGAAAGAGTCCACACTTAAATGTATGGGTGGCTACCTGTGTGTGTGTATGGTGAAAGAGTCCACACTTAAATGTATGGGTGGCTACCTGTGTGTGTGTATGGTGAAAGAGTCCACACTTAAATGTATGGGTGCGTGCCTGTGTGTGTGTATGGTGAAAGAGTCCACACTTAAATGTATGGGTGGCTACCTGTGTGTGTGTATGGTGAAAGAGTCCACACTTAAATGTATGGGTGGGTGCCTGTGTGTGTGTATGGTGAAAGAGTCCACACTTAAATGTATGGGTGGCTACCTGTGTGTGTGTATGGTGAAAGAGTCCACACTTAAATGTATGGGTGGCTACCTGTGTGTGTGTGTATGGTGAAAGAGTCCACACTTAAATGTATGGGTGGCTACCTGTGTGTGTGTATGGTGAAAGAGTCCACACTTAAATGTATGGGTGGGTGCCTGTGTGTGTGTGTATGGTGAAAGAGTCCACACCTAAATGTATGGGTGGGTGCCTGGGTGTGTGTATGGTGAAAGAGTCCACACTTAAATGTATGGGTGGGTGCCTGGGTGTGTGTATGGTGAAAGAGTCCACACTTAAATGTATGGGTGGGTGCCTGTGTGTGTGTATGGTGAAAGAGTCCACACTTAAATGTATGGGTGGGTGCCTGGGTGTGTGTATGGTGAAAGAGTCCACACTTAAATGTATGGGTGGCTACCTGTGTGTGTGTATGGTGAAAGAGTCCACACTTAAATGTATGGGTGGCTACCTGTGTGTGTGTATGGTGAAAGAGTCCACACTTAAATGTATGGGTGGGTGCCTGGGTGTGTGTATGGTGAAAGAGTCCACACTTGAATGTATGGGTGGGTGCCTGGGTGTGTGTATGGTGAAAGAGTCCACACTTAAATGTATGGGTGGGTGCCTGTGTGTGTGTATGGTGAAAGAGTCCACACTTAAATGTATGGGTGGGTGCCTGGGTGTGTGTATGGTGAAAGAGTCCACACTTAAATGTATGGGTGGGTGCCTGGGTGTGTGTATGGTGAAAGAGTCCACACTTAAATGTATGGGTGGCTACCTGTGTGTGTGTATGGTGAAAGAGTCCACACTTAAATGTATGGGTGGCTGCCTGTGTGTGTGTATGGTGAAAGAGTCCACACTTAAATGTATGGGTGGGTGCCTGGGTGTGTGTATGGTGAAAGAGTCCACACTTAAATGTATGGGTGGGTGCCTGGGTGTATGTATGGTGAAAGAGTCCACACTTAAATGTATGGGTGGGTGCCTGGGTGTGTGTATGGTGAAAGAGTCCACACTTAAATGTATGGGTGGGTGCCTGGGTGTGTGTATGGTGAAAGAGTCCACACTTAAATGTATGGGTGGCTACCTGTGTGTGTGTATGGTGAAAGAGTCCACACTTAAATGTATGGGTGGGTGCCTGTGTGTGTGTATGGTGAAAGAGTCCACACTTAAATGTATGGGTGGCTACCTGTGTGTGTGTATGGTGAAAGAGTCCACACTTAAATGTATGGGTGGCTACCTGTGTGTGTGTGTATGGTGAAAGAGTCCACACTTAAATGTATGGGTGGCTACCTGTGTGTGTGTATGGTGAAAGAGTCCACACTTAAATGTATGGGTGGGTGCCTGTGTGTGTGTATGGTGAAAGAGTCCACACCTAAATGTATGGGTGGGTGCCTGGGTGTGTGTATGGTGAAAGAGTCCACACTTAAATGTATGGGTGGGTGCCTGGGTGTGTGTATGGTGAAAGAGTCCACACTTAAATGTATGGGTGGGTGCCTGGGTGTGTGTATGGTGAAAGAGTCCACACTTAAATGTATGGGTGGGTGCCTGTGTGTGTGTATGGTGAAAGAGTCCACAGTTAAATGTATAGGTGGCTACCTGTGTGTGTGTATGGTGAAAGAGTCCACACTTAAATGTATGGGTGGGTGCCTGGGTGTGTGTATGGCGAAAGAGTCCACACTTAAATGTATGGGTGGGTGCCTGGGTGTGTGTATGGTGAAAGAGTCCACACTTAAATGTATGGGTGGCTACCTGTGTGTGTGTATGGTGAAAGAGTCCACACTTAAATGTATGGGTGGGTGCCTATGTGTGTGTATGGTGAAAGAGTCCACACTTAAATGTATGGGTGGGTGCCTGGGTGTGTGTATGGCGAAAGAGTCCACACTTAAATGTATGGGTGGGTGCCTGGGTGTGTGTATGGTGAAAGAGTCCACACTTAAATGTATGGGTGGGTGCCTGTGTGTGTGTATGGTGAAAGAGTCCACACTTAAATGTATGGGTGGCTACCTGTGTGTGTGTATGGTGAAAGTGTCCACACTTAAATGTATGGGTGGCTACCTGTGTGTGTGTATGGTGAAAGAGTCCACACTTAAATGTATAGGTGGGTGCCTGTGTGTGTGTATGGTGAAAGAGTCCACACTTAAATGTATGGGTGGGTGCCTGTGTGTGTGTATGGTGAAAGAGTCCACAGTTAAATGTATGGGTGGCTACCTGTGTGTGTGTATGGTGAAAGAGTCCACACTTAAATGTATGGGTGGCTACCTGTGTGTGTGTATGGTGAAAGTGTCCACACTTAAATGTATGGGTGGGTGCCTGGGTGTGTGTATGGTGAAAGAGTCCACACTTAAATGTATGGGTGGGTGCCTGGGTGTGTGTATGGTGAAAGAGTCCACACTTAAATGTATGGGTGGCTACCTGTGTGTGTGTATGGTGAAAGAGTCCACACTTAAATGTATGGGTGTGTGCCTGTGAGTGTGTATGGTGAAAGAGTCCACACTTAAATGTATGGGTGGGTGCCTGGGTGTGTGCATGGTGAAAGAGTCCACACTTAAATGTATGGGTGGGTGCCTGTGTGTGTGTATGGTGAAAGAGTCCACACTTAAATGTATGGGTGGGTGCCTGTGTGTGTGTATGGTGAAAGAGTCCACACTTAAATGTATGGGTGGGTGCCTGGGTGTGTGTATGGTGAAAGAGTCCACACTTAAATGTATGGGTGGGTGCCTGGGTGGTGTATGGTGAAAGAGTCCACACTTAAATGTATGGGTGGGTGCCTGGGTGTGTGTATGGTGAAAGAGTCCACACTTAAATGTATGGGTGGCTGCCTGTGTGTGTGTATGGTGAAAGAGTCCACACTTAAATGTATGGGTGGGTGCCTGTGTGTGTGTATGGTGAAAGAGTCCACACTTAAATGTATGGGTGGGTGCCTGGGTGTGTGTATGGTGAAAGAGTCCACACTTAAATGTATGGGTGGGTGCCTGGGTGTGTGTATGGTGAAAGAGTCCACACTTAAATGTATGGGTGGCTGCCTGTGTGTGTGTATGGTGAAGAGTCCACACTTAAATGTATGGGTGGGTGCCTGGGTGTGTGTATGGTGAAAGAGTCCACACTTAAATGTATGGGTGGCTACCTGTGTGTGTGTATGGTGAAAGAGTCCACACTTAAATGTATGGGTGGGTGCCTGTGTGTGTGTTTGGTGAAAGAGTCCACACTTAAATGTATGGGTGGGTGCCTGTGTGTGTGTATGGTGAAAGAGTCCACACTTAAATGTATGGGTGGGTGCCTGTGTGTGTGTATGGTGAAAGAGTCCACACTTAAATGTATGGGTGGGTGCCTGGGTGTGTGTATGGTGAAAGAGTCCACACTTAAATGTATGGGTGGGTGCCTGGGTGTGTGTATGGTGAAAGAGTCCACACTTAAATGTATGGGTGGCTGCCTGTGTGTGTGTATGGTGAAGAGTCCACACTTAAATGTATGGATGGGTGCCTGGGTGTGTGTATGGTGAAAGAGTCCACACTTAAATGTATGGGTGGCTACCTGTGTGTGTGTATGGTGAAAGAGTCCACACTTAAATGTATGGGTGGGTGCCTGTGTGTGTGTTTGGTGAAAGAGTCCACACTTAAATGTATGGGTGGGTGCCTGTGTGTGTGTATGGTGAAAGAGTCCACACTTAAATGTATGGGTGGCTGCTTGTGTGTGTGTGTATGGTGAAAGAGTCCACACTTAAATGTATGGGTGGCTGCCTGTGTGTGTGTATGGTGAAAGAGTCCACACTTAAATGTATGGGTGGGTGCCTGGGTGTGAGTATGGTGAAAGAGTCCACACTTAAATGTATGGGTGGGTGCCTGGGTGTGTGTATGGTGAAAGAGTCCACACTTAAATGTATGGGTGGGTGCCTGGGTGTGTGTATGGTGAAAGAGTCCACACTTAAATGTATAGGTGGCTACCTGTGTGTGTGTATGGTGAAAGAGTCCACACTTAAATGTATGGGTGGGTGCCTGGGTGTGTGTATGGCGAAAGAGTCCACACTTAAATGTATGGGTGGGTGCCTGGGTGTGTGTATGGTGAAAGAGTCCACACTTAAATGTATGGGTGGCTACCTGTGTGTGTGTATGGTGAAAGAGTCCACACTTAAATGTATGGGTGGGTGCCTATGTGTGTGTATGGTGAAAGAGTCCACACTTAAATGTATGGGTGGGTGCCTGGGTGTGTGTATGGCGAAAGAGTCCACACTTAAATGTATGGGTGGGTGCCTGGGTGTGTGTATGGTGAAAGAGTCCACACTTAAATGTATGGGTGGGTGCCTGTGTGTGTGTATGGTGAAAGAGTCCACACTTAAATGTATGGGTGGCTACCTGTGTGTGTGTATGGTGAAAGTGTCCACACTTAAATGTATGGGTGGCTACCTGTGTGTGTGTATGGTGAAAGAGTCCACACTTAAATGTATGGGTGGGTGCCTATGTGTGTGTATGGTGAAAGAGTCCACACTTAAATGTATGGGTGGGTGCCTGGGTGTGTGTATGGCGAAAGAGTCCACACTTAAATGTATGGGTGGGTGCCTGGGTGTGTGTATGGTGAAAGAGTCCACACTTGGGTGCCTGTGTGTGTGTATGGTGAAAGAGTCCACACTTAAATGTATGGGTGGCTACCTGTGTGTGTGTATGGTGAAAGTGTCCACACTTAAATGTATGGGTGGCTACCTGTGTGTGTGTATGGTGAAAGAGTCCACACTTAAATGTATAGGTGGGTGCCTGTGTGTGTGTATGGTGAAAGAGTCCACACTTAAATGTATGGGTGGGTGCCTGTGTGTGTGTATGGTGAAAGAGTCCACAGTTAAATGTATGGGTGGCTACCTGTGTGTGTGTATGGTGAAAGAGTCCACACTTAAATGTATGGGTGGCTACCTGTGTGTGTGTATGGTGAAAGTGTCCACACTTAAATGTATGGGTGGGTGCCTGGGTGTGTGTATGGTGAAAGAGTCCACACTTAAATGTATGGGTGGGTGCCTGGGTGTGTGTATGGTGAAAGAGTCCACACTTAAATGTATGGGTGGCTACCTGTGTGTGTGTATGGTGAAAGAGTCCACACTTAAATGTATGGGTGGGTGCCTGTGAGTGTGTATGGTGAAAGAGTCCACACTTAAATGTATGGGTGGGTGCCTGGGTGTGTGCATGGTGAAAGAGTCCACACTTAAATGTATGGGTGGGTGCCTGTGTGTGTGTATGGTGAAAGAGTCCACACTTAAATGTATGGGTGGGTGCCTGTGTGTGTGTATGGTGAAAGAGTCCACACTTAAATGTATGGGTGGGTGCCTGGGTGTGTGTATGGTGAAAGAGTCCACACTTAAATGTATGGGTGGGTGCCTGGGTGGTGTATGGTGAAAGAGTCCACACTTAAATGTATGGGTGGGTGCCTGGGTGTGTGTATGGTGAAAGAGTCCACACTTAAATGTATGGGTGGCTGCCTGTGTGTGTGTATGGTGAAAGAGTCCACACTTAAATGTATGGGTGGGTGCCTGTGTGTGTGTATGGTGAAAGAGTCCACACTTAAATGTATGGGTGGGTGCCTGGGTGTGTGTATGGTGAAAGAGTCCACACTTAAATGTATGGGTGGGTGCCTGGGTGTGTGTATGGTGAAAGAGTCCACACTTAAATGTATGGGTGGCTGCCTGTGTGTGTGTATGGTGAAGAGTCCACACTTAAATGTATGGGTGGGTGCCTGGGTGTGTGTATGGTGAAAGAGTCCACACTTAAATGTATGGGTGGCTACCTGTGTGTGTGTATGGTGAAAGAGTCCACACTTAAATGTATGGGTGGGTGCCTGTGTGTGTGTTTGGTGAAAGAGTCCACACTTAAATGTATGGGTGGGTGCCTGTGTGTGTGTATGGTGAAAGAGTCCACACTTAAATGTATGGGTGGGTGCCTGTGTGTGTGTATGGTGAAAGAGTCCACACTTAAATGTATGGGTGGGTGCCTGGGTGTGTGTATGGTGAAAGAGTCCACACTTAAATGTATGGGTGGGTGCCTGGGTGTGTGTATGGTGAAAGAGTCCACACTTAAATGTATGGGTGGCTGCCTGTGTGTGTGTATGGTGAAGAGTCCACACTTAAATGTATGGATGGGTGCCTGGGTGTGTGTATGGTGAAAGAGTCCACACTTAAATGTATGGGTGGCTACCTGTGTGTGTGTATGGTGAAAGAGTCCACACTTAAATGTATGGGTGGGTGCCTGTGTGTGTGTTTGGTGAAAGAGTCCACACTTAAATGTATGGGTGGGTGCCTGTGTGTGTGTATGGTGAAAGAGTCCACACTTAAATGTATGGGTGGCTGCTTGTGTGTGTGTGTATGGTGAAAGAGTCCACACTTAAATGTATGGGTGGCTGCCTGTGTGTGTGTATGGTGAAAGAGTCCACACTTAAATGTATGGGTGGGTGCCTGGGTGTGAGTATGGTGAAAGAGTCCACACTTAAATGTATGGGTGGGTGCCTGGGTGTGTGTATGGTGAAAGAGTCCACACTTAAATGTATGGGTGGGTGCCTGGGTGTGTGTATGGTGAAAGAGTCCACACTTAAATGTATGGGTGGCTATCTGTGTGTGTGTATGGTGAAAGAGTCCACACTTAAATGTATGGGTGGGTGCCTGTGTGTGTGTATGGTGAAAGAGTCCACACTTAAATGTATGGGTGGCTGCCTGTGTGTGTGTATGGTGAAAGAGTCCACACTTAAATGTATGGGTGGCTACCTGTGTGTGTGTATGGTGAAAGGGTCCACACTTAAACGTATGGGTGGGTGCCAGTGTGTGTGTATGGTGAAAGAGTCCACACCTAAATGTATGGGTGGGTGCCTGTGTGTGTGTATGGTGAAAGAGTCCACACTTAAATGTATGGGTGGCTACCTGTGTGTGTGTATGGTGAAAGAGTCCACACTTAAATGTATGGGTGGCTACCTGTGTGTGTGTATGGTGAAAGAGTCCACACTTAAATGTATGGGTGCGTGCCTGTGTGTGTGTATGGTGAAAGAGTCCACACTTAAATGTATGGGTGGCTACCTGTGTGTGTGTATGGTGAAAGAGTCCACACTTAAATGTATGGGTGGGTGCCTGTGTGTGTGTATGGTGAAAGAGTCCACACTTAAATGTATGGGTGGCTACCTGTGTGTGTGTATGGTGAAAGAGTCCACACTTAAATGTATGGGTGGCTACCTGTGTGTGTGTGTATGGTGAAAGAGTCCACACTTAAATGTATGGGTGGCTACCTGTGTGTGTGTATGGTGAAAGAGTCCACACTTAAATGTATGGGTGGGTGCCTGTGTGTGTGTATGGTGAAAGAGTCCACACCTAAATGTATGGGTGGGTGCCTGGGTGTGTGTATGGTGAAAGAGTCCACACTTAAATGTATGGGTGGGTGCCTGGGTGTGTGTATGGTGAAAGAGTCCACACTTAAATGTATGGGTGGCTACCTGTGTGTGTGTATGGTGAAAGAGTCCACACTTAAATGTATGGGTGGCTGCCTGTGTGTGTGTATGGTGAAAGAGTCCACACTTAAATGTATGGGTGGGTGCCTGGGTGTGTGTATGGTGAAAGAGTCCACACTTGAATGTATGGGTGGGTGCCTGGGTGTGTGTATGGTGAAAGAGTCCACACTTAAATGTATGGGTGGGTGCCTGTGTGTGTGTATGGTGAAAGAGTCCACACTTAAATGTATGGGTGGGTGCCTGGGTGTGTGTATGGTGAAAGAGTCCACACTTAAATGTATGGGTGGGTGCCTGGGTGTGTGTATGGTGAAAGAGTCCACACTTAAATGTATGGGTGGCTACCTGTGTGTGTGTATGGTGAAAGAGTCCACACTTAAATGTATGGGTGGCTACCTGTGTGTGTGTATGGTGAAAGAGTCCACACTTAAATGTATGGGTGGGTGCCTGGGTGTGTGTATGGTGAAAGAGTCCACACTTAAATGTATGGGTGGGTGCCTGGGTGTGTGTATGGTGAAAGAGTCCACACTTAAATGTATGGGTGGGTGCCTGGGTGTGTGTATGGTGAAAGAGTCCACACTTAAATGTATGGGTGGGTGCCTGGGTGTGTGTATGGTGAAAGAGTCCACACTTAAATGTATGGGTGGCTACCTGTGTGTGTGTATGGTGAAAGAGTCCACACTTAAATGTATGGGTGGGTGCCTGTGTGTGTGTATGGTGAAAGAGTCCACACTTAAATGTATGGGTGGCTACCTGTGTGTGTGTATGGTGAAAGAGTCCACACTTAAATGTATGGGTGGCTACCTGTGTGTGTGTGTATGGTGAAAGAGTCCACACTTAAATGTATGGGTGGCTACCTGTGTGTGTGTATGGTGAAAGAGTCCACACTTAAATGTATGGGTGGGTGCCTGTGTGTGTGTATGGTGAAAGAGTCCACACCTAAATGTATGGGTGGGTGCCTGGGTGTGTGTATGGTGAAAGAGTCCACACTTAAATGTATGGGTGGGTGCCTGGGTGTGTGTATGGTGAAAGAGTCCACACTTAAATGTATGGGTGGGTGCCTGTGTGTGTGTATGGTGAAAGAGTCCACACTTAAATGTATGGGTGGGTGCCTGGGTGTGTGTATGGTGAAAGAGTCCACACTTAAATGTATGGGTGGCTACCTGTGTGTGTGTATGGTGAAAGAGTCCACACTTAAATGTATGGGTGGCTACCTGTGTGTGTGTATGGTGAAAGAGTCCACACTTAAATGTATGGGTGGGTGCCTGGGTGTGTGTATGGTGAAAGAGTCCACACTTGAATGTATGGGTGGGTGCCTGGGTGTGTGTATGGTGAAAGAGTCCACACTTAAATGTATGGGTGGGTGCCTGTGTGTGTGTATGGTGAAAGAGTCCACACTTAAATGTATGGGTGGGTGCCTGGGTGTGTGTATGGTGAAAGAGTCCACACTTAAATGTATGGGTGGGTGCCTGGGTGTGTGTATGGTGAAAGAGTCCACACTTAAATGTATGGGTGGCTACCTGTGTGTGTGTATGGTGAAAGAGTCCACACTTAAATGTATGGGTGGCTACCTGTGTGTGTGTATGGTGAAAGAGTCCACACTTAAATGTATGGGTGGGTGCCTGGGTGTGTGTATGGTGAAAGAGTCCACACTTAAATGTATGGGTGGGTGCCTGGGTGTGTGTATGGTGAAAGAGTCCACACTTAAATGTATGGGTGGGTGCCTGGGTGTGTGTATGGTGAAAGAGTCCACACTTAAATGTATGGGTGGGTGCCTGGGTGTGTGTATGGTGAAAGAGTCCACACTTAAATGTATGGGTGGGTGCCTGGGTGTGTGTATGGTGAAAGAGTCCACACTTAAATGTATGGGTGGGTGCCTGGGTGTGTGTATGGTGAAAGAGTCCACACTTAAATGTATGGGTGGGTGCCTGTGTGTGTGTATGGTGAAAGAGTCCACACTTAAATGTATGGGTGGGTGCCTGGGTGTGTGTATGGTGAAAGAGTCCACACTTAAATGTATGGGTGGGTGCCTGTGTGTGTGTGTATGGTGAAAGAGCCAACACTTAAATGTATGGGTGGGTGCCTGTGTGTGTGTATGGTGAAAGAGTCCACACTTAAATGTATGAGTGGCTGCCTGTGTGTGTGTATGGTGAAAGAGTCCACACTTAAATGTATGGGTGGGTGCCTGGGTGTGTGTATGGTGAAAGAGTCCACACTTAAATGTATGGGTGGCTGCCTGTGTGTGTGTATGGTGAAAGAGTCCACACTTAAATGTATGGGTGGCTGCCTGTGTGTGTGTATGGTGAAAGAGTCCACACTTAAATGTATGGGTGGGTGCCTGTGTGTGTGTATGGTGAAAGAGTCCACACTTAAATGTATGGGTGGGTGCCTGTGTGTGTGTATGGTGAAAGAGTCCACACTTAAATGTATGGGTGGGTGCCTGTGTGTGTGTATGGTGAATGAGTCCACACTTAAATGTATGGGTGGGTGCCTGGGTGTGTGTATGGTGAAAGAGTCCACACTTAAATGTATGGGTGGGGGCATGTGTGTGTGTATGGTGAAAGAGTCCACACTTAAATGTATGGGTGGGTGCCTGTGTGTGTGTATGGTGAAAGAGTCCACACTTAAATGTACGGGTGGCTGCCTGGGTGTGCCTGTATGGTGAAAAGGTGCACACTTAAATGTATGGATGGCTGACTGGGTGTGCCTGTAAGGTGAAAGAATGCACACTTAAATATATGGATGGCTGACTGGGTGTGCCTGTAAGGTGAAAGAATGCACACTTAAATGTATGGATGGCTGACTGGGTGTGCCTGTAAGGTGAAAGAATGCACACTTAAATGTATGGATGGCTGACTGGGTGTGCCTGTAAGGTGAAAGAATGCACACTTAAATGTATGGATGGCTGACTGGGTGTGCCTGTAACGTGAAAGAATGTACACTTAAATGTATGCATGGCTGGGTGTGTGTGTGTGTATATGGTGAATGGTGTGTGCTTGCGTTCAGAGGCGTAACAAAACCTACATTTCGGGGGGCTAACCCTTCAAATGTTGGTAGAGGCTCTAACTTTATGGGCGGTGGGGGAGGGGCAAACGTATTTTTTTGGGGGCATCTAATTTCTTTACGCATTTAATGATACTATTCTAGTGCAGCTTCAATGTTACAAGCAGTTAACTCTCTCCTTTAAGGTTGAAAGCACCCACTTATGGACTGCTGTGAGAATGAGTGGTCTCCTGTTCCCTCTCTACCCTTCATATCGCTCCCCTGCCATCCAAGTATTAAAACCCACATCACAATTTCAATTGCCTAAAAAAATTTGGCATTTGAATGCAGGTACTAACAGTGAAATACTTTACGTTAGTAATTACTGGGCTCTTGTTAACAGCGAAACCCAGGTGCCATTTAACATCTGTGTCTTGTTCTGTCTGGCAACTGCTTGAAGGTAAGTCAGGTCGAGTCAACATAGCCCAAAATTTCAGGGGGGGGGTGTGCTGAATCCCAGTCATCTCAATGGTGTTGCACCAATACTTGTGTTTAATGCCTTGATTACTCATTACTCCTAGCCCTATTCTTCCTCGTCCCAGTACTTATGTATGAGACAGTACTTGTGTATAAGGCCCACTGCCTCATACAAAAGTACTGGGATGAGGTAGAGGTACATGGAGGTAGTGCCTGATTTAGGTGCCTGCAATCTTCATTACTCCTAGTCCCACTCTTCCTCATCCCAGTACTTACCTATGAGGCAAAGAGCTTTGGCCGAGTTGTTAGAGGCCACAGGCTTGAATGTGTGTTCTCTTCTCGATGAGTGTAATTGCTTTAATTGGCATTTTGGTGCAACCAGCCTAGGTATGTCTAAATGTGGCCTGGAATGCTTTACTGTTATGTTATTACGTGTCTACACTGGTCCATGTTTTCATTGTGGCATGGCATTTTTAATAGCAAAAGTATTAATGTTCCTGTGCACTGTTGGTGAATTGCATATATAGGATTGTTGTTACCCTACAAAACAATTGCAAAGACTCTGGCTAATTAGCCATTTGTTCTCAGAAAGTGTGCTGTATTTGCATTAACACACATATTTATATCTTTCTCTCAGTGCAGTGTGTGGCATACCCTTCAGCAGCACGTTTGCGTGTATTGCGCAAGCGTGGTAATCTATGCCGGCCCAGAGAGAGGTGCGACCAGTGATTTGTTGCCGAGTTGGGGGGGCCCCCGCAGCATGGCTCACAGGGGGGGCCACCACATTTTGTTTCATGCCACTGAATCTGCTCTGTGCGAGTCCACTGTGCACACAGCAGATTATATTATCGAGCCCACAGTGGTCATTGCCTTTCCCAAGTAGATTCTGGTATTTGTAGTCTTGAGAAGATGGCTTGGAAAGTACACAGACCATAGTGATGTAGGCACGTGCATATCTTACTATGGTTTGTGTTCTTTTCAAGTCATGAAGGAAATTATGCCATTTTAAAACTATTTCGAACATCCTTTGATCGGAGTTCAACTACCTGCTCCAACCCCTCTGACTTCCGCCTCCTCAGAAATCCCCCCTTCCTCTAAACTACACCCCCACCCCGGCCCTTGTGGGATTCCCTTTCAAATTCTTTCCATTTCTTCCACTGCCCCCAACTGCATTGTTTGAAATCAGAACTGAGCATAGAATGATCTGAACCTGCCAAGAATTGACCCCCACCTCCGTTCCCTTTAAGCAACCACCAGTGAGATATCAGGGTTCCTGCAAGGTGTTGGCATGCATGCTCACATGACCTTGGTATGACCAGTAACAGAGCTATATTTTTAGATGCCATCTTGTTTAGAGCGCCATTTTGCAGCAATGAGAACATTCTAGTATCAGTGAAACTTCTCCACCTAGATACCCCAAAAGCATTGTGCAGCAAAGGCCCCCCTCAACTTACCTTGATCTGGGGGGAAAGAGGCATCAGGAGTTGGGGTTCACTGAGAGTTGACCTGTAGACCACGTGTACGATATTTCACACGTCTCATGTTGGAATCAATCGTTGCTCTTCCTGAGGAGGATGATATGAGGAGCAAGCCTGCTGGGGGCCATCACTTCCAATCAAACATGTGGATTGCTTTTGTGGGTGAACAATACTGTATAAGCACTGATCAGTGGTGATGTCACTGGTGCAGCACCTCACCCCCCAACATAGAGAAACCACATGGGCGAAGCGTCAGACCTATAGCTGCAGCTGCTGCACCTGCGTGATAAGAAACACCCCTGCCCTCAGATGCTTCAATCAGTCTGAACTCACCCCCTGCTATGCTGCATTTTATACACGCTCATCACCCCCCACCATACATGACGCACCCCCAGTGGCACCGTCAATTAGTCAATTGGACTCCAGGAGCAAGTAATCAGGGGACAGCCATACACTGTGGAGCTGAATAAAAAAATAAATAAGGCTGTGGAGAGTAGCTGCCAAGTGATAAACAAGAGGTGGAGGGGGTTTCAACTTTTTCCAAACAGAAATGGATGACATATTGCCCTTGGGTGAGGAACCTTTGCGGTGCTGTTCCCCAGTGCCAGCCCTGTGGCCTGGAAGATGCCAACCTGCCGTGGTTAGAGAGAGAGAGAGAGAGAGAGAGAGAGAGAAGAGAGAGAGAGAGAGAGAGAGAGAGAGAGAGAGAGAGAGAGAGAGAGAGAAAGAAGAAATGGTGCAAAATGAGAATTCTCTGATTGGGCAACCTGTATAGCTCCCAGTAACAAATAAGGATAGCGTTAAGGCGCTGACAATCTTTAACAGAGGAAGTGACCCAATCATGGAGTACGGGGATTTGGGAGCTTTCCGAGCACTTCTGGGCATATCACACAGCTGGCTTTCTCTCCCTGTGCTCTCTCCCCTCCCCTTTGTTTTCTCTCTCATTCTCACTGTGGTTTGTCAGGCGCTGAGAGCCACTTTCTCTAGTAGTAGGAGTGAGACAAAAAGGTGCCCTTTTACAATGCTTCACTCCCTGGCCGTTTCTTTAACTCTCTCTCTCTGTCACCATGACCCACTGCCTCCTTGTCCTACTGTGTCCGTCATCTCTCTCTCTCTCTCTCTCTCTCTCGCTCGGTCAAACTCTCACGTCATCTCACTGTTACTGTCTCTCTGCTTTTGTATCTCTCTTTCTCTCTCCCTCTCGCTCCCCCTGACTCACTGTTACTGTCTCCCAGTATCTCTCTCTCTCCCCCCTCACACGGTTACTGACTCTCTGCTTCTGTTTCTGTCTCTCTGTCCCCCTTCTCACTGTTACTGTCTCGCTGCCTCTGTCTGTAGCTCTCTCTCCATTGCTCCCTCACTGTTACTGTCGCTCTGCTTCTGTTTCTGTATCTCTCTCACACCTCTCACTTTTATCGTCTCTCTGCCTCTGTATCTCTCGCTCTCCTTCCCTCTCCCCCTCTCACTTTTACTGTCTCACTGCCTCTGTATCTCTCTCTCTCTCCCTCCCTCACTGTTACTGTCTCTCTGCTTCTGTTTCTGTCTCTTTCTCTCTCCCCCTCTCACTGTTACTACCTCTGCCTCTGCAACTCCTTCTCGCCCTCCCTCTCTCTCCCCCTCCCTCTCTCTCCCCTTCCCTCACTGTTACTGTCGCTCTGCTTCTGTTTCTGTCTCTTTCTCTCTCTCTCTCTCTCTCTCTCTCTCTCTCTCTCTCTCTCTCTCTCTCTCTCTCTCTCTCTCTCTGTCCCTCTATCTCTCTCCCCCTCACTGTTACTGTCACTCTGCTTCTGTTTCTTTCTCTTTGTCTCTCTCCCCCACTGTTACTGCCTCTCTGTGCTTCTGCCTCTCTCTCTCTCTCCCCTCCCACTGTTGCTGTCTCTGCATCTCTCTCTCTCCCCCTCCTCCCTCACTGTTACTGCCTCTCTGCCTCTGTATGTCTCCCTCTCTCTCTCTCTCTCTCTCTCCCCCTCTCACTGTTACTGTCTCTCTGCTTCTGTATCTCTCTCTCTCTCCCTCCATCTCCCCCTCTCACCGTCTCTCTGCCTCTGTGTCTCCCTCTCCCTCCCTCACTGTTACTGTTTCTCTGCTTCTGTTTCTGTCTCTCCCTCTCTCTCCCTCCTCTCACTGTTACTGTATATGTCTCTGTATATCTCTCTCTCTCTCTCTCTTTCTCTCTCTCCCTCTCTCTATCTCCCTCCATCTCCCGCCACCCACTGTCACTGTCTCTGCCTCTGTATCCCTCTCCCCCTCTCTCACTCTTTCCCTATCTCTCCCTCCTCTCACTATTACTGTCTCTCTGCTTCTGTTTCTGTATGTCTGTCTCTCTCTCCCTCCTCTTACTGTTACTGTCTCTGTATCTCTCCCTCTCTCTCTCTCGCTCACCCCTCTCACTGTTACTGTCTCTCTGCCTCTGTATCTCTCTCTCTCTCCCTCCATCTCCCCCTCTCACTGTTACTGTCTCTCTGCCTCTATTGCTGTCTCTTTCTCTCCCCCTCTCAGTGTTACTGCCTCTGCCTCTTTACCTCTCTCTCTTTCTCACTGTTACTGCCTCTCTGTGCTTCTGCCTCTCTCTCTCTCTCCCCCACCCACTGTTACTGTCTCTGCATCTCTCCCTCTCGCTCCCTCTCCCTCACTGTTACTGCCTCTCTGCATCTGTATGTCACCCCTCTCTCTCTCTCTCTCTCTCTCTCTCTCTCTCTCTCTCCCCCTCTCACTGTCGCTCTGCTTCTGTATCTCTCTCTCTCTCTCTCTCCCTCCCTCTCCCCCTCTCACCGTCTCTCTGCCTCTGTGTCTCCCTCTCCCTCCCTCACTGTTACTGTTTCTCTGCTTCTGTTTCTGTCTCTCCCTCTCTCTCCCTCCTCTCACTGTTACTGTCTATGTCTCTGTATCTCTCTCTCTCCCTCTCCCCACTTTCTTTCTCTGTCTCTCTCTCTCTATCTCCCTCCATCTCCCGCCACCTACTGTCACTGTCTCTGCCTCTGTATCTCTCTTCCCCTCTCTCTCTCTCTCTTTCCCTCTCTCTCCCTCCTCTCACTATTACTGTCTCTCTGCTTCTGTTTGTCTCTCTCTCTCCCTCCTCTTACTGTTACTGTCTCTGTATCTCTCCCTCTCTCTCTCCCTCCTCTCACTGTTAATGTCTCTCTGCTTCTGTTTCTGCCTCTCTCCCCCCCTCCTCTCACTGTTACTGTCTCTCTGCCTCTGTATCTCTCTCTCTCCCCCTCCTCTCACGGTTACTGTCTCTGCCTCTGTATCTCTCTCTCCCTCCCTCCTCTCACTGTTACTGTCACTCTGCTTCTGTATGTCTCCCTCTCCCTCCCTCACTGTTACTGTCTCTGCCTCTGTATCTCTCTCTCTCTCGCTCTCTCTCTCTCTCTCTCTCTCTCTCTCTCCTTCTCTCTCCCTCCTTTCACGGTTACTGTCTCTGCCTCTGTATCTCTCTCTCCCTCTCTCTCTCCCTCCCTCCTCTCACTGTTACTGTCTCTCTGCCTCTGTATGTCTCCCTCTCCCTCCCTCACTGTTACTGGCTCTGCCTCTGCATCTCTCTCTCCCTCTCTCTCACTCTCCCTCTCTCTCCCTCCCTCCTATCACTTTTACTGTCTGTCTGCCTCTGTATGTCTCCCTCCCCCAACTGTTCCTGTCTCTGCCTCTGTATCTCTCTCTCTCTCTCTCTCACTTTATTTCTCTCTCTCTCTCCCCCTCTCACTGCTACTGTCTCTGTATCTCTCTCCCCCTCTCTCTCTCTCTCTCTCTCTCTCTCTCTGTCTCTCTCTCTCCCTCTCACTTTCTCTCTCTCTCTCTCTCTCCCTCTCCCCCTCTCACTGTTTCTGTCTCTGTATCTCTCGCTCACCCCCTCTCACTGTTACTGTCTCTCTGTCTCTGTATCTCTCTCTCTCCCCCTCACTGTTACTGTTTCTCTGCTTCTGTTTCTGTCTCTCTTTCTCTCCCACTCTCACTGTTACTGTCCCTCTGCCTCTGTATCTCTCTCTCTCCCCCTCCCTTTCCCACTCTCACTGTTACTGTCTCTCTGCCTCTGTATCTCTCTCTCCCTCTCTTCCCCCTCTCACTGTCTCTCTGCCTCTGTATCTCTCTCTCCCTCCCTCACTGTCACTCTCTCTGCCTGTGTATCCCTCTCTCTCTCTCTCTCCCTCACTCTCTCTCCCTCACTGTTACTGCACCTCTGCTTATATTTCTGTCTGTCTCTCTCTCTCTCTCTCCCTCACTGTAACTGTCGCTCTGCCTCTGCATCTCTCTCTCTACTCCTCCTCTCTCTCCCCCTCTTACTGTTACTGTCTCTGCCTCTCTATCTCTCTCTTCCCCCTCTCTCTTTCTTTCTCTCTCTCTCCCTCTCCCTCCTCTCACTGTTACTGTCTCTGCCTCTGTATCTCTCTCTCCCTCTCTTCCCCCTCTCACTGTCTCTCTGCCTCTGTATCTCTCTCTCCCTCCCTCACTGTCACTCTCTCTGCCTGTGTATCCCTCTCTCTCTCTCCCTCACTCTCTCTCCCTCACTGTTACTGTCTCTCTGCTTCTGTTTCTGTCTGTCTCTCTCTCTCTCTCTCTCCCTCACTGTTACTGTCGCTCTGCCTCTGCATCTCTCTCTCTACTCCTCCTCTCTCTCCCCCTCTTACTGTTACTGTCTCTGCCTCTCTATCTCTCTCTTCCCCTCTCTCTTTCTTTCTCTCTCTCTCCCTCCTCTCACTGTTACTGTCTCTCTGCTTCTGTTTCAGTCTCTCCCTCTCCCTCCTCTCACTGTTACTGTCTCTGCCTCTGTATCTCTCTCTCTCCCCCTCCCTTTCCCCCTCTCACTGTTACTGTCTCTCTGCCTCTGTATCTCTCTCTCCCTCTCTTCCCCCTCTCACTGTCTCTCTGCCTTTGTATCTCCCTCTCCCTCCCTCACTTTTACTCTCTCTGCCTGTGTATCCCTCTCTCTCTCTCTCTCTCTCTCTCTCTCCCTCACTCTCTCTCCCTCACTGTTACTGGGCCTCATTAGGACCCTGGCGGAGAGGGTATTACGCCAGCGTAGTGCATGGCGTACCTCTCCGCCATACTACGAGTTCCCGTAGCGCCATGGAGGTTTTCTCCGCCTGGTTTTACCAGCCGGAGAAAACCATGGCGCTACGGGACCTCGTTGTTAATTACGCCACCGTATTTTACGGTGGCGTAATTAACTCCTTCCCCACTCCCATTATACCCTATGGGGCAAAAATGGGAATGGGGAAGGGCAGAATGGGGATTGGGGATTTACCGCTCCGCCGAGGTCGGAATGGGGCGGTAAATCCGCCAACCCCCATGGCGCTATCGGCGGCTTTCCGCCATGCTTCGCGGTGCATTTAGCACCGCGAAGTCCGCCTGGGTCGTAATGAGGCCCACTGTCTCTCTGCTTCTGTTTCTGTCTGTCTGTCTCTCTCTCTCTCTCTCTCCTCTCACTGTTACTGTCTCTGCCTCTGTATCTCTCTCTCCCCCTCCCTCTCTGGTGGATGCAGGGAGACAAGAGAGTGGGGAACAATGTAGGTTTGGGAGGCCTCCTGAACAATTATAATTTTGCTCTGTTTTCGTTGTCTCGGGAGAATGAATGATGTATTTGCGAAAAGCCTTGCGCTGACAAGGATTTCTCGTAAGAGGTGTTCTCGTAGTAAGCAGAAAAACAATCACGTTCCTGCTGCAAGCTTGTCTTGTGGAGAAATGTACAGGAAAAATCTCATGTGAACAGAAAAGTGTTAAAATAGTTCTTTTAGCTGGGGGAAGCGGGAAGAGGCCTCGAGCCCTAGGCAGATAGACCGTGGTATTGCTTCACTGTTTACTTTTTTTATGTGCAACTTTTAAACTGTTAAACTTTCAATTAGGGGATTTGAAATCGAATTGAAACTATACCGCTAATCCTCATTCTGAGGGAGCGAGTCTCTGGTTTCATTGTTTTCATTATTTTAAAAGCACCGTATGTGCAATATTATGTACTTTCTCTCGAATCGTGTGTCGGGAAAGACGCGAGTACCGTTTAGCCTACACGGACTCCGTTTCCCAGATACCCGAGGGTTTGCTGCTGCGCGCGCCTCACGCGGCGGGACACGTGACGCGTGTCACGTGATACAGCCCTTAACTGGCCCGCTGTTTAGGCCTGTTTGCGGCCGGGAGCGGCGAGCGGCGTGGAACGCTGCTGGACCCAGTGCATTTTGTTTTTTACATCAAACTGGGAAGACATTGATATGACTATGGAGACTCTAAAAGGCAATGCAAGTTACTCTGTTAGCCAAATGACATCCTGGAATGTTGGACAGGGCCATGTACATGTTAGATGCCTAAGTAAAATTCGGCAATTAGGATTATTAAAGAATACCCAGCCATCAGGGCAAATAGAGACCCTCACCTTAAAAGTGGCTTCTCTGAATGCGCGTTCAGCAGTAGCCCACACTGTAGAGGTGGGAGAGCTTATTTTGGAATTAGACTTGGAGCTTTTGTGCCTAACTGAGACATGGTTCACCGAAGGGTCACAAACAATGTTTCATGAACTGGTTCTAGAGAAGTACACCATTCAATGTATAAATAGAGAGGAGAGGAGAGGAGGGGGGATCGCTATAATCTATAAGTCATGTTTAACTATCTCACATATGGAGAAACTAGACTGGAATGACAATATCCAGTTTGGAGAATTCTCTATTCTGATGTCCCCTACCCAAGCCATTAAAGTGTTGTGGGGCTATAGGCCACCAGGACCCTTATTAGACTTTCTGGACAAACTGGATGCTCACTTTACATTGTTGGGGAGTAAACACAATAACATACTGTGTATGGGAGATTGGAATATCTGGCTAGAAAAAGATAATCTGCATCCCTACTATACGGCGTTGACGGAACTTTTAGACAATCATGACCTGGAGCTCATCACCAGGGAACCGTCCCATAAGAAAGGACATTGTCTAGTTCTCCTAGCTGCAAGAGGGGGAATTGTCCAAATGGCCAAGACTGTCCCGTTGTTGTGGTCAGACCACCACTTACAACAGGTAGTACTTAGGGATATAGGACACCAGAGGGGGAGAGGACGGGAAAGCAAACCTGTGTGGAGCCGGAAAGCGGCTGACTTAGGGAAAATCCCTGGGGAAGAAGTTGAAAATAGACTGGCAGATATAGACATCAATCTGACCTGTGAGGAATTTTTTAGTAAAGGGATAGACCTGATTAAGGACATTTGTGATAAATATGCACCACTCAAACTTAAATCAGTCAAAATTCCAAAACGTGGTTCAATCCAGCATTGAGCCTAATGCGGAAACAAGTGCGCCAGGCCAATCAAATCTGGAGGGCCTCTAAACTAGAGGCAGATGCAGAGATGGTGAGGATTCGCCTAAAACAATATAAAAACGCCATTTTTACGGCAAAAAAAGATTTTCTCCATGAAGAAATCAAGGCAGCAGATAATCAGTCGAAGGCTTTATTTGACGTAGTATCTAGGTTTTGGAATCCTAAATGCATGTCAATACCGACAGCTAATTCTCAGGAACAGGCCAATAAGTTCAATGACATTTTTGAACAAAAAATTGTGGATATTCAGAGTAATATCAATGAAGTACTGGAGGCAGAAAAATGGGGGGGAGTAGGAGAAGAGACACCAGAAATAGCAAAATCAGAAAAGAGAGAGATCTTTAGCTTCCAACTTATTGAACAAAAAACCATTCAGGATCTAATACTCCAATTAAAACCGACCAAAGATTCAGCATTTCCTATGCCAGCTTGGACTGCTATCAGTCTAGCTTCTAATATTACCCCATTCATAACAACTTTTGTGAACAAATCACTTACAGAAGGCTATGTTCCTTGTGCACTCAAGAGTGCACTGGTAAAACCCTTATTGAAAAAACCTAACCTAGATCCCAAGGTACTTAAAAACTACCGCCCGGTAGCGAATCTATGCTGGCCCACTAAAATCCTGGAGAAAATAGTCTGTAACCAATTCCAACAGTTTGTGGATAGTAAGGACATACTGGATGAACACCAATCAGGATTCCGCCCCAATCATGGGATGGAGCCGGCGATGCTAGCAGTCCAGGATGACCTACTGGAAGCAGCAGATAGGGGAAGCAATTCAATATTGCTGATGCTCGACCTATCTGCAGCATTTGATACTATCAACCACAAGACTGTCCTTCAACGGATTAAGAACATCGGAAGGGCAGACAAAACAGTGGTAGACTGGTTTGACTCCTTTCTACAGGACAGAACACAGAGGGTAACCCTGGGAGCTTTTCTCTCACACTTAATACATTTGAGGTGCGGCGTCCCCCAGGGGTCAGCACTTTCTCTGCTGATCTTTAATTTATACATTCGACCACTATTTGACATCCTGAGGAGACACGGTCTAAGATTTCACTCATATGCGGATGACACACAGATTTATGTGGAGACGGATAATCTGTCAGAGGCTTTCGAGATGATAGACCGTTGTATGCAGGAGGTAAAAAAGTGGATGGCCTGCAATCAACTACAACTCAATGCAGGCAAAACAGAAATAATTCTGTTTAGATCAGAAAAGAAATATAGAGAGGAAGACACAAACTGCAACCCGCAAATCCTGGGAGTGAATATTCCATTCTCAAGGAAAGTAAAAAATTTGGGGTGCATTTGGCAGAAAAATCTGGCTAGTGAAGCCCAGATAGGGGCAAAGGTAAAGTCGGTATATTGTTCTCTGGGAATGCTTAGAAATGTGCTCCCTTTTCTATCATCTCAGGATCTCCCAGTAGTGGTGGTAGCCCTGGTCAACTCCCACCTTGACTACTGCAACAGTCTCTTGACAGGGATCCCCAAGAAACTAATGCTAAGACTGCAGAGGGCCCAGAACGCAGCCGTCAGGCTAATAGCACACCTGGGCAAAAGAGATCTCCACAGCCAGGAAATCGTTACACTGGCTGATGGTGGAAGATCGCATTAAATTTAAGGTGGCACGTCTGATGTACACGTGCTATTACAAACTTGCACCTCGTTATTTGAACATCAGAATTCAACACTATTATCCAACCAGAGTCCTTTGTTGGGAAGATAAATTGCTGCTATGTGTCCCGAGGACAAAATGTATCTCAAAAGGAGACAGAAGGTTCTCTGTATTTGGGCCTAAGCTCTGGAATCAGCTGCCCATTAGCACCCGAGCTTGTAACATGCTGGGAAGATTCAGAAAGGAATTGAAAACCTTCCTATTTAAATGATTCCTTGCCTTAGGGCCGCTACCACTTAAAACTCCCCACAGTGAAATGGTCAACTTCTAGTTAACATCTGCGCCCAAATGCAGTTATCTGCCCAGTGCGCGTAAGAAATAAATCAAAATCAAAATCAAATTAAATCAAATAAAATGCCTCCTAACACACACAGTAAATAGCATTTCTGAGCAAGTCCCTAGGGATTTCAAAGCAGGCCATGGTCTTGTGATGTAGAGACACGCCACGGTGTGTGTTTTAGGTGCATAAGATAAGTGCCATGATGTGTGGTTTAGGTGCATAAGCGAAGTGCCATGGTGTGTGGTTTAGATGCATAAGACAAGTGCCACGGTGTGTGGTTTAGGTGCATAAGGCAAGTGCCATGGTGTGTGGCTTAGGTGCATAAGACAAGTCCAGCAGTGCCTTTGGGGTGAGGCATAGCATAAGAAGTCCCTTGCAATGCAATGAAATCTTCAGGCAAGAGGCAGTTAAAACATTGGCATTTGACAACTGATGAAGGGCCACCACATTAACTCTGAACGCATGTTGCGCAGTGAGGGGGAAGTCGGGACCCCACCTCCCACCAAGTTCATAACAAGATGGAAGGCCAGAAGGACACCGCACATTCTATTTCAGACGACTACCAAATGGACCAATGATCGACAAATACACTGAGAGGTACCCTCTGAGTCAGCCAAACAGACCAGGTGTAGTACAAATCTATCCATGCGTGAGTGAAGAGCCGAAGACCATAGACAGGGGCACCTATATGGACAGCTTGGACTAAGCACCAAGAAACCACATTGTTGATGTCATTAGAGACACCACGACATAGCAGCGTTAGACATGATGCACATGTGCAGTCCGCACTGCACCACATAAACACACAACCGAATTCATGAAGAACCTGAGTGCACAGTTCTATAGTTAGAGGACAGATACATATACACACTGACATTGATTTCATTATTTTATCATTAGCCGAGTGCAGTAACGCAGAAACAGCAAGGCACAAGAGTTCCCGAGCGAGCTTGCTGATACTTAAAGCCCATAGTTGGGTGGACATACGGGAGTATATATGGAAACCGATCAAACCACGTGTAGCTAACCCATAGGGAATGTATGATAACATGGATAATGTAGAAACTGCATGATAAGGTTTAGGAAAATAACAGCAGGCCTCAAATCGCTGAGCAGGAGACAAGCAGAGCCGAGTCAGGCTGGACAGAGAGCAAGATGCGTGAGACAGGACCCACAGCCAAAGTCAAGAGATTTGAATGCATTCCCCAACCCCCAGACAACAAAGGGACCAGCTGCAAAGAAACACAATAAATCCTCATAATTAGCTAGATTTTATGGTCTCTAAACATGTGGTACAGCCGAATGAAGTGCCGGCCTTAGTGGCAGCAGCACTACAGGCAGAAAAAGACAGATTTGGCACCTCCCCCTTCCAGCCACACCCCTGGTCAATTGGGGGTGGGGGGGCTGGAGGCACCAAATGTTTCTTTTTATGGTGGGAGAAATGTCATTTTAAAATTAAATTTGCTTGCGGGAGCCGGCGCATTTACCAACAATAGGGTGCTGCAACACCCTATTCAGATGAATATTGCCCCACTTATGCGCCGGAGCAGGTTGGTAATTATCTCAATAGGGTGCCAGTACCCCATTGTTGTTAAATGCACCCGCTCCTGCGAGCACATTTTATTTCAAAATGACACTTCTCCAACCACGCCAACTCAGGTTAGGCATTGAAAGGCACACCCGAGCTGGCGCCCTGGGGGGCTAATGGCATCCCGGAGACTATGGCGCCCTGGGCGGTCGCCCGGCCCAACCTGCACTAAGGCCGGCTCTGGCTGAATGGAACAATAGACAGTATTCCATGGTGGGAAAGAACAGCCAGACGCTGATTGCAACACGTGTTGTTACCGTGAGAAGTGAGGAGAATATTCTCAAAAGGCAAAGACATGGACGTCATTTCACCAAAATGCCAGGGGTAGTGGAAGTGACATCACACGACCCTTGACCCCCTGATGACATCACAGGAAGTGATGTCATTTGACCCCACCCTGAAGTGATATCGCAGGAAGTGATGGAACACGACCTTTCACCCGTTGACAAAACAGGAAGTGACATCACACAGCATTGTACACTATGAAAAATATGGTCATGATATCAATATAATGTGATGTATATCTCATGCAAGAATGGATCGCTATATGTACCATTAAGATCAGTGTTTATAGGCCCATATTATCAAATTACTGCGAATGCAAGCAGACGTCCATGACCAAATGATAATGATGTGTTATTATAAAGCACTTACGCTTAAGCGCTTTATATAGAAAAAATATACACCCAATATCATCCAACCTGTGTCAGTACTCATTTATCGACCTCAGAAGGATGAAAGGCTGAGTTGAGGCATTTAAGAACAAACTAAATCAGTGACTCACCCGCTGAAGTGTGCCTGAAATAAACGTCTAGCAATTATTGTGCAGAATTCCAGAAAGACACATTATTTGGTTTCCTATTCTTTCTTATTTAGGGTCGGTGCTGAAAGTGTCAGACTTGTGGCACTCCTGTTCTTATATTTCTTATTTTTTTTAAAGGGCCTGAACATGAAAGCCAGCCACTCCAGGACCTTACATTACAAAAAACGAAAAAAAAAGATTTTTCTTTTAACAGAGGTTGCAAAGGAGACTTCAGAGGTCGCAGTTGCGACCTCTGGCGACCCCCAAATGACGTCCCTGGGCAAAGATGGTGTACACAAGTTACAATACAGAACATTATCCTTCACATTACTTTTAAGAGGTACATTGCAAGCTGAGAACCCGATCGAGTCCCAGACCTGGGGAGATCAGCTCTAGCCAATCACAGTTGAATACCCTAGGGGTGGGTAGAAACGGGCGAGAACCAATGGTAGGCCAACTAGTCTGAAACAATGTAATAGAAAATTGGGGATCGACGGGCCAGCCATCTGACATGTAAGAGCCAATAGAATAACACATATAGGTGACATGTAGGTTATTAGACTTCTGACGGCCAATCCCAGACAGCGATAGGTTTTTGCAGCAAGGCTCAAATAATGACGGATTAGTGATGTAATTTGACACTAAAACGGGCCTGTGAGCCAGGAGAAGCCGAAGAAGTATTGGAATCCAGCTGTGTTCTGATATCGATCCCTGTTGGATTTGTATGTAATAAACCGCAGTTTGAACTTGCTATTGACTGAGTCCTCCGCGTATACTGGGTAGGGAGATGGGCTCTCCAAAGTCCACGGACATCCAGCATCGCTCTGACATGCCTGGGAGTTCGCCCCAACAGCAGCACATGAGCGCACTGATGACATCCCGATAACATTGAATGTGATATCACTTATTGCAACATTAATGACATCAGCAACAAGAACCCAGTGGATGTTTTACTCTAATAGGGAGTTTCCCAAAATATCACATGTGATGTCATCAAAGTTGTAATCTGTGATATCTTCCATTCCCCCTCAGACCTTCTCCTCCCTGTCTACACATCCTTCCCCTAATAAATCCTATGGCATCGGCCTTTTTCCTATTCATACCCCTTTCCTTCCCTTCTTAAAGTACCACCCAGCCTCTTTTCTTTTCCAGTTGATAAGTCGCTTGACTTTTGCCTCCCAAACCTTCTAATCACTGCTAATCTTTTGATGCCCCTTTACTGGAGGGCGGGGTGGCATCTGAATGGGCCCATGAGATTCAGAGCTCGCCCTCTGGCACTGTAAAACAAACGAGATAGCTGTACCTTGAGGAGGATGGGGTGCAGGATACTCTTACTCCAACACCAGTTAATAAGGACAACTCAATGGTTTGGCAAAGGGAAGTCCGTTTAATGACAAGTACAAAAAACAGGGAAAGAAATGGTAATCATCAGTGATGTGATCGCCTTTCTCGCTTCAACTTCCCCCACTTCATACAAACAGTACCTTTTTATAGCGAATTTGCGTCATCATTGACGTGCAACACTCATAAGTTTGTCATGCAATTCTTTTGGTTGGAAAAGGTAACTTAAGTATAGGTGCTATATCTGTATATGGTAACAAAGCGTGAGGATTGGATAACCCTTATCGGGTGGGCGTCTATGCCTATCCCTCTACATCACTCGTGATAAACGTCACTACACTACAACGTCTTATTGGTTGTACAGCTATAGGACCCTAGATTATTTGGTCCCTTGTGATTGGGTGGGTTACACCCCTTGACATAAATCTCCACTTTAATTAGCAGCATGCAGAATGGACACCCAGGTGCTTTGTGCCCCAAGATTCACCCTGCCTCTCTTCCATTAATCAGCACTTTAGGGCTATGTGTCAATTAGATGGCTGAGGGTGGCCTCGAATCTGTAGCTTCTTATCAAGAAATGTTATGTCATCCTCAGGTTCTGGGTGACATCAGACGTTGGTGCCTCCTTGTGCTTGGCTGGTCACGTGTCTGTTCAGAGTGGATCTGCTTCATTTTCCTTCTTTTCGTATATTTGATACTTTGTTCAGACTCGCTACCTGCCTGGTGCCTCTTTATCTCGACCTTCACTGGCTGGCAGTCATGCTCTGAAGTTTCAATTCTTCAGAGTTGCCGCTCTCCTCCCTTCCTGGAGTTGACCTCAAATTCCTAAGCATGAGCTACTTCTTGCTGAGTTTCGATTCCTCTCTTCCCTTCTGGTCTTTAGCTGGAATATGAATCTCGGCCTTGATGGCCCCTTGCAGCCTAGGCTTAGTTCTGCTTTACAAAATTGAGTCGCATTTGTATAGCCTGCTTCATTGAGGTATGTGTATAATTGGCGCATGCCGCTCTATTCTTCTACTAAGCATTGCAAGCAGTACCACTTTCTTAGCTTCTTGCATTCCAGGCCTATTTACATGCATTCAGTTAGTCGAATATTTTCATCTCATTTCATGGTTACATTTCTTTTCGTTAACATCGTTTCTTCTTATATGTCCATTACATCGTTATTCTTAGCATTTCGCCCTTGCATGTCAGTTTTCATTCGTCGTTTATGTTCATTTATATGTCTGTCCAGGTTCTTATGTCATCACCATTTACCCTCCATTAGGGCTCTTTGGGTATTTTCAGGGACAGCCTGTAAGTAATCTTTGTTTCGTGAAAGCTGCTGGTATGGTTGTCTAAGTGGGTACCGAGCTGCCCCTGGCTGTCTGGATATAGGCATTACGACAGGTATTGCATTTCTGAAGGGCACTGGGCAGAGGCTTAGAATTGCTCTTTGTTGGTTCATTTGCTCCTCATACATCACATACCTTGGCGAGTATGTCTCTGGTGCGTCAAAATGAGGGGCCGGGGTGCAGGCCACGTCTGGGACCTCCTCTACACCCATTTTGGTCCTTTTGTTCTTAGTGCCAGCCCCTGTTTCCCTTCTTAATTCTTAGATCCAAGGTTCAGGGGTGGACCGGCCTAAAGGGATGTCAGGAGATTTCTCGGTATGCCTCTGCACCCTGGGCAGCAATGGCTTATGAGAAACTCTGGAGATTGCCCAGTAGGCCCTCTACACACTGGGCAGGGGGTGGACTGGCCTATAGAGAAATATGGAGATTTCCTGGTGGGCCTCTGCACACTGGGTAGGGGTGGACTGGCCTACAGGGAACACTGGGGATTCCCTGGTAGGCCTCTACACTGGACTGGCCTGTAGAGACTCTGGAGATATCCTGGAAGCCCTCTGTAGGCTGGGCAGGGGTGGACTGGCCTATAGGGATCTCTGGAGATGTCCTGGTAGGCCTCTGAACCCTGGGCCTCTTTTGTGTGGTAACTTGTTTTATTTCCAAATGTTCTCATAGGAAAAGGGTTGGACTTGCTCAAAATGTGTAAAATATGAATATTATTCCAAGGCCTCTTTTGGTACCCAGCCACCCCAGCCAAGGTTATCTCTCTCCTGAGCATTTGAAGTGAAGGGCAGATAAAGAAAAGGCCAGTTCCTGTTCAGTCTTTTTGGGATCCAAAAAGGGCCCAAACCCCTCCTCTGTGCACCCGGGTGTGCACCACCTTCTCAATCCATCTGATCTCCTCCCTCCCGCACGCATGCAAATACCCAGTCTGCACCCCTCTATTACATACTGGCAATGCACATATCCCCATCAACATACCATTCATCACCACTCACACACCAGCTCCAAAAACACAAAAGCAACCTAATGCTCATGAATTGTCATTCGGCAGGACTACATGCAGGAGACGTTGCTGACGTCATCACCACACAGAACCTAGACACACATTGTATTGCAGAGACATGACTCACCGCCAAATCCCCTACATCCAGGGTGCCTTCATCCTGAGAGTTTCCACCATTCAAGACAAGGCCCACGACGGGAACACAAGCGGAGGGCCCAATATTATCCACAAGGCCTCATGGACATGCTCCCTCCCGCAGCACACCCCACCTGCTTGCCACTGCCCGCTCATCCAGGGTCAGACGGCTACCTTCCGTCTGATCAATCAACCAGCCCAAACCAACAGCATTGCTGATGAAATCACGGATCTAACCACAATAGCATCTGGACACCATACCTACCTGGGACCCAAGCCACTCAGAACATCTACTACAAACTGCTCAACACAATGGATATGACACACTTGTCACAGAAGCAGCCCACAATAAAGGAAACACACATGACCTGGTGCTATTCACCAGTCCCCCATCCTTTCCATGTCCCGCCCTACCTTTGGAATGGGAACAGAATGCAACCATATCCCTATTTCTTCCCCACACACCTCCTCCCATTCGGGCCAATTAAAATCAAGCTAGACACTCCACCACTCTTTCAGGAACTCCCCCTTGGTCCCAGTGGAAAGAAATCATATCACCTTGGCTTTCATGTCCGACCCATTGGAGAATGTCAACACCCAGCTCCACGCCCTTAACCACACCATGACTGAGACAACTAGACCTTGGCACACTCAGGAACTCATCGACAGCAAGTGCGACATCTACAGAAAAGAAATGTTCTGGAGACAATCCAACCCTGCGATCATCCCAGAGGAAGCTCATCACAACAGACAAATCCAATTACTACATATCAACCATCATGGAAACATCCAACAAAATCAGAGTGTACATCCAAGCTGTGAAGCTCTGCATCTACCTCCGGCAAGACATTACAATACTGCAATCGACTGACAAATGCACAACCATCGGCAGCTTCTTCTTCACAGACAAGAGACACAAAATAAGGAAACACATCAGAGGTGTCCTACTCATGCCAGCCGGAATCATATCAAGGTGGACCACATTGAGGACAATGACTCCAGTAGACATGACCAACACTGTTGCAGCCCTCAAACCCACCAACTACAAAGACACCATTCTCTCCTCCTTCATTGTGAAGTTCATCAGAGGGTGAAACACTCACACCTAGATGCACTGTAAATGTGACAGATTCTCCCTCTTTGGAAGAAGCCCTTACTTGATCTGGGTGACCTGGCCAACTATCGTCCCATCAATCATCAACCCTTTCCAGGAAAAATGATTGGGAAGACCATTGCCATCCTGTTGCACAAACGCACCATCTCCTGCAGAATTACTGATCTAGTTTCTGACCATGATGCAGTACAAACACCGCCACCATCCAAGTTATTGATGATGCTCTTCACATCCTCGACAAAGAGGACCCCTGCTTAATCATTCTCTTTACCACTCTGCTGCCTTCAATAGCGTTCACCACAAAGCCTTTCTCAACTTCCTAGCCACACAAATTGGCTACAATGCAACAGTCCTGTAGTTGTTCAACCCACACCTCTCCAGCAGAGACTAACTCATCCAGATGGAGATCAACAGGTCAAGCACTACCCAGTAACCTGCAGAGTTCCTCAATGCTCCATCCTGTCCAATGTCATATTCAACTTCTACAGAGAATCTCTGAGGGATGTCCTTGCCAACACCAACATCAACATACACCAATAGGCAGGTGACACATAGCTTTATTTAAAAATAAATGACATCAGTGAAATCCATTCACTCAAGCAGTGTATATACTTCATCCAAGCCTGGATGTAAAGCACCTTCCAGAAGGTGAACCCTACAAAGACCAAACGCTCTGTCCTGGGAAAGCCCACCAAGCATTCCAAGGTCCAGCATTGGCTGACTGCATGAAGTTTAATGGATTCACGTCCCAACTCTTACACTGTTCAAAATCTCTCTCCATTACTATTGACTGTGACATTTCATTTAAAACACACAACACCAAGAAGATCCACCCAGCAAGGTACCCGCTTGATCTGCTCTGCAGAGTTATGACTCTTATTCCTGTCCCAAGTTTCAGAACAGTCGTCCAGTTCCTGGTCAGCTCCCACCAGGACCAATGCGACTTCCTACATGCAGCAGTCCCAGATGCCACCTTCACCACTATGCACGCCGTCCTGCACACTGCATCACGCCACATCACTGGAGCAAGTAAATTCACCCACACTCCACTCATCCTCAAGAGGCTGCAGAGGCTACCCATTCAAACACTCATCGTGTTCAAGACTGCCTGCATCACTTACAAAGCCGTCATAACACCACTCTACCCAGCAGAGGAACTCACCATCTCCAGAAGTCACAACATTGCTATGATCGAAACAATGGCAAGATCCTGCCAATCAACTTCTCCCTGGATCAAGTTACGAATGCAAATAAGACTGCGCCCCACCCCCCCCACCTCCACTTCAGGAAAGACCGGACAACCCTACTCTTTGAAAAACATCTCACCAATTGTTGATCAATCCACTCAATCCTGTTTCTCCCCTCTAGATTTGCCCCCTCCCATTCTCCCTGCACTCATCTCAGCTGCTCTGCTGCCCCTGCAACCCACTTGTTACCCCGGGGTGCATCTCCTTTGTAAGATGCTGTGCTGCTTTCCAGCTATGCTCACGATTTAGAAATCACACACACACATACACACACACAAAGGCACTCACACATACACACAGGTACACACACAGGCACATGCGTGCACACACACAAACACAGACACACATCCACACACACACACAAACCAACACACAGGCACACACGTGCACACACGCACAAACATAGACAGACAGACATACACAAACACACACACACAGGCACACACACAGGCAGACAAGTGCACATACATGCACACACATGCTCATACATGTACGCACATACATACAGACACACACATACACAGACGCACACATACATAAATACATACACACAAGAAGTCTGACAAACCGTAAAATGATCCAAGCCAATTACTTTTCATTCTCTACTCTTTTTTCTTTCGATAGTCTATGCTACTTAATTTCAGAGGCCCACGGGAGAATGGAGTGGTATAGGTGTTCTTATGTTGATATTGCATTGCAGAATTGTTTGGTTTGGATATATTTATGTATGTTAATATGCATGTACGCATGTATGAGAAAACTTGTTTCCTGGTGCTCAGCAAGTTGGGTGGTAATTGGTGGTGGTGGTGGTAGGAAATAGGCTAGAATAGGAGGAAGTGTTGTGGCCTCTAATGACGACAGGACGCCTGGAGTGATTCTAACTGCCTTTATTATATATATTAACAGGTGTGTTCAATGGTCCATGGGCTGGGCAGTGGCAGGTACTCACAGTGTCAGGCTGGGCCTCCCAGTTACTTCACTGGTGTGCAGTTGGACTGCACGCTGTAAAATTCCAGGGCCCCCATGAGGCCTCATATGCAATTGGATTTAAGCCCTGGAAGTTGTCTGTGTAGGCTCATGTGGGCCTCAAGTAACTGGGCTCCTTAACAGGAGCAGCGCTCTCCAGACCGACCTATCTGGCGCTCTGCCAGCCTTCCTCTGCCAGCCAACGTTCTCCGTGTGGAGTGCGGGCTTGCAAGATCACGTTGGGACGAGATCTTGCGAGACCACGCTCCCGCGATCACGTGATGTCCCCACAGGTAGGTTTATTCTATGCTTCAACAAAGCAACAAGTCTTGATTTGTAGGAAGTTGCACCAGATGCGTGAAGGAGGATTGTTCCAGAAAGAACCGGCCGCCACTGTGAATCTTCTGTACCTTCTGTCTCCTCTGCCAAGGTGGTTTGAAGGATGAACATTCAGAAGTCTATGTGTCGCCGAACAAAGGCCAAACGGAGTGCGGGAAGGGAGCATCCTGTTCCATTCTAGTCCATTGCTTGAGCCCCATTTGCTTGCAGGTCCATTTGCTCGCAGGCCCAATTGCTCACAGGCCCATTTGCTCGCAGGCCCGTTTGCTTGCAGGCCCAATTGCTTGCAGGCCCATTTGCTTGCAGGCCCATTTGCTCGAAGCCCATTTGTTCTCCTTGTTTTAACACATTTCCTCTCAACTGTAGATGGGGGTTTGGGTTTAGGTATTCCATTATGGTGGGGGGATGTGGGGCGGTTCCGGGGGTCTCACTCAGCATTCATTTTGCAAGGAAATGTGTTAAAAAAAATACCAACAAATAGGCCTAGTGCAGATGCTCTCACGCAAAGCATGTTCTCCTGTTCCCTGATACTGTGTGCACATCTTAATTATTTGGTTATAGTCGATTGTGGCATCTGCTCATTCCTGTGCTGTTATTCAATCTCTGGCTTAGTGCTAATACAATGGTGTGAGCAGCTACAATGTTTTTAAACCGACCACGGGGCGCCAGGGAGGCCAAAAAACGACTGAAAATAAACGTACGTGCCATAATTAGCTGCCGTGAAAGGCGGAGCATCCACTGTTCCCTTATGGAAATTCAGAATGGACATATTTGCCCACAGCACTAAAGGCCTTAATGTTATGTATTGTTATGTTAAAGGTACTTGTATAGCGCACCGTCACCAACGGAATTGGTCCCCAGGCGCTCTGGCGGATCTGTAAGCAGGAAGGAGGGTGGGTAGGGTCAGTCGGGAGGAGGGGAGCAGTAGAGTGGGAGAAGTGATGTGCTGTTGGCAGCTTCAGCTCGGTATACACCGAGTGCTGGGCGTTGGTGCTAGTTACGGATCGGGCGAGACCTCAAGTGATGTAGGGGATGTTTATGTGTTGTTGATGCGGTGTGGTAAAGTGCGTGCGGATTTCTGGGAGAAAGATGGCTGTGTGACTTTGTGTGGTTTAAGTATGCAGAAGATTGAGGGTTGGGTTAGTGGGGTCTGTGGCCTGATTCAGGTACTTTCTGTTTCCGTTAGAGTTGTATCCCTGTGGGTTGGGTTGATGCTGGCTCCTCGTGGGCCGACTCACTTTGTTGGTGCTGCGCTAACCCCGCTGTATCATAGTGAGTATTGTTTGGATTGATAGGTGCGTCTGAACCTTTCTCCTGGTGTGGGACTGGGTTGGTAACACAATTTAGTTAATCTAGGAGCACTAAAATAGTAAAGTATGGCAATTCCTCTTTCTGATCTGAATTTCTTTACCTCCCCCTTCCTAATCCTAACCAAAGGGAAGCCCTTTAACATTTTACCACGGAAACCTGGAAAAGAAGCAGCATGTTGCTATGAGCAAGAATACATTGCGTATGCACAGAGCTGTGCTCCCAGGTAAGCCTCTCCTGTTTTGGCATCTTCAGAGTGTGTCACTTATGAACTGTGCTTTTGTGATTCTTAATTAAATAAATAACAACCAGCCATTTGGGCAGATGAACATAGTTCCTGAATCAATGATTTGGCAGCACTATAATATGTACTTTGATGTAAAACTGCTATTTTGGGAAATTATAATGAAACCTTAAGACTAAAAAATAAGGACAGTAACACAAAGTTGTTCATCCCAAACAATGCATGGAGTGTGCAGGATATCATTTCAATAAGATCTGAATCCAGGGTATGATGTAGAGTTTAGACTTAAAAATGACTATCAGCAAGAGACTCAAGTTTGGTGCGTAAAGACATAGGATGCATTTCAAATGAATGTTTCCCTTTTTCTCATTTTTTCCCATTCAAACTTCAGATAATTTCAGTAGACCCTCTGCATGTCACCAGGAGCATGAAAAAGAGATATGTTTGCAGGAATAATGTGTGTAGTTGTTTCTTCCTGATGAAGGCTAGGTTACTAAGAACCACATGGCCGAAACAGGTCTAACTCTTAAAAAAGTAAAATTGAAATGAACATAAATGAAGCTTTCTGACTGTTTCTAGATAGAATGTTCTGTAGAAATTGTCAGATGAATACAAACGAGATACTACATTTGGTACAAAGGTTACACTAATAGATGAGCCAATGTTTGTTCAACTTTCCAGTTTTACTTTATGAATCAGAAATGTACTATAGAGTGTAAGGTTATGAGTGAACATTTAATTATTGGAGGTTTGTTCGGCTGAGCTAAAAAATAATGTAATATTGCAATATGGTAGTTTTTACGGGGCCCCATAAGATGTCCTTGGTAATCGCTTTGAATTTGAGTCCACAAAAGAATGAGGTACCAGAGGAAGCGAAATTGTTGAGTATAGATCAGAGTTCGGGGTTGAGTGCATTTTTTAAGTCAGTCAAGATTTGTTTCCTGTTTCGAGCGGAATGAAAGGAGGACGTTTTGGTGGTCCACGGGCAAGTGAGATCTCAGGCAGTGTATTTTCAAATATTGAAGAAATTGATCTGCCCAGAATTGGGAGATAGAAGAAGGGTTAGAGAGTTTGACGCCTTGTCCAAAAGGTGATCAAGGCAATAAAGCTTGAGGTGGAAGGGAGTCTTTAGGAGAGTTATGAATTCTACTGAATAACACAGGTCATGAAATGATCTGGCCTTAGTTTAATTGAGGAGTATAGTTGAGTACCAGATTATGGGCCTAGTCCCTTCAGGATGTGGTTGAACTAGTTAGCGAATAGTATCACCATGCAGATCGCCAATAGGCCTATTATCCTTTGGTAATACTGGGATCAGCGCTATGTGAGAACCCCTTGTAAATGCATACACCAGGAGAACACTCATACTGATTGGACGGACAATAAGCGAAGTAGTGCCCTGTTTTGAAAAAGAGCTAACAACGGTCGAAACACGTGTCAACAACATGAGGGGAATACATCAAATAATGTCAATTATGTATATATTTCTTTAATTTGTCATTGATATAGTATTTGCTAACTGGCTCAACCACATCCTGAAGGGACTAGCGCCACACTCTGGTACTCAACTACACTCATTAAATTGGATTAAGACTTGGGTATACCTTATAATACCGTGAGAGAACAAAAGTCCACAAGTGTGAGATTTTAATGATTTAGCGCAGAGTGAGCAGAAATACACTAAAATTGCATTTAGATTAATACAGTTCTCATCCAAATGCTATAATCACTCAGGGTGGATTTGGAGCAAAAGAACAGGAAAGAAAGCAAGGAGGAGAAGGAATCTAGCAAACAAACAGTTGCTAGACAACAATAGTGTCAAAGTTCGGACCGGCAACTGTTTTGTGTTGGCTGCAGAGTGGTTGGAATGTCCTTCATTGTTGGTGCCAAGGTCTTAAGGAGGGTTTTGTCCTGCAAATACTTTGGGATAATTGATAAAAAGTCCGGGGTATCAGATGGGCCTGGTGAACCGGATGGAATAGCAGCTGCTGACAAAGGTGGAGGACTAATGCAGCAAAGGCCTATGGGTTCTCAGATGGGACAATGCCCACTGAAGTACAGCGAGTAGATGGTGCAAAGGGCATTGCACTTAAGAGTTTGCTTTAGTTGTTATGTGAACCTCTGTGCATGATTTGTTTGCATCTCAACTTTTGTACTGTACCCAACAGTCCCTATAAACGGTGCTGAAACTGCCTTACCATGGTAGGTACTGCCAAAACAATATGTTGAGCGAGCCACAGAAAGAACTCTGTGTTTTGTTCTTAGTGTCAAATTTTGTACACAAATCGAGAACAGAGATTCTCTAAGTTATACATTTTGAAACATCTTGCGACAGTTTTAGGACAATTTATAATATACAAATAGAGGGAAAAATTACATTTTGTCTGCTTTTTTGGTCTTGAATCTGGGGATTGACATTTGCAGCCTGATTCATGGAATTATTTGAGTGAAAATCGCAGATTTGCGCGCCTTTCTGCCCGAAAATCCCTGTTTGAAGTATGGGGATTTTTGGGCAGAAAGGCACGCAAATCTGCGTTTTTCACCAAATAATTCCATGAATCTGGCAGTTAAGCGCCAAGGAATTTTTGGTGGCTGTTCTCAAACCTCCGGAAGCCCCAACATTCACACACCAATAATCAATATCAAACGAGAGGTCTATGATTCAGCTCAATCACAATTTGACAGCAAAATTGAATGCTCAGGTGTCATACTCCCTAAAAGGCAGATAGGCCAGGATCTGCTACAGCATAGTGCATAGGTGCCCTCTCAATAAATAAATAAATAGGGTAGTTGCAGGGTATTACTAAAAGATACAATTTCTTTACTGGAAAATATCATAAAATGTCTTCTTGCAACACTATAGATTAATGTTAATGTTAAAGGTATTTGTACCGCACACCGTCACCAACGGAATTGGACCCCTGGTGCTCAGGCGGATCTGCTAACATGAAGGCGGGTCAGGGGTTAATCGGGTGAAGAGGGAGTAGGAAAGTGAGAAAGGTGATGTCCTGTTGTCAGCTTCAGTTCGGTTTTCACCGTGCGCTGAGCTTGGGTGTGAATATCGGATCGATGTGAGTCCTGGTGTGCTGTTGGTGCGAGTTATGTGTCGTTTGTTTGTTGTTGCGGTGTGGTGAAGTGCGTGCGGTTTGCCTTGTGAGAGTTGGTTGTGTGGATTTTTGTGTGAGTTAAGTATGCAGAGATTTGAGCATTGGGTTAGTGGGTTATGTGTTGCTTAGTCCTTATAATTCTTGTTCTTTGTATCCTCTTGTCCTATGGAGCAGGCATATTCTTTCTCTTTTTCTTTTCTGTCTATCTAATTGTTAGGAGTGATGACGTGGCAAGTTCCCATATGTGTTGTTTATGTGTTGTTTCTGGCCTTTGTGTACCAGGTTGAGCCGTGCATTGTCACCACTCTGGTATTGGTGCTGTATTTTTACAAATCACCCACTCCCTCCCTATCTATTTCCTGTCGGTAATCCATTGCTGCCTGTGTTTACTTTGTAGGCCAAAGTGTTATTGACATATCACCCTTACCCTGCCATCCCAATCTCTCTGTGACAGTTCTTTGGTATGATTCTAGCTTATCCATCTTTCAATTAGTAAGTTCATATGCCGTAGATTGTTCTTCCCTTACTTCAGTTGCTGGGCGATAGCTTCGGGAGATGGGGACGATCGGTTTCCTCTCGTACCATTGTTTCAGCTGTGTATGTGTCCCCGTAGGCACTCTTTCTAGTTATGGGGAGCCAAGATTTGAGATTTTTGGAGTTTTCTGATTAGGAGGTGATCTCTTGTGTTATGTATGTTCTTTGGTAGCTCGTTCCAGGTTTTTGGGGAGGTGAGAAAAAGAGGATCCTCCAAATTTTCTTTTGTTGTATGGCTTTGGTACCAATCGGATGTCGCTGCTGGATCTGAGTGACCTTGTTGGGCGGTCGACGCTTATTTTTTCTCTTAAGAGCTCCGCCCCTTGGCCGTGGATTGCTCTGTGCATTATGCATATTGATTTGAACTTGATTTGCTGTTTTATTGGTAGCCAGTGTAGCGTTCTCAGCGCTGGTGTGATGTGTTCTCTTCGAGGTAGTTTGAGGAGCAGTCTGGCCGCCACATTTTGTATGCATTGGAGTTTTTCTAAATCATTGAAGTCCCAAAGCTGGTCTGAAAAGAGATGCAAAATACGGGTCTATGAAACAAACACCACAAGTCTCTTACTCTTGCAAATAACTTCCCCTGAACCAACAATACATAGATATATCTATAAATAGTCTCTAGTAAAGCTGGAGACTAAGAACCTCTAAGGCAGTCCTGTGCTTAGTTATGGATATTTCCAGAGGAAGCAAAACAAAAAGAGGTGATGGCTGGAAGGTTTACTATTAATCTTAACCTTTGACATTGCTGTGGGCAATCCTCCAGACCATCGATCTTTGCCTGCCAAGTCACTACAAAAGGGGAAAGACCATATGCAATGTAAAGGCCTAACAAGGCCGAAACATGTCTGGGGATGCTTGTGGTCTCGTGCAGAACAGATGTGACCAAGCAGTTCGGGCTGGACTGCCCCTTTTGGGGTGGGCCCAAGCCTGGTTTGCATATGGTCTTTCAACTTTCTGTAATGGCCTGGCAGGAGAAGAACAATGGTCTGGAGGGTTGCCCAGAGCAATGCCAGGGGTTGAGATTAATGCTAAACCTTCCAGGCACCACCCCTTTTGTTTTGGTATTTCCAGAGGAAATCATCTTTGTTTTATAGGAAGACACATAGCTCCACTGTCATGGTCGATCCAAAAGCCAGACATCTATTAATGCATCACAGTGAATTGGCAGGACTTCCTGACCATTTAGCAACATCACAATCAATGGCTCCAAAGTATTCTTGACAAAAAGAAAGAGAGCCTGTGGTTGGTTCCACAAGGCTGTCAGGGTGGCCTAAAGAGACAAACTATTCTTAACTTAAATGGTTTGTATCACAGATACACCGCCAACACGGTTGGCATGGGATGCACACATTTAGGTTCTAGGCACTATGACACACCAGATAGGCAGTGTGCAGAGAACAGGTCTTTGCTAAGTAGAAGGAAAAAATCCAGATCTCACAATTTAGGTGCAACAATTGGAGAGAAAGAAGATCTTCTCTCGTACTGTGACTGGGCCGCAGACTCCCAAAAACATGCTTAAGGTGTGCTCCACTCATGATAGGCTGCTATGCAGAGGCATATTTGCAGTTTTGTGGTACTTGAAAGGTGCTGTGAATGAACTGGAGTTCAAGGGGGAGACAGTTTTTGTCAATAGCAAATAGAATAACATCTTGAGATCAGAAGTGGCCATGTATCTACAACATGGCCGTCTATGCCCAGCAGAGTACCAGTGAATTGGCATTTTATTTTCAATTGACTGGTGGCCATTAAAGCCAATTTTGTATCTCTGAGTCTGGCCCACCTGCAACCCTGGCAGTACTGTTCAGCTGTGAGCAGTCATTCCACTCGGACAGCTAAAGTCTGTGATGGCCAAACTTGTATATATGCTTGATATTTGCAAGAGCTTTATTGTTAGGGTGACTTTTGTTTATTAAAAAAAAATAAAAATAAAAAAAGGAAACGTGTACCAAGCTCAGCATGTTTTAGGTATTTAGTGATTTTGTCATACAACTCTCACAGACATACATGACAGATATAAAGCTCTTTGGTTATTCTTATCTTCCTAAAATACTCTTTAATATGCAAAACAGTGAAACCCCATTGGTTTTATTGGTGAAACCTTGCACTATCTTTGGAGTTCTCCTCCAAGCAGGTGCTCTCTTGCTCTTCCAGAACCATTAAGGACAACATCTTCTCTCTCGCCCCAGATCTTGCTGACTTTTGTAACCACTCCTTCACCACTGGCTCCTTCCCTCTATCCCTAAAGCACCCCCTTGTGCACCCTCTCTTAAAAAAGCTGTCTGCTGACCCCTCCAGCCTGGCTAACTATTGCGCTATTTTCACTTCCTCATTCCTGAGTAAACTCCTGGAGAGGCTGGCTCTCCCGAACTTACCCTCCCCACGGATCTTGTTGGTTGCCTTTATGACCATAAATCTGAATTCTGGGCATTCTGATTTATCTCCTGAACAGCTGTGGAATCATGCTTGCAAATCTAGACTCCAACTCTCCAGCTGTTCCCTTTCTTCTCGATCTCTCCTCCGCCTTTGACATGGTCAACCACTCTATCCTAACAAAACGACCCTGTGACACCCTCTGCATCACTGACCGGGCACTGGATTGGCTGACCTCTTTCCTTACTAACCTCCCTTCCCAGTTGCAGCTGGGTCCTTTCTCCTCCAACACCTCAGTGTCTACCTGTGCCGTCCCCCAGTGCTTTATCCTATTGCTGCGGCTTTTCAATATCTATCTTGCCCCTCTTGCTCACCTGATCTCCTCCATCTCTCATCACTGCTTTCCTTCAAACTTCCTTCCACAACCTCCTCTTCCTCCTCTCTGATCCCGACTGTATATCTGCCATTCAGGATGGTGTGCAGCTAACGATCGCTGTCTCAATGCCAGTAGGACTGAGATCCTTCTCATTGGGACAGCTGTGCCCTCCTTTCCTCCTACCCTCTGGCCACCCTCTATGGGTCCTCTATCCCCACCATACTGTGAGGCCTGGAACCTTGGGGTCATCTTCGGTTACACTCTCTCCTTCACCCCTCACAGCATGGACCTTACCAAGAAGTCCCACTTCCAACTCCACCTCCTCGGAGGTACTCTTCTTTTTCTCACTTTCCCCCAGAAGCTCAATGTCTCCAGAGCTCTGGTACTCTCTAGGCTGGACTTTTAGAACAGCCTCTTTCTCAATCTCCCTCTTTCCTCCCTATGCCCCCTCTAGCTAATCGACAATAGGGCTGCAAGACGTATCCTTGGCACCAAGCCCAGGCACTGTATCTCTCCAGTCCAGCCCTAAAATCTCTCCACTGGCTCCCGGTGGCTACAAGGATCAAATTGAAGACCCTCTGCATCATCCACAAGACCTTCTGGTGCCTGCAACCATGCTATCTCCAACTTAATACTCCCCTTCTAGTGCCCTACAGTGCTCTAACTCCAAATCTTTGACTGTCAAATGCTTCTCGAAGCAGAGAGTGGGGGACAGGTCTCTCTCCTCGGCTGGTGCCTTTCTTTGGAACAGCCTCCCCGCCCCTCTCAAACTTGAGACGGACTTAATTAATTCCCAGAAATTGCTAAAAACTCTGCCCTTCTCTACCTCTTTCTCGCTTTCCCTTCCCTGCTAATCCCACCACTGCCGCTGGGTCTCTGGGTCTTATCCCCATGAATCAAATGGGATTCCAGGCCCGTCTTCCCAGTCGATGCCAGCTCCTCTCACTGCACTGCCCTTTGCAGGGCCCTGCTTGGCGGTTTTGCATCCCACTTTGGGAGTCGCCTGCACTAGCACTTAGCCGAGGTTCTCCTCCTTGGCTCCCCTTTGCGCTTCCCTCCCGGGCCATCCACCAGCACTTGCCCCTCCCTTCTCCAGCACTTCTTCTCATCACTGCACTTGCATGCCCAAATACCACAAGGCCTAGTAGGGCCATAACTCTATTTTACTGTTTTGCCATTGTTATTTTTCCCTTGTTCCCCTCCCATTTATTTAGCGCTGTGGCGCTTTGAAACACTATTCAGTAGTATAAGCGCCTAACACATGCTCAACAAATAAATAATAAATAATGAATAAACTCATAAACAGTGTTACACAATCACTAATATATGACATGTATTTTTTAAAACACCAAAAAAATGAGGGTTTTCCCTTCGGAAAAGTAAAGGTTAAAAATGAGGCATCATTTTACAATATTAAACACATGCCCATGCTTAAGTCAAGCCCAGAGTTCCTATGAACCAACTCTGCTCCTATGTAAATATTTGAGTTATTAGAGTTACTTTTGACTGTATTTGTATTTGTTTTCATGCTTCCTGCCTATGCTCCTACATTGCTTCTCTCTTTGTAGTGTGTTTTTTAGATGTATTGACAAACCTTGATGTGTAACTAAGCTGTGAATTATCTTATGCTATGCGCCCTGATACTTACGGGTCCGGTGCACAATACAAATAAACAAACAAACAAACAAACACAGGTGGCGCTAAAATGATGTTCAGAAGCAAAACTCATTTCCCTTCCAGGCCCCACATTTCAGAGGCCTGTGGCCACCCAAAAGGTGCAAGTGGTCTGCGGTGGTGGCGGAAAAGTCTGCTGCAATTGGCGTTGTGTTGGAGGCAGGCCTTGCTGGCAACAGAGGAAGGAGAATCCTACAAAATGACATCCGCCGCACGGAAGTGAGGCAGACGTGGACTGCAGTGTCAGCGGGGCTCTGTGGGCCAACAGTCAAAGTGATTGATTTCTGTAACCTATGAGACTCTTCTCTTCTGTCACAACGTCACTGTGGTGAGTGGAACTGTGTATTGTTGTCAACGGTGTTTACGAACGTTCAAGCTCCGCCAGTTCCTTTTCAGATGAACTATTACTTGCTCAGGAGCGGTGACAAACCCTGCGTTAGTAGAAAACTGGTCCTTAACAGTGTAAAAGAGTTAAACTTTGAGACTATCTCGAGGGTCGGACTGGGACAAGAAATAGGACTGGACCTATAAATAAAAGTGACCCACCCCTCGCCTCAAAAAAATGGCCCACCCCTCACCTCAAAGTGGCCCTCAAACCATCATTTGTGAATCGCATCAATTCACGACTTTACAGAAAATGCTATTTATGTCGGGTTCATGTGTCTGTTACATTACAACACAACTCATAAAATAACATAACTTTGCATACAGTTCGGTGACAGGGTCCCAGCTGTGAGGTGCAGGAGTGGCATGAACCAACCACCCCTACTGCGGTTTTGAGACCTGCTGCAAGTCGATGCTTGTACAGGGCTCTGCAACCCCAGCATGGAAGCAGGGTTAGGGTGACGATGGTTGAATAGGAAGGGGGGAAGAAGGGAAACCGGAATGAGGTTTAGGGAGGAGAAGTTATTGTTAGGTTGGGGATGTTAGGGTAAGGTTTTGATCACTGTGCACGCTTTCAGCAAGCTGTTACACTCATAGAAACTCCAGGCCATTCACCCCGACCTCCACCCCGACCCCTCGCCTCCCAGAAGGCCTCTAGATATGCTTTGTCATTTTGGGTGTGGCAGGACTGGGGAGATTTCCAGGGTGGAGACCCCTGATGAAATGTTACGACCACAAACTGTGTCCCCTCTGCCCAAGCAGTCAGACATATGCTTCAGATAAGACTTGTGGTGAAAATAAATCCCTGTTGCTGCTGCACACAGTAGGGGGTGGATTCTGCAACATGCCAACTGGATGCCAGTGTATTGTGCCCATACATATTGAAACAAATAGGAAAAGACAACACTAGCATTACAGTAAGACTTTTTCCTCATGTTATGCTCTTAAAAAAAAACTTTTCTCAGAAAAACACGTTTGCCGGAAATATGTCCCATTGCTGTGGCATGTCCTTACCTGCTGACAATTCTTGCACTTATTTCTCTGAGCCATGTGATGACAAGTTGTCCAAAAATGAAAATCCTATACAAGTTGAATTATGAAGGTTATGTACATGATATAGCCTCCATCCAGTCTGAACCCTTTTGGAATCTGTGTATGAACACTCAATCCGAATCAATGCACATAGCAATGTACAGGGTATGGTCGAATGTGTTAATCATGTTTTAGTATGGGCAAGTGAAACTTGGATTATGCCAGCAGTGGTATGGTTTAAATTATGATGAGATCAAAAGGGTAGTGATTTGAATGAAGATTTTCAAAATTTTGCAAAAATGTTATATATATATACAATTTTATATATATGTGATAGTTGATGAATTATATAGCAATTCTGAGAAAAACTTGATTTAAAGTAGATGTATAGAGGAATGTAAATGTAAATGTAAAAATGATGAATGAATGATGTAAGTTTTGTAATGCTATTAAATGTAAAAGTTGAATTGTTCTTTGAACAAAACACAACTAAATAAATACATTAATAAATAAATACATTTTCCGGAAATAGGTCCCAGTGCTGTGGCAGGTCCTTACCTGCTGGTTATTCTTGCACTCATTTCTATTAGGTTATTTTAATAGCACTGCTCTTTGTGAAAAAAGTAAGCATCATGGAACATTCAGGGCTGAGAGGCCATCTTGTGCAATGGGTTGCAGCAACAGCAGCGCAATACAAAAAGATTGGCTGGAGGCTTGTGGATTAGCCTAGCACCCCATGGGGAGTAGCTGGGCACTCCTTCATCCACTACCAATGTGCTACCCAGCTGCACTGTTGAAGGCGAGGAGAAGACCAGACCTTTCCCTCCAGATGATCTTTTTTAGGGGAAAAAAGGACCCGAAGATCCAACAACATTTTATTTGCGCTCGAAGTTCAAAGCTTACTAGGGTGAGTTTGAGAAAAGCTAATCAGTCATTTCTTTTTGTTCGATGAAAAGCTATTACCAACCGTAAATAAAATGCATTAAACTATCCAACAATCGATATAAATAAAAATGTAAATGTTTGTTTGTTCAAAAACTTTAAATCTCCGAAAGTTCTTCACCGATTGCTTTGAATTTTTGACACAGCGTTGCATTCGAATAGGCGCATGTTTTTATATACCTACCATACATAAATGTCACACCTGTGACAGGTAAAAACATTCTTCTTCGAAAAACAGCACCATCTGTTGGACATAAAACCAACACACGCTATACTAAACATTTTACTGCAAAACAGCGCCATCTTTGGACATAAAAGCAACACATGCTATACTAAGGGGCTGATTCATGGAATTATTTGCACCGAAAAATGGGGATTTGTGCGCCATTCTGCTCGCAAATCCCCATTTGTTAAACAGGGATTTGCAGGCAGAATGGCGCACAAATCCCGTTTTTCATCACAAATAATTTCATGAAGCAGCCCCTAAATATTTTACGATTCCATTTCAATGTTTCTGATTTAGAATGGCTCAAATACGTGCTGAGGAAGCAGCAGAGCGATGTGCAGCCAGACTTCAGGATGCACAGTTGCGAGCACGGCGACCGCGTTCTGCAGCTTCAGATCTGCTTCGTTCTCAACAGAAGGAACGCAACAGGTTAAGAGTGGCTGAAAGACGTCAACAAGAAACAACAGATCAGCGTCACAAATGACACCGTGCTCAGCAATCACGCAATTACAATCGCCTTCCATTCCAGTACAACCCAGCTGATGATTATAGTTTGAGCCAGCTTGTTCTCATCGGCACCATGACTGAAGTGTGTCCTCATTGCAAGGCTCTGAAATTTGATGGAGAAACGAAAGGAATGTGTTGCACCTCCGGGAAAATTAAACTGCATAAACTGTGGTTGAATGTCCAGTCTTAAGCTTTATGAGGCAGAAACTGTTTAACAAATGTTGCAATTTTCTCTCTGTACGCACTAGAGAAGAAAAATGGAATTACTTACTCACTTACTCTAAAACCTTAATTCAAATTGCTCTAGTTCAATTCGTTAAAACTGTAATTCCATCACAATGAAACAAGATGCAACTTGACACTATGATTTGAGCATCAAACTTCCTGCCTTTGTAAACAGTGTCTACACAAATTGCTTTCCTGTATTTTGTTTTAAGGGTTCACATCTTTCTATTGTGTAAAAGGAATTTTAAATGTTTATATTTTCTACTGCTCAATTTCTGTCTATTAACATCTTTGTAAAATTTTCTGTTTTGAAAGGTTGATTTACTCAGCCAACCGCAATAAAAAAAAAAAATAAATAAACTGCATCAACTTGGAGAACCAGCAGGGCCATTGTGAAATTAAACATATTACAAACGTGCACTTTCTCTTTTCTTTCTTTTCCATTTAACCAGACTGAGCCACAGCAACGCGTGGCCGGGGACACCTAGTTACAAATAAAGGAAGAAAAAAATACTTAAGATTATGGAAGAAGGCTTCCTTGGTGAAACATACTTGTTGGTGGTGGTGGTCCAGATTAAGTTCACAGCAGCAGGTGCCTCTGTTCATAGCTGGCTGGCAGGTGCGGTGCTGCTGCTGACTGCGGTGTGGCGCCAGTGCAGTGATGCCCAAAAACAAGAACTTGGTGTGGTGGGGGCAGGCGGGCCGGGCGCTGCTGCTATTACTGCAGTCTCACGTCTTTTGCCGTTGCACGGCCACCACGGTGCCTGCCTGCATGGACCCACACACAGACTGCCTGCCTGCTGCTGCGCTGCCTCGCTGTGTCCCGTGCGTGCGGCTGTCCTGATTCCTGTCCTGTCTGTGCAAAATCCTGCCTGGCAGCAGCCCAGCCAAAGCCCATATCCTCTTACGTCGTCAACTCATCAGTGTCACTCACGTCACCGAATTGACTATGACTCCTCCTCCTCTGGCGTTGGTGGCGCAGAGTCTGTCTGTGTGCAGAGTGCAGTTCCTCCCTTCCCCGGCAGCCCCTAGCCCCAGGCTCAAGTTGCTTTCAACTTTGCATTCAAGTGCAAAAATGTGTTGTTACTTCCGGCAAAGTTGAAGGCAACTTAAATGAAGAGTGAAGTAGTGTGAAGTTCTAAACCCTCAGGGCCTCAGCCCAGCCCACTGCAGTGTTCAGGAGGTCATTCTCCCATTTGTCTTCAATTCTGTTCACGTGAGGCGTGTTGGATGTCATACATGCTGTATAGAGATGGGTATCTTTTGTCTACACTCCGGAAGTGATTTCAGCGTGGACAATATGTTGGGGGCGATGGGGAAGTCTGGACACGTTCTGCTTAGCATAACAATTGTAGCAGTATCATAGCATGTATTAGAAATTGACGGCGCATGCCACAAATTGCGAAACTCGTGAAAGGGCATGACCCAGCCCGCCTGTGGATAGATCGCTAAGAGTTGCAGTGCCCAGTTTCTCCCAGATTTCCTGTCTGGAATCACCCAGTGGGGCGTCAAATATGCTGCTGTTACTCGAAAATGGCGAGCCGCGCGCTGCACTCTCAATGCATTTGTATTTGTGGGGGTTGCACCATGCACGGCAGGCCCATATTTGACATGTGGTGCACTGCTTATCGGTGTTGGGAGGGTTTTAACCTTGGTCTTGATCATCTTTTTGTTGCCCCAAAATAATCTGAGCAAGAGTAAAATAAGAATTTGGTATAAGTGTGGGCATAACTTGAAATAAATATAGGAGCACGATCATTTTGGCTATTGCTATTTTCCCCATGGGAAACACAATAAGTATTCTCCCATGATCTGTGGTTGCCATTGACAATGGATAGGCAATGGCATTATATAATTAGTGCAATATCAAGCAGGGAGAAAGGCTAATGGAGAGTTACAGTATAGCTGCAGACCACAACTGCAATCTCCAATTGCACTCATTCTAATGGTTCACTTCTTGCCCATTTTTTGAGTATCTCGGGCTGCTGCCTGCGGCAGGTAGAGGCGAGGCGAACACCGCACAGCAGCCAGTGGTGGCCCCTCTGATGGCTGCATGCATGCAATTTGCAAAATCATCAAGCAAGGTAACAACGTGTGTGTGTGTCTTTGACACACACACACACGTTGTTACCTTGCTTTGACGAATGATGGCGCCAGCCTAGCCCCTGGCTGCCTGACTGAGGCTGCCACTACCAGGTAATTCCATAATCACGGCACCGTATGCACTGCGCCTGGCGAGCTGCTCGGGTCGCGGCCTGCCAGCTGGGCCAGCCATGATGGCCCATTATTAGTTACAATGAAAGTTATGAAACAAATATTTTCACAAAAAGGGCCCATGGGTCGGGCTGCAAAGCAAAAGCGCAATGAAACTTACTAGTAACCACCAAACTGACCCAGGCGACCTACCGGCCCCCAGGGCCTCACCTTTGAAATGATTTTGGCCCGGCCACGAGCCGAATGGCCGACGGACCATTCCGACCCTGAATGTCTCTGACATGTGTGACTGGAGATAGATAGCCCCACCAATTTTAAAGAGGCCGTTAAACACAGCCCCTTTAAGCATATCTCCAACGGATATGGCTTTACGAAATCTAATTTGCTTAAACGCCGGTGCTGCACCCTCTGAAGCCTTTAAAGCCTTACTTGATGTTCACAAAAACATTATTTCAACTGAGACTGCGGCAGATCGATACAGAAGCTCATTGCATTTCCTTTTCTTCCGGGGTGCAGATAATTACAGACACAAACTGGATTCTCCAAATTATGAAAATCCAGTTTTATTAACAGAACTTTCTGCATGACATATGATGTGATAGGTAATTTATTACGCACCTGTACACAAGTGTTTTTAGGCATGACAAGACAAGGAAGGGAGGACAGAGGGAGGACAAAACAACAATCTTACTAGGCCTTGTGTCATTCAGATTGTGCAAATGCGGGGGCAAGATGGGGGAGAAGTGCCAGGGGTGAAGGGAGCGTGTATGAACTAGTCAGTGCAGCCAGAGGTGGCTCATACGTGCAGAGAGTCAGGGGACTGTTGGGTTGAAGATACAGTCCCTTAAGTGTTTGTGAGGTCCGGAGGCAGTGTAAGGGCAACCGGACGTACAGAAGCCTGGTCACTTAGGTACCCAGTATGCACAGCAGACAGGGACATCAGCGAGGGAGAGAGAAAGCAGAAGTGAAAAGGAAGGTCTTGAGTTTCTTCCGGAAACTTAGGTGGTCCTGTTCAAGTTTGGGAGGGGCAGGGAGGTTGTTCCAGAGGGAGGCCACAGACTAAGATAGAAATCTACCCCCAGTCTCTGCCTGGAGAAGCGTCTGACCGTCAGAGAGTTGAGGTGGATGAGCAGAGGGCTCGAGAAGGAAGGTGCTTAGGAATAGAAGGTTTGATGAAGTGTGGTCCCCGGCCCCAGAAAGCCTTGTGGACGATGCAGAGGGTCTTGAACTTGATCCCCGCAGCCACAGGGAGCTAGTGGAGAGATTTCAGGGCTGGAGGGATACAATCTCTGGGCTTGAGGCCAAGGACAAGTCTTGCGGCCCTGTTCTGGATAAGTTGTAGAGGGCGAAGAGTATGGGCGGGCAGATTTAGAAAGAGGCTGTTCGGCCTAGAGGGGACCATGGTTCTGGAGACAGTTAGCTTCTGGGGGAAAGTGAGAAAAGGAAGAATACCTCTGAGGAGGTGCAGCTGATAATGTGACTTCTTAGAGACGTCAGAGATGTGAGGAGAGAAGGAGAGGTTGGAGTCGAAGATGACCCCAAGGTTTTTTGCCTTGATGGGAAGAGCAGCTAGAGGGCCCAGGGTGGGCAGCCAGAGTGAGAGAGGGAGGGAAGGCAGGAGCAGGAGTCCCAATGAGGAGGATCTCAGCTTTACTACCATTAAGGCAGAGATTGTTAGTGGCACACCATTCCTTAATTGTGGACAGACAGTTTGGTATGAGAGAATGAGCAGTAGAGGCTGAGGGGAGCCTGTAGGAGGGCTGGGTGTCATCCGCATAACACTGAAAATTAGAGCAGAAGGTAGAGATGCAGTGGGCCAGAGGTGCCCCAAGTAGAGAGAGAGAGATAGAAGAGAGGAAAGACCCACGTTGAACCTGGGATGGTTGATCAGTGAGAAAGGAGGTCAACCAGGCCAGGGCCTGACCAGAAATACCCAGGTCATTTCATAGATGATGGAGCAGGATGGCGTGGTTAACCATGTCGAAAGCAGAGGATAGAACAAGGAGAATGAGGACAGAAGGAAGGTTAGAGTCAAAATTGGAGAGCAAGTCTTCACTGGTGTTCAGAAGAGCAGTTTCCGTGCTTCTGGCTGCTCTGAAGCCAGACTGGTGGTCATGGAGACAACCAGCAGATTCAGTATGTAAGGAGGGAACAGGAGAGGTGGAGAAGGTAGCAGTATTGGGCAGCTCTTGAAGATTTTGAAAAGTTTGGACAAGTTGTTTGAGGCCGCTGAGATGTGGCCTTGGATGTAGGCTCTCTTCTTAGAAAGGACAGATAGTCTGTATTGCCTTTGGAGAAGGCAGCAGGCCAGTTTGTCAGAGGATGTGCTTGAAGCCCTCCACTTCCTCTCTGCCACCCTACACTTGCGCTTAAGGGTGGTGAGGTCAGAATAATACCGAAAGTTGCACTTGGATGCAGGCTTCAAATGGATCCTCATGAGAGGGGCAAGGACATCAAGAGTATTAGAGATAGAGAGATGAAGTTTGGAAAGGGCTGTGTCAGAGTGTGAGTCAGACAAAGGTGTAGGAGGACAGAAAGTAGTGGCAAAAGCCTCCCCTGACACACGCTTCATGGGCCGAATAATAACCGAGAAGCTGTATGGCAGAGCCGTGGATGGCTTAGCCTGTGGGACAGAGAGCGACAGAAGAAAGTGGTCAATCCAAGAGAGAGGAGTGGGGAGGAGGTTGGAGGGGGGGTGTGAGGAGAACAGAAAGTCCAGGGTGTGCCCCGCAGAGTGAGTCGGGCCAGAGGGTAGAATAGAGAGAGAGAGAGAGAGAGTAAGAGAGAGTCGCAGAGGTCGCAAAAGAGCTCAGAGGAAGGGCTGGTAGCATACGAGTGGACGTTAAGGTCTCCAAGGAGGAAAAGGTGAGAGGTAGAGGCAAGGAGGGAGGAGGAGAGACAGCCCACTCAGAGAGGAAGAGGGCGACCTGGCCAGACGGCCTGTAGATGGTGACCACAGTGAGAGAGAGGCCATGAGAGATAGAGAGCCTGCAGTCCAGACTTTCAAAGGAGGAGTAGGCCTGCGTAGGAATGACATAAGCAGGGATCCACTCCATGAAGATCAGGGCTACTCCCCCGCCATGACGGTTGGTTCTGGGTTCAGAGAGTATCTTGTAACCATCAGGGAGAAGAGTGTAAAAACTTGTGACAGAGCTGGCCATGAATCAAGTTTCAGTGAGACAGAGTACATCCAAATCAAGCTCTTCCAGAAGGATCCCATTTTTGCTTACATCTCTACATGAGATTCCTAACACTGCAGGGTCAGCCATCCACGCTTTGAACTTTATGCTCTCTCAAATGGCTATGAATACAGTTGCCACTTTATTTCATGCAGAGAAAAAGTCTAAAAATAAGAAGAACTCTATTAAAATTGACCTAAAGGTTCTCATTGTTTCTTGAGGAATTTGTGGTGGAACACTCTTCTTTCTCCTACTGGTGAGGACATTTCTATATTGGAATAATCGACTAAAAACTCTTCAACGAAGGACGTACTAAAGTCTGACTCACCTTGTGAGAAATTACACTCTCCTCCAAGAACGGTTAAAGAGAAACGTACAAATCTTCAAAACCGGAAAAAAACTCAGTTCTAAGGGTCCAATTGACAAATTTGTAAAACTTGTGTCAAAAGTACCTGAAATATTGAATCAGAGTAGTCTATCAGTTTATTCCGAGATGGAGAGTGTAGGTGAATTGACAGATACTAACTTGACTATTCCATAGGAAAATTCCCCGCATTCTTCTTTGGTGAGAGCTATGACTACTGAGTCTTTAGAAAGATTGCCTACATTAACGATAACCTCCGGGACTAAAGTCTGTCAATCTTTAAAATGATTACCTTTGGTGCCTATCCTTCTTCCTCATGGTATTGGCCCCTCAATGCAGAAGAACTCTATTTCAAACCGTTAATAGATTTGAGGCAAGGATCTGACAATACTCATAATTTGCAGCCACAATAGATAATAATGGAGAATCAGAAGGCCCTTCAGCTGCGTTAGGTTTTGAGAAGTCGGATTTCCAGACTATAAATCATCAGGCTGTGGTGGATACATCTTTGTTCACCCTTGAGGGAAAAAGGCCTAGGCCTGCTGACATAGGTACAGCTCTACCCATCGTGGAGGAGTCATCAACCAGCTTATGTCTACCTACGAGTCTGCGCCCTCCATTCATAGTAGTCCTATTACCCCAAATGATACTCTGAGCATTCCACGTGAAGGGGGGGCTACTTCAGACTTCTCAGAACAGAATTGTAATTTGAACAAATCAGAAAGCATTAGGAGGAAAGATTTAGAAGCAAATTCGTGTCTGTATTATGTCAAGAGATGGTGGTTAAAAACAAATAACACCCAAAAATTGTCTTTAGGATATAGCAATTTTTCAGAAGATCACACGCTAATCCTAAAACAGGTTTTTTTGAATGCAGGTTCTTTTCCTTTAAACCAGAGACATATTTTGGCCTTGATCCTAGAAATCCCTAAACTACGACTTTTATCTTCTAGTGATATAGCGTTGATTCGATCTGGCCAAACTACATTTTCACTCTCGAATGATAAGAGCCCTGGTTTTATCAGAGTTAGAATCTTTCCTGTCATTGGGTTATGATGTGCTCCAAATTTTGGATGAGTCAAAGAAAATGTCTGTTGATGGAACATCTGTCGCAAATTCCATCCCTTCCACTGTGATGCATGATTTGATATCTTGATATCGCCTTTCGATTAACATTAACCATGTAGAGGAAGGTACACAGAGAGTTATCGTTCAGAATCCATCTAGACTACCATTGGATTATGATTGGAACTCTGTTTTATTTGCTCTGTATGGAGGTAGTGGTGATTTAAATTATCTTAAATGAACGGATTTCTTTTCTTTGGCCTTTTAGAACTGCTGTGGTCATACGTTTTTGGAAACGAATTTCGAATGTTTACTCCATTTTTCTTTTATATGTTTGCAAGAGACGTGATTAACATCATGCCCTGTAATTGATGGTTATACTGTAATCTCAGTGGCGGCATCCCAGGGCCCTATGGGAGGCCTTCTTTGTGCTCTTAAGAATGGCATTGGCTTTACAATGTTTAACATGGAATCCCATTAGAAAGGCATCCAACTGGTCAAGTTGGCCTTTAACGAAATAAAATCTGATTTTACTTTTGGGTGTTATGTGTTTAACATTTATTATAATCCAAAACCGGGAAGATTGAAACCTTTTTGAATATTCTATCCACTCTTATCCCAGAGGCCTTAGAACCAGCAGCGATCAAGTTTATTATCCTACGAAATTTTAATGGAGAATGTTTGGATCCCCATTGGTATCAGGACCCAAATAGGCTTGGGACATCTGCCTTGGCTAGGAAAAGAGGGCGACTAGTAAAATCTCTATTACATAGTTGGGTTTTAACCCTGTGAAGGGTAACCTCATGGGAGAGAGGCTGCCCCAATTTACTTGGGTCGGAAAATATTCTACTAATATCCACCGTGGACTATATTTTTATCTCAAAGTATATTTTCTAGAAATGTACCAATTTAAAAGTATCAGCTATGAAATGAAATGATCATGACTTGTTGCCACTAACCTTTGATTTTAATATCTTGGAACATGTAAATGCGGATCGTTCATTGGTAGTGGATGTCAATCTATCAGATTAATCTCTGGTTTGGAAACCAGGTTTGGTGCTCCGCTTTAACGGGTGTATCTTCCATATGTGGGCTAAAGTTTATGATCAGTTATTCAATCCAAATATTCATGATAAGGCCATATAAAGGGCATTGCGGAATTTGTATGTCCCCAAAGTTAGAGCAAAACAGTTTCACATAGGAACCGTTTCCATAAACACAAGTATGACAAACTTCTCTCAGAAAAGAAGTGCACTTTTAACTGAGCTCTGAGGCAGCTCAGAAAGTCTCCAATTGATTAGGAGGCAAAGGTAAAAATACTTAAGCAAAATTACAAAACCTGGGTAAAGGGCCACCAATTTTCACTATACATTGCCGATGCTGAAACAATGCTTTGATCTATAATTTGTAAAAGTGCATCCTCGTTCTGGAGATTGGTTGAGGACCCTTCAGCTCAATGTTCCGTCCAATCGTCACCAATAAATTCAGTGCTCTGGGAATCCCATCTGTTCTGATCTGTATTGTGAGTATGAAGTTGCTAAAAGGGTCCCTGTATATAACATTCGCTGGTCCGAACATCTGGAAGCAGATCTAGTAGGGAAAGTGGTCCGGACGAGTATGCTCATCCTAGGTGCATGGGGAATGGCATCATGGGTGGATGCCCTAGCAGTTAAGTGGTTATGGATCTAATTAAAAATAGTAAAGTCTCCAATGCCCCCAGACCCGGTGGCCTAGGAAATGCTACGCTAAAGTCAAACATGAACCTTTGGACTCAGGCAAATCTTGAAGTCAAACCAGTTGCTGCTATCGTGGAAGAAAGCCAATATTGTAGTTATTTACAAAAAGGGAGATAGGTCACTTCCATCTAATAATCAGCCTGTATCTCTTGTGGATGCCTCTAGTAAAATCTTTGGATCTATTATTCTGGAACAGCTGTGAATTTGGGCTGTTAACAGTGGCTGTTTTGATCATTTTCAATCTGGCTTCCGTTCAGCATGAATATAACGCACAATTGTTTTGTCATTCATTTGCTACAGTCTCAGGCCGTACAGTAAAAAAGGGTCTAATACTGTGCCTTCCTAGACATTTCTCAGGCTTTTGATCGGGTTAACCGTGACCTTCTTTGGAATAAACTGTCTGCGATGGTCTGCCCCTCTGGTATACTGAACATATTGATTGCTTTGCATTGCAACACCAGTGTGAGGGTTCGACTAGATCAAAAGGGGAATTACACGAGGTGGGTAAACACGTGCTGTGGTTCACGTCAGGGATGTGTCTTGACACAACTTTTATTCAATTTGTATATCAGTGATCTTGATAAAGCTTTTAAGAATATACAAAGCCTTCCACCAAAATTGGGAAATTTTCCAAATAACTATCTGGCGTACGCCGATGGCATTGGGCCTCATTACAAGTTTGCCAGTCCGGTAGTAACTGTGCCGGTAAGCTACTGGCACCATTACTACCGGACTGGCAAACTATGAGTTGTACTCACAGGTGCCTTTATGCGCTCCAGGTCTGACCTGGTGAGCATAAAGGCACTCGCGAGTACAACTTGACGGATGCACCGGCACCATTCTGAATGGTGCCGGTGCATCCGGGCTCCCCATTCCCATTGAGCCCCATGGGGCTCGAATGGGAATGGGGAGCCTTTTTACTGGCACCCGCGAATGGGTAATTACCGGGTCCGACTGGGCTGTAATGACCCGGTAATTGCCCATTCACGCGTGCCAGTAAAAATATGATATTGGTGGCAGCCGTGCCTGTGTTACAGGCACGTCTACCGCCAGGGTCGTAATTACCCCATAGTCTTGGGCCTTGACAGCTACCAACGATTATTTATTATCTTTAGATCTACAATCGAATGTTAATTAGTCAAAAATGTGACTGATGCATCATGTTAAAAAATTAAATTAAATTATAATTGGTTTATAGATCACAAACGTTTGGAAGTTGTTTACATTTTCAAATATTTGGGTGTGGAGATTAGTGCAAAAAGAACCAAATAAAGTGATTTAGACTGTATAAAAAAGAAAACAAGGTAAATATGTCTGAGTTATCGCCTTTTGACAGGAAGTTTGGTAGATTTTTGTCTGCGCGTCTGCTCTATGGGGCTGAAGCAGGCTTATGGTCAAATGAATGGGACATGGCAGAATCGATATTAGGGAAAGGCTGCTCATTCTCCCAAAAGGGACCTGCATTGCCATCATTAGGCATGAGATGGGCTTGATCTCAATGCAGGCTGATTGGAAGAGTATATCATTGCTAAAATCACTTTGACAACTTCCGGATAACTGTTTTCTGTCTGAATTTCGTTCAGTGTTATTTTGTAAAACATGCAAAGTGTAGTTAGAATGGTTTCAGGCATCCATGGAGGTTCTGACCGAATATAATTTAGAAATTCAGAAGCGTAGGGTCTTCTCGACCAAGAGTAAAAAAAAGTATATTTGAATTGGACTGGATTGAAAACAAAGCTTTGGCAATTCATTATCGTCTGTTTTACCATCTAAAGTGTGAAGTAAGAGCTTTTAATGAGATGCCTTTTTATCTTAAACAACACCCTTCGAGGAATCACAGGTTTGAAATGCTACCTGCTATGATGCAGTGAGTACTCGGAAACACTTCTGACATTCCTAGGTCCCTTCCTCTAATCGATCCAGGAGCACTTCGTTTTGCTGTTGCTCCTCAAGCAGATGCAGTGTCTTGCTGAAATGCTGCCTGGAGTGCAGTGATCTGTGTCAGCGTTACAGCTGGTGGGATAGTTCCCCGACACACTGCGTATTTGCTGGTGTTTCTTCTCCCTGAGCGGCTGTGTTGTCATGCGGCAATGCTTCCTGTAGGGCAGTGATCTGTGTTGGTGTTACAGCGGGTGGGATAGTTTCTGTTTGGAAGTGCTGCTGTTTCCGGTATTTTTGTTGAATATTTGCAGTTTATGTGCAGCGTCTTAATTTAGTTACACTTGGCAGGGGTTAAACTGAGTGTGGCCGGGAGCTTAGACGGCTTATCTATTTCTCCTGCTGACTTTTGCACATCCCTTACCCTGTGGGTTTATGAAAGCTCACTGTGGGCATTTGTGACTATACTCTGCCCACCTCACTCACAAACATGGTGATTACTACACAGGGCAGCTCTATTATGCCCCAGAGGAATCAAATATCTGAAGTGGAGGCTACCAGCATTCGTAGGAAAAGATGTCTCCTGGAGACAAAACTAAAGACATCTGAGGATGCCAACTGTGGTGTAAGTACTGAAGACCTGATTATCAAGGGAGACTTCAAAGAATCATGGCATGAAGTCCATAGGGGTCGAGCATATGACTCTGAATCTGTAGCACTCTGGCGCCCTTACCCCTACAGCCTGATTTTGATAAAGGGGAGACAGCTGCTATTGTGACAGGAGGATTCTTGGGGCCAAATAGTGAGCATGGGCGATGGGTCAGTTTAGATCTAATCAATGGCTGCAAGTAAGGGAGGCAATTATCGCGGGGCTTCTTCGATGCAGGAATTTCTATGACTTCGGCTTTGGGATGGATTTAGCAGATAAAGTTGTGACAATGGAATGCCCCGTCATGGTAGACAATTTATGTCAAAGAGACCCTATTTTGGATATGGAGGCTGTGAGTGAGAGTCTTCTAAGCTCTCAGGAGGTTTCAGATTTGTCAGCCTCTACCTTTAATGGCTGATCCGCCAAAGCATAGTTTAGGGTCTGAAGAGAAAGCCAGTCAGACGGAGCTGAATGCTGCTAATCTTCAGGAGCTGGTGAACTGTGATCATCTGACTTCAGCAGACCTCAGCATCGGGGAATCATCTGCCCTGCAAGGCAACCCCATGTAGCATCATCGATACCCAATGTTAAAGGGGGTTCGGGCACTCTGGGTAATTCCATGAAAATGAGCGTCATCGATACCCAACGTTAAAGGGGGATCGAGTACCCTGGGTAATTCCATGAAAATGAGCGTCATCGATACCCAACATTAAACGGGGATCGGGTACCCTGGGTAATTCCATGAAAACGATATCCATTCCGTTAAAGGTTTTTACGCCATGACAAATCACAGATGCCAAATATTTCGGACAAGTCTGTGAGACCAAAATAAATCTTATCATCACCAATGCTCTATCACCTTCAGGTCCAGAACATAGGGATGCCCTTAGAAACAAGGTACTGGCCTGGTTGCGACAAAGAACTGGTTCCGGGATTGTCCGGAGCCTTGACTTAAAGGTCCTGTGGACGACGAAGATTGATGGATGGTGCACCCATGTAAATATGGATTGTTTAATTATTGGTTGTGGTTGCACCAATCTACACAGCTTTTTAGCAAATTGCAGTCTTTTATTAACACGCCTTCTGAATTGAAACTGATTGTAAATCGGGGAAAGTGTTTCTTCTATGACGGAAATTGGAATTTGGCTTCTTGTGTTATGTTGTTCTTTTGTTTTTAACGTTGTTTATATGTGTTTGTTCTGTTTTGTTTTGTTTCACACTGAGGCCTGTGGGCGTGCTGCGCATTTTAATAAATAATAATAATAATATGCTTTAAACTGAACCTATTGCCTAATAGAGAAGTCACTGTTGCTAGACAGGGAATTTATCGGATCCCTGCATATTTGTAGGTTTTGTGCTCACCATGTGTAAATAATTAATCACCTTATTACTGAAATTACTTTTCTGTCTGAGCCGCGTTCTAACTTTTTCAATCGTTTTGCATCAGATGAATGTTTGTTTAATACTGAATTGTTTCGGACAGGATTCTAAATAGTTGTGAACTCTCTTTGAACATATCAGTCTTAAAATCCTGTATGGAATTAAATGTTTTGTATTGTATGGAACAACATGTTTTTTACATTGTTTTAGTTTGGAAGACTGGATTTCAGTCAATCAAAGGTTTTTGGCACACCAAGTGTTATTTATATTGAATTGTCGTGTAATACAATGAAGTATTTATATTCATGATTGCTTATTTCTTTTTTGTTGGCAAAGGTTTCTGTTTTCGACCATATGCAAATAAATAAATAAATACAGTAAAGGTGCCCCATAGATATAACTGTTCCTCCATCTTTTCAGAAGTTGGCCAGGGCTGAGCAGGTAAATGGCATCCCTGCTGGGTTTATCATGTGTCTTTGGTGACATTCTGCTGCACGCTCAGTATTACCAGGAGAACCAACTGCAAAGTATGGCACACAATGCATAACTGATGTTTATAAGTAATCTTTACATTCATTATATTTTAAATACTAAGTCGGACTTTTGCTGTGAAAGAGTACTTCAAACGGAAGCAGGACATCTATAGCTATACCCACAGATCTCACTCAACATGTTCTTATGTATTGTGCAGTCCAACCGACGCAACAGAGATAACAAACATTTTAAATGACCTTAGACGCAAGCTGGCAAGACCCATAGTCTAAAACACACCCACAAAGGCATTATTGTGCTGGAACGCTTGATCCATTGCTCAATTTTAGTCTTGGATTGTTGGGTATTTTGAACAATTGCACAAACAGCAGTGATGTAAACAGTATGTACCATTTCATTTGTTATAAAAGGTGCCTGCATTGTGCAGCTTTGAGGAAGGCTGTTGATACCCACACATTATTGTTCAAGTTGGCCACCTTATTCATTACACCAACGTTCAAATACACAGTCAAAGCTTCCAAGAACCTTCTCCGACTGTCTTCACTCTACTGAGGGGTTTATGCCCAGGCAGAGTTTACACATTTCATTTGTAATTTTGCCACATTTTAAGGGTGTTCCAGCCCACGGGATTGGAGGTACATCGGCTGCAGCAGGTAACTTACCTTATTTTCTTTACTTTTCTTTATTTATTGGTTTGCATAAACCTTTAAATATTATTTACATTACATCCTGAATTAATTGCATTATCATTAAGAAATCATTTTTCCATGAGTCAAAGTTTGTATACATCATTTTTAGAGAGTTCCTCATCAGTTGACTCTCAAAGGAATGTTAATGCATAAGCCCATGTTTTGTTAGATTCATTATAACATGCATGCCACCAGTCTTCTGGTCAACTTACCTTATTTCCATGTTACACCCTGCTAACACCAGAGCTGTAACCATGAGAAAGGGGTCGAGTTTTTTATTGAACATTTTTATAAGATGTGCCTGTACCACTTGCATATATTTCATATGTAAACTTTACCATTTGACAAGACCGGAGGTATTACAGACAGACCAGTCTAGGTGCTTCTCATAGAGCGACAGCAGGCAATTTGTGAGAGAAACCAGATATTAGCATTGAAACCAAAATTCCTCATTCTGAACTTCTCTCACTTGTGTCCAGTTCACAGATAGCTTATGTATTTATCACATCCTCTAAATGTTTTCAGGCTTACCTGAAAGTAGACAATTAGCTGTACCAATTACATCTAGTGGGCTCAACTGTAGAGCTTCTCCAAATCTTGGGCAGCAGAGATCTGAAAACACTCTTTCAACTACCATAACATAGAAGATGACAGGCTTGAATGAATAGAGAGGAAGCAATAACCTTCTAATCCCTGCAACCTTAAAAATGCCCTTTGAATGATATGAAGTCAAAATGGGGCACAAAATGGGGGTGCAGGGGTGTTGTTTGGACATTGCAGACAGAGTTTGTTGAAGGGGCAGAATCTGGCGACGGTGCAGAGTTTGGCAGAGGTGGAGTAAAGTTGGGGGGGTGCATGCACTTATTGGTGTCTAGGGCAGCAGAAAGCCTAAATACACAACCGGTCTATGCGTGGCCTTGTAGGCAAGATGATAGCCGTCAATAGGAAAAAGTGGTCCTGGACTCTGAGAGAGTACGCAGGAAGCTTTGTCTCCTCGAAAGTGCATTAATCTGTAGGGGGATGCCCGTGCCACCGACAATCGGATATATGGGTGTGACAAGGTTTAGCAACATTAGACAAATTAAGATTGAAAGACAGGTCTCCTTATCAAAGAATATGTTGATAACATTCATGCAAGCATCCAGCAAGACAACTACTCTTGACAGGAAAAGTGACATTCTTCAAAGTGGAAAATGTCCTCTTCGATTAGATGTAATGAGTTGTCAACATGTTTTGGACTACAACAACCATCAGCTCTAGTCACCATACTCCATGTTGAGGGATCATAGGAAGCAGTCCAAAATATGTGTAGTGCTGCAGGTTGCAGACCCATGGCTTAACTGAAATCTCCAACGCTAGGTACCAGTACATACAAAATGACATACATACACAACTAAATCTGATCAAAGTTAAATGCATTTTTTTCACGTAGACATTCTAAGTCCAGTTTAAATCGCTAATAAACTACACAAAATAATTCACTGTACAATTGACAATTGTTTCAAAGAAAACCAGTAACTGACAATGGCTAAACTCAATGCTCAACACATACGTCTCATCCTGTAGTAGCTGGACTCCAAATTAAAGAACGCCGGTTTACAAATGGCTCTAAAAAAAATGTAATGTTGACGTAAAACACCAGGACATTCGATGAATAAATATCTTGAGGTTTGCTGTGTTCACTTGTGTTTGTATCATTTTTCTCATAAATCAGTTAAAACATGAATAAAGAACCAAATACTTACAATTCTCTGTGGACCAAGAACATGTAGCCATGGACCTCTGATTATAATTATGATTCGTAATTTATAACGCGCTTAATACCCAGAGGTTTCTAAGTGCAGACCTGGGGATCGAACCTGTGTTGCTCCGTGTCGTCTTGCTTCCAAGGCAAGCCTGTTGCCCCTGAGCTATCCTCTGTAAAGAGGACACAGCGTTTTTTTCGAGTGTCACTTTACTTGGGTGGTGATGAAGCCTCTTTCGAACGACAGATGGTCTTATGCTCAGGGTCCAAATATAATACACTGATACTCAGTGGCGTCTCCAGGAATCATATTTAGGGGGGGGGCACAGAAGGGGCCACAGGCCAAAGTAGGGTGGGGTGCCTACAAAAATGGCTATTGGTATGCTTTCCCAAATTGACAGATGCCCCATACTTGGGATCCTTCCCCTAACCACTGAAAACCCAGACCCTATGGTTGTCATCCCGCCTGCCTTCCACCAGAACCCAGGCCCCATACCTGACATACTGCCTCCCCACCACCAGAACCCAGGCCCCATACCTGACATTCTGCCTGCCTTCCACCAGAGCCCAGGCACCATACCTGACATCCTGCCTCCTTACCACAAGAACCCACGCTGAAGAGATGGTACCCAGAATGCCCCTTCTCACCCCCAGCAACATGACAAGACGTAGAACCAGGAATGCTCACAGCCACCCATCTTATTTTGGATGAATCCCAAGTGCACCAATGATTGACTCGTATACCAAGGCTTTCCCCACAACCAGCCATACAGATGAAATCCAGTACATATCCTTTCAGGAATAGGGGAGACGACGGAGATTGTGGATGGGAATACCCTAATGGACAGTATCAATTAAGCACCAAGAAGCCACGGTGCTAACGTCACTAGCGACACCATGACGTAGCAGCGTTAGCCATGAAGGACACTTGCAGCCCTGCACTGCATTATATGAACACACATCCTCATACACGAAGAACATGCTTACACAGTTGTACAGCTAAAGGACAGATACATATACATACTGTCAAAGCTTTTATTATGTTTCTCATTAGCCAATCGCAGTAACGCAGAAATGCAAGGCAGCAAGAGATCCAGAGCAAGCTTGCAGATGCTTATGGCCAAAAACCCTATGGAACTACAGGAGTATATATGGAGTCCATGTGTGTCTAATTTATAGGTTACGTAGTATAACACGAGCATGTAGAAATCATATTATAAGTCTAAGGAAAATTACAGAAGGCCTCAAGCTACAGATCATGAGACAAGAAGAGCTGATTCAGGCTGCATGGAGAGCAACGCAGGCTCACAGCCAAGGCCAGAAATACACAGTTGCATTCCAAACAGTAGGTGACAAGAGATTGGCTGCAGAAAAAGGGAATAAATCCTCATAAAGGCAAGCTCAAGCGCTCGATTTTGTGGTCTCCAAGCACGTGATGCAGCCGAGCCAGACAATGGGCCTTCACTGTGGTGGGAAAGCAGAGCCAATCCCAGCAAACCAGGCGAGGAGGCAACAAGTGTTGCAATGTAGGAGCACACTCTCATAGGCAAAGGTGGCATATTACTAGTTGCAATACAGACACATAATCGTTTCACATCACCTTGAAGAGGTGCACAGAGGGCTGAGAACCGAATCGAGTCCCAGGCCTGGGGAGATCAGCTCTAACCAATCACAGCATAGAAAACCAAGGGTGGATGGCAAGGGGCACAAACCAATGGTAGGCTCATTACTCTGCAACAATGCAATAGGTCGTTTCTTGGGGACGGGACAGGCCAGCCACCTGACATGTGACGACCAGCAGAATAACCTTGATAGGGTATGTTTATAGGTATTACCACTCTTGATATCCAATCGTTTGTGGTCATAGGTTTTTCGGGGAAGGGCCCAGAGTGATGCAATTTGCTCACAAAAACGAAATGCACACCATGGAATATGGAGCAGTACTGGCGAATCTTGATTGTCTTGTATGAACCCGTTTTTTTTTTTTGATAAATCGAATTCTAACTTGCCATTGGCTGAGTCCTCTGTTATTCTGGGGAAGGGTGTTGGGCCCTTCAGAGTCGGGCGGACACCCAGGCGACCTCTGGTATATCTGGGAGAAGTAGCCCAACAAAGCCCTATATCTGGCATCCTGCCTCCTTACCGCCATAGCCCAGGCTCCATATCTGGCATCGTCCTACACCCACCATCCAGAGCTCAGGGCCCATACCTGGCATCCTGCCTCCCCAGAACCCAGTCTCCACACCTGGCATCCTTTCACCCCCACCACCCAGAACCCAGATCCCATTCCTGGCCTCCCGCATCCCCACCACCAGAGCACAGGCCCCATACCTGGTATCCCCAGCCCCAACACCTGGAACCAACACCACAAACCTTGCCTTCTGCCTCCCCACCACCAGAGCCCAGGCCCCATATCTGACATCCTTCCCCCCACCACCAGAGCCCAGGTACCATAGCTGCCATCCTTCCCCTCCAAAACATAGAACCCAAGCCACATACCTGGCCTCCACCCTCACCACTACCAGAACCCAGGCTACATACCTGGCACCCTCCCCCTAAAACCTAGAACCTGGGCCACATACCTGACCTTTTGCCTCCCCACCACCAGAGCCCAGGTTCCATGCCTGGCATCCTGCCAGAGGCCAGAATGCAAGCCCCAAAACCCAAACCTGCCCCCCAAACCACCAGTGCCCAAGCCCCATAATAATGGGTTCCATCAATATAACCAAATAAATATTGCCAACTGTGATGTTTCCAGAGTGAAAGAGGTTGCTGACAGTTTTTCTCAGGTTGATTCTTGAACAATATATGGTAACTGTAACTGCTTGACAATCATTCTATACCCCCCCCCCATAACAAACACACATCTTCACATATAACTCCCCACTGAATCAAAATGGATCACCCACGCACATCATCCAAAGAAACTCCCTAAATACCACAGGCTCACCAATACAGCTCCCAAACTGCTTAAACACCACGACAGACACCATAATCACACAAAACAATGTGCGCTCCCAACTTGGAGCGCATATTCACCACTACTCCGGACAAACCAGACACTATTTAAAATGCACACACCACAGAGAACCCTACCTGTTGAGATCTTGCACACATCAACATTGCAACAAAGCAACCTTGCTCTGCTTCTGCATTAGTTTGCTATTGCGTCTGTTGACGATCCTGAAAACCCAAGAAACCATGAAAGTGGGTTTTGGTGACTGGCAACTAAGGAAGAGGAAATTATTTTTGGCTCTGTTGAGGTCAGCCCTCTATACATAAAGACATTCCATTAATTGCCCAGGATCGTACACTTTGGATACACAGTGAAACTGGGATTTTAACCCAATCTACAGTTTAGGCACTTGAACACATAACTTTCCAGCTCAATTTGGTACAAATATGTTGATTCTGGATTTCAAGGCGTATAATAATACTGCCTTATGGGGCAGAGTGCTCGGGTTTCCCACGGCCATCCGTGAGAAGGCGACCCAGTCCTGTTCATGCTGGTAATTCTGAGAGGTGTGGTCTTCCTAAATTTCGAATGAGAAAGAAAGGAACACAAGTCCCAGAGTCCAAAGGGAGGAAAAAAACAGGACTGGCTGGCCTTCTCACGCCTGGCCACAGGAAACTTGAGAGTTCTGATAGTTTTTCTTGCAAAATCATAGCTCAAATTAAAGTGACCTTACAATATGTAAATCCTTAGTCAAACATGAATATTGCTGTCGTTTTATTTTCCACATCCTGAAAGGAAAAAATAGAAGACGTAGAATGCAAAACAATACACGCCTGAAAAAAAGCCTTCCTTTTACACAACTGTTCTTTTATCACTTTAAGAAGCACTAAAACAGTTTTGTAGTAAAGTCACTCGGATAAAGATTACATTTGTCACACACATCCAGCTTATTAAGAACATTTGACTATCCATATAAAGCAATCCGATGTTTCCCCTGTTAAAGTAGGAGACTTCATTACTAACTCTGAAAAGGGAAGCTTTCTTGTGTAACTTTAAATATCTTGTAAGTAGACACCCAGGTGACAGGTAAGCCAAAATGATTCAGCTGAAATAAAAACCTCCTCCAGGCGGCATGGATAAGAATGATAGGAAAAGGGGGTTCCCCTGAACTGAGGAATGCTCTAGCCCTGGGCCTGAGTGGGATGCCACTATAGGGTTGGTCACAGAGTCTAGTGGAACAGACACTAGACGACAAACAGCCCTGGGCTTTTGACACTTACGGGGCGTAGCAGAGCAGACTTGGCACTCCTGCACCAACACCCTGACATTTGCTCTAGACATCTCATTTAGACTCGGGCCCAACAGACACATCATAGATGTAGACGCCAGAATCAACTCCATGCCTCCCAATGCTTTTTGATTGTATGTCTGCTAATGGTAGTTTATGTTTTGATTGACTTTTGTACCTGTTATTGCACATTGAATTTCCATCTGTCTTTCTTATGTATGTGATATGTGATATGTCCAAAGAAAAGGATTGAATAAAGAAGATAACTTTGAGGTTTGAGGAGCGACAGTAATTAAGGTCCGACACCTCTAGTGATGAAGAAAAACAGATAATGAACACCAAAGGCAATGAGAAAAGACCGACTTAACAAACATGAAACATGAGTTATGCATTGCCTGAGTAAGTCATTGCAAATCATCCAGAAGGGAACTGCACTAGGTACTCCATGGAAGGGTGTCTAAATGATAGAGAATCAAACATTGTCTCGGAAACTATCTATTGGGACTCCCCAGAGCGGGATCCAGGCAACCGAACTCCCACTCACATTCTCCCAAGACGCTGTGCCTGGACCCCACTCGACTGGGATACACAAGGGGGAAACCTGGACTTAAAGACTTTCCCTGTGAAGGTTCTAATGCACCTGACTTCTGCAAACCCATGTGTTTGGTACCCTTTTTGTTGACTACCCCAGTCCTTTCCTTGCTTCCCTTTCCAGCTCTGCTGTTTGGTCTCCTTTTCTTCCGGTCCGCTCTGAAGCATCTTGTTTGCCCATGAGGTGCCGTTTAACACGAAATAAGCCAAATAAAGCAGTGGTTGCTGTCCAGCCTCCCTTCCCTGATGAGTGATGGTGGCCCCAGCGTACCCTGGGACCCTGGGTGCTTATTGCCTATAAGGCCCTTAGATTTGGATGGACAGAAGACCCCATGTATGGGAAGATCATTGGAAAGGCATTGAAGATCCATGTCTGAAGACTGCGGCATAAGAGTGACTTTGTGGTAGGCCACCACCTCAACAACACTCCCCCACAAGGTAACTCTCTGCCAGTGTGCCATTTGTGCCATTTGTTGGGGGTCTCCCGCTGCACGTCTGACCCCACTGTGCATGGGGCCCCCTGAACCCTGTACTCACTGCGTGGGGAAATCCCCTCTACCTGCCCTCCTCTGCCACCTCCTAACCACCACCCGCCTCCTGCCGCACCACTTCTATTCTCCTCCATCTGCGCTCCCAGGCACATAAAATGTGGTTTTCGGGGACTATAAAGAGGCGGTAGAGGAGAGTGTGGAATGTTTGATATTACATCTGATTTTGGGGAAGAATTCACTGACAGGATTCCTCAATGTGCCATGGGATGGTATATTGGAAGAAGGGGCACTCATGCAGAGCTGAGCAGCAGTCTTGGTACCTGGGCTGAAGGTAAAAGTTGGCTCCAGCCTTGTATAGATAGAGGATAGATGGATAGATAGATAGATAGACAGACAGACATACATACAGATAGATAGATAGATAGATAGATGGATAGATGGATGGATGGATGGATGGATGGATGGATGGATGGATGGATGGATGGATGGATGGATGGATGGATGGATGGATAGATAGATAGATAGATAGGTAGGTAGATAGATAGATAGATAGATAGATAGATAGATAGATAGATAGATAGATAGATAGACGGGCAGCCGATGGGATGGGTATAACGTCCTTTCATCACCTGCAATTTCATCCCCTGGCATTTTTACGTGCATATTACAACGAATATGCTCATCGACTTTTTTAGGGGTGGGTGGGAAAGGGCAGACAAGGGTTGGGGGGTGGGGAATAGCTAAAAATAAGTGGGGGCGAGGGAGTCCGGGGGAACCCCTGCCCAAAAACAAACAAAAAAAGCAATGCACATTTTTGTTAGAATGTTCACGTTACAATGCCAGGGGATGAAATTGCAGGCGATGAAATGACATAGAACCGATGGGATGGACAGAAGGATATGCCAGTGGATAGATAGAAATATAGATAAATGGATGGATAGGTTGGTAGACAGATAGATCGAGGGATAGGTAGATAACTAGATAGAGGCATGATGGATAGATAAACATAAGATAGACACATTGATGAAAAGAGAGATAAATAGGTAAGGTGATCATTAGGAAGGTAGACAGCTAGGTAGATATATTATTAGGTAGCCATAGAAAGAACTGGATGACATGCATAGCTATGCTTGAAAGATGTCTATGCCCCTTGATATCATATTTGTGAAATTTAAAAATGTCACAACCACGGAGACACAAACACAATCTCCAAGCCTGTACTCTCTGCTTGCATGACTAAACTTCCCCAGTGACCCAGGGTTTCAAAACACCAACACCACAACACTAACACGTCGGCACACCACAAGAGGAGCCTAGTGATATTTAACAAAGCCAACAATAGAAATCTGTAATTCTAAAGAAAAGGAAGGAATAAGAGGGGGCAGGCTTTCAATTTTTAATCACAAAACAAAAAGAAAAGACTTCCAGAATTCCATACAGTTGAAGTTTTTCTCAGTGTCATTGTGTTACTGCCTTGCTACGCAATGTATCTTTCACAAGGCCCTTGATTTTGTTGTTGAAAACAGAAACGACGATGGGAAATACGTCGCCGTAGCACATGGTGAAGAAGACGCGGATATCCGAGACGACCTGGCTGATCTCGTTGAAGATGATTTGCGATAGCCATATTGTGTTGTCAATGCCATAGAAGGTGATATAGAAAGAGACCAGGAGAATCACTGTCTTCGACGCTTGGGTCTCGGCGCTGGCACTCTCATTCCCGTCCACTTTCCTTACGGCTTTCATTTTCTTGCTGTGCCTTTGGAGGATCAACACTATACGGAAGCTTGCCAGAGCCATCAATATCACAAATAGGAGATCGAATGCGAAACTGGAATATCCTTTTGCTTCAAATTCTCTTTTACCGGGATAAATGATTAAGCAGAATCCTGGCTTGAACACATATTTGAGGTTCGTAGCATTGAAAGGCTTTGTCGCCATCATGATCGCGTCAACATTCTCTACCAAGTTTGCCAGATAGAGAAGACCAATCAAAGGGTTAACAGAGTTATGAATCGTCTGCTTTTGGAGAAGGATCACGTTGGTTTTGCTGAGAATTGCACATTGGAAGCAACTGAGCAGACAAGTCAGTCGTATCGACATCCCACGGAAAACCCTGTATAATAACGACACCACCTTGCAGCTGCTTGTGTCGAAGAGATCCTTCCAGCCGTACTCGTAGAACACAGAGGGTGTTGACCGCACCAGGTATACAATGAGGTTTGCCATCGCTAAATGTGAAAGGATGGTTTCTGCTTTTGCTAGGTGGCGTTCCCTGCGAGCGATGATGGCAAAGAACATCAGGATGAGGACGCTACCCACCACACCAATGATGGTCATTAAGAGGTAGATCGAGGCTTTAACGACATTGTAGGTGTCCATTGATGTATCGACAGTTCATGAAACCTGTAAATATCAAAATAAAGACATTTTGTTTGTTAAATCAGTTTCTGCCTAAAGAGTTGTCTGAGCTTTGTTGTCTTTTGATAGGTACTCTAATCATGATTCACAAAGATTTGCAATGGAACAAATCAGGAGATGACAATCACAGATTTGCACCTGCGTCGTTATACTGATTCAAGAAGCCTTCAGCTGTTGCACATCTGATGATGGCGAGAGTATCTCTCGAATGCTCATTAGTAAATGTGATAAAAGATTTGCTCCACCTTGTCCCCAGGATACGACAGGCATGGTCCGATTTGCACCATAGTCGGCCTTTGTGAACCAGGAAATGGTGGCCGGTGCACATATGAGATGCTCATGTGCACAGACAATTTATTCTAGTGCATGTGTGGGGCAGCAGATCCACAGGATGCAGCCCCAGCCTCCGGCATCCTCCAGAATTGACATATTGGGCCCCATGACAGGTTCGCCAGCTCGCACCGCTCTGCCCGACAGGTCTGACCTTGCCGGGTGCAGCGGTCACGGTAAGCAAACCCGTCATGGAAGCACCGTTAAAATCAGTGCCGGTGGATCTGTGTCTCCACTCCCATAGAGTCTTATGGGACTCTATGGGAAAGGGGATCAACACATTTGTCGGCGCTTGACTTCCTGGCCGCTGGACTCGTAATGAGCCAGTGGCACCCAGAAGTCAGACGACAGTACATTTTTACTGGCCCGGCGGCAACCCGCCGGTAGCACCGACAGGGATACCGCCAGACCCGTAATGAGGCCCATTGTCTTTTATGAGGGCAGGCAAAAGACTACACTTTCATCGTGATCTACATAGTCCTTTAGGAGTCTGCAGCTTGCAGGAAACTTCAACTCCCATCAGTCACTGCCAGCATAATCAGTGGTGAGGGGCTCATGGGAGCCGGAGTCCACAACATTTGGAGAGCCGTAGGTTGCAGACCGCTATAGTTAGTGGAATAGATCTGTCCAAAATGTATGCAGCACGAGCATCTAAGAACATGTGACACCGATGGCGTGAGGAGCACGTATTGCCACTGCCACACGCAGCGCCTGATTCTAATATCTGAACACACACATGCTTTTAGTTCCACCGCATCACGCTGTGCAGAATAGTTCATCCGTCGGTTGGTAAGAGTGTTGTATACAGATATATTCTCGTGTTTAATGTTTAGCTTTGAGGCAATTCCGAATAGGGTAAATGGACTACACATTCTGTGTGTCATTGTGCCTTGTGATGCAGCAGGTGGCCATTTTGGCAGCACCTCTAATTTGTACTCAGCCCACAACTTTTTTTTCTTAAGGAGCCATAGATGGAGTATACGTGTGTGTGTTGCACAGTAAAGGTATACGCTGCTGTTTTGAACTCGGCTGTACTTGTTTGGTTGGTTTTTATGCGACAATTCTACCCCCTGATTAAGGGACCCCGTCTTATTGTTACTTCTATCCTTGCTGTTGCTCATGCCCGCCTTTTGACTGTGTCCCGGATCACGTGTGCTGGTTTAGGCGGTTTTATACTGGTTTTTACTCTTGTATGGACTCTGTTTCATCATTCGTGTTTTACCTTTTCATGATAGAATGTGTGTAGCGCCCATTTGCCTATGGGCCTAAGGCGCTTTATATGTGTTTGAATGCATCAATAGAAGGCAGCATTTGTTGTTGTGCGTGATCAAGTACTGTTGCAATGTGGCAGTCTGGAGCTGTTGCAACCGCATGCCGGTGCGGGTGCAAGATGTTAGTGGTGGGATTAAGTTGCAGGGCACACTTTCTGCTCTCAGAATGTCAAGTTTAGGAGACTATCCTTCATTGATGTGCCATAACACGTACACTTCTGTGTACATGTGCGTGCCTGCACGCACATCGCCTGACTCTGAGTAATGTGGCCGCCCCTGCAGTATCTCAGTGGATACACTAGCCAGGTTCGCTGCCGATGCTGGGAATGTTGCTGACGCTGCCGACGCTGCCGACGCTGCCACTTTGTGCTGCACACTTACCGCTGGATTCTAAAGGGTGCAATGGCTGTGCTAATCCCCATTTTTGGATTCTATCCACTACCTCGACCTCTGATTTTCAACCAAGAACAAATGCAGACTCACTTGTTACCAGACAAAGCCGCCCACGGCCAAATACAACTCCACCTTGAAACCAACTCCATTCTAGGCAAAAGACAGTCTGGCTTTCGCAAAAAGGCATGGAACTGAAACCGCATTACTAGACCTAAAAAACCAAATCACCCATATCCTGGACAATGGTACACCTGTCCTACTACTCCTCCTAGACCTCTCAGCGACGTTTGATCTGGTTGAACATAAAACCCTCACCAAACACCTCTCACACGCCGCACAATTATCCAACCAAGCAACCACCTGGATTACCTCCTTCTTAGAAGGCACAGCTATGAATGTCTTCTCTAATATAGCAAATGCAGCGCCCACCATCATTCACTGCAGTGTTCCTCAGGGATCCTGTACTGCCCCCACGCTATACAATCTTTTCACAAAGCCTTGTTTTGATAAACTGGATGCACTTGGGATCACATACACTAACTATGCTGACGATACCCAAGTGCTCCTCCCGCTGACAGGAATGTATCACCAAGAGGCTACAATGCTAAGACAAATTTGCTCCACCATCCAAGCTCGGATTGCCACAAATGGCCTTTATCTTAATGGGGACAAGACTGAAATTCTCATTCTTGGCCAAAAGTCCACTTTAGCTAACCTAGACGCCCTCTATGCCAACTTCCACATCAGCACCTGCATCATCCCGGTCTCATCTTCTGTAAAAACCCTCGGGGTACACATCGATGCCACGCTGTCCATGAACAAACAAGTCAGTGCTATCGTCTCTGCCTCCGCCTTGAGTACTAAGCTCATTAACCCTATAAAACCCTTCCTAACAAAGGACAACTGTCTCTCCATTGCCAGAGCTACTATCGGGGCCAAGCTTGATTACTGCAATGCGCTCCTAGCCGGCACCTCCAAAAGAAACATAAACAGGCTCCAGACTACCCAAAATAACTCTCTCAGAGCTGCTCTTAGTATACCTAAAAGAGGCCACATCACACAGGCAAGAAAGACGGTTCATTGGCTCCCAGTCAAAGACTGCATCACATTCAAAATTCTCACGACCACACACAAATGCATTAATCACACAGCACCCTCCTACCTCTCAGACACCCTATCCAGATCACTCTCATCTAGGCCCACCAGAACATGCTACTCCAACTAACTCATTGTACCGCGCATCACAGGGCCAAGGCAGGAGTGTTAGGATTCCTGTATATTGCGCCGAAGCTATGGAATGCGCTCCCACCTGCACTCAGAGCTGAAACTTCTCTCCACGCCTTCTGGAAAAACATCAAAACTGCTCTCTTCAACTAACTGCTCATACCTCTGCAGCCTCCCCTCCTCTTGCTTCCCTTCTGATCTATACTATTTCTACATATTATGATTGACTGTTGTTTCTATTTTTTATGTAACTAAGCTATGTTCACCCACTGTAACAAGCGCCACAATGCCTCTGGGCTATTGTGCGCTCAACAAATGTGAATAAATAAATAAATAAATAAAGAATTCAAAAGCAGAGTGACACTGAGCTTCCAATCAGAAGGGTGCTCCCTTTCAAAGAACTGGCGCGCACCCAATCACTGGCAGCTGCCACATACAAGCGCAGGCCCTCTACTTACTGGTCTCTTTCTCAGGTTTGAATTCGAGCAGAGTTCTAGACACACCTTCACAGAGCCATATCTGCTTTTCGTGGCAGTCGCCCTCACTTCCCAAGTTAGGCATGGGCGAGGTCCATATCTGCTTCTCCTGGCAGGAGCCTTCACTTCCCAGGTCAGGCAGGGGCGAGGCCCATATCTGCTTCTTGTGGCAGGAGTCCTCACTTCCCAGGTCAGGCAGGGGCAAGGCCCATATCTGCTTCTCACGGCAGGAGGCCTCACTTCCCAGGTCAGGCAGGGGCGAGGCCCATATCTGCTTCTCACGGCAGGAGCCCTCACTTCCCAGGTCAGGCAGGGGCGAGGCCCATATCTGCTTCTCGTGGCAGGAGCCCTCACTTCCCAGGTAAGGCAGCGACTAGGCCCATATCTGCTTCTCGCGGCAGGAGCCCTCACTTCCCAGGTCAGGCAGGGGCGAGGCCCATATCTACTTCTCGCGGCAGGAGCCCTCACTTCCCAGGTCAGGCAGGGGCAAGGCCCATATCTGCTTCTCGTGGCAGGCGCCCTCACTTCCCAGGTCAGGCAGGGGCGAGGCCCATATCTGCTTCTCGCGGCAGGTGCCCTCACTTCCCAGGTCAGGCAGGGGCAAGGCCCATATCTGCTTCTCGTGGCAGGAGCCTTCACTTCCCAGGTCAGACAGGGGCGAGTGTTACACTCACCTGGTTCCCACAGGGGCGTCGACCGGAACTGGGCCGCTGTTGTTTCCACCAGCGTGACGTGTAGCGCCGAGATGACCGACTGGACTGGCTCGCTCAGCCTAGTTTGTCTGGCTCGCAGAAATATTCTTCTGCAAAGCAGAAGAGGAATTAACCACCCGTGGAATTGAGTGTCAACCCACCTTCCCCACTCCCGTTGTCTTCCCACAGATCACTCTTGATGTCCCCTCCTTAGTCTCACCTGATGGTTTGGAAGGATGAGCTCTCCATCCTGCGTCGACTGCAGGGGAGCGTTGATGACCAGTTACTTCACTGGCGTAGAGGAATTGGTGAGTTCCAGTATTGACTCTAAAGTCCAATTGTTCATATGAGTTCAAATGTCTGATCTTCACTCTGTCCGATTCCTTGCAGGTTGCCGATTAATCCACTCGAAGATTTCCAAATGGCTATTGGTAAGATTCAGGTAAGTCTATTGTGGTTTGCCCCTTAGGGGCCGGGGTACAGCGATGAAGCAGAGTTGACTACGCCGACCCGAGATGAGGTGAGTACCCCCCGTGGTAAATCAGGTAAGTCCTTGGGGGTAGCTTGTATAGCCTTAGAGAGTCCCCTTGCTCACCTTGCTGTCTTTGTCTCCTTAGGTGTCGGAGGGCGGCCGCGAGATGGAGAGAACGTGATGGAATGCTGAAGTACCGCCAAGCAGGTGAGTTCAGCGCGGCGCCGTAGGAATGCGAACCAATGCTTCAAAGACTTCTGTCTTTCAGCTCCGTGGCAAAATGGATCAGGATTCAGGTAAGGATTAAAGTTAAAACTCCTGTTCTAACCTTTATGCTCCTTTTCTTCTTGTTTCAGGAGTCCCAGGATTGAAGCGGGCGTGGCTGAAGACTGGAGCTGCTGAAAACACGGTGAGCGTTACGCTGCAGGAAGCAGAATAACGCGAAGCACGTGTGGCTGTCCGGGCGTGGTTTAAATAGCCTTGGAAGAAGATCCAGGTAAGTATTCTTCCACAGCCCCACCCAAGTAACAAAATAGTCCCTTCAGTAAAATAGTCCCATCTAAGCCTCATTTGGCTTGAGTCTTCATGCAGCATGGTCTGCCTCAGGTGAGTATGCAGCATGGTCTGCTTCAGGTGAGTTATCAATAATGAGCCTGGCGCCCATGGCGCCAGGACTGACTTTATCTTTATGAGCCTGGTGCCATAGGCGCCAGGACTGCACCCAAACAGCCCCTAACTGGGGCTTTTGGGCATGCTCCAAGTGGCATGATGCCTGCTTCTGGGGCTGCTGGGCCTGGTCTGGTCTTCCGGGGGCAGGCATCATGACAGCACTCACCCTCAAGGCCCCTCCTAAAGTCGTTCTCCCCCTTGGCCGTGGTTTGTCTGGAATTTCCCGATGGAACCTCTTCACTAAACGAGGTGCATGCACGTGGTCACTAGGTTCCCAAGACCTTTCCTGTGGACCATAACCTTTCCAGTCAATTAGGTAAAAGAGTGTTGATCTCACTCTTTTTGAGTCCAACATATTCTTGACTTCGAACTCGGGCTCCCCGTACATGAGGATAGGTTCAGGTGGAGTGGTTAGCCTAGTTCCGGGTTGCACTGGCTTCAAAAGAGACACGTGGAAGACGGGATGGATTCGCATATGAGCAGGTAGGTCCAACTTGACGGCCACTGGGTTAATAATTGCCTTTGACAGAAAAAGGTCCCAAATACCGGGGGTTAAAGGTCCGAGTCCCCTTGAGTGGTAAGTGCTTAGTGGCTAACCATACTTGGTTCCCAATTTGGTATTGAGGAGCTTCACTTCTGTGCTGATCCGCATCCTTTTTGTATTTTTCCTTAGCCTTTTGCAAATGGATGGTTGCTTCTTTAAAGGCTTGTGTAATAACAGCATGGAGATGGTCCACTGCGGGCATCTCTAAATGCTGGGGTGAGTCCAAATCCGAGGTTCGAGGATGGTGCCCATAAATGGTAAAAAAAGGACTTGGTCCAGTTCCTAAGTGTACGGAATTATTGTATGCATACTCTGCGATCCACAGAATGTCTTTCCAATTCCCCTCAGACTGATGTAGCATACAACGGAGGTACTGTTCAAGAGTCTGGTTGGTCCTCTCCGTTTGACTGTCGGTCTGAGGTTGGTGACTAGTCGAAAGCCTCACATCAATTTGTGCCAGTTGGCAGCATTTCCTCCAAAAATGTGAAATGAATTGACTGCCCCGATCTGAAATTAACGCTGAAGGAAAGCCATGCAGGCGGACAACATTTTCAAGGAATTCCTTGGCCAGGATTGAAGCTATAGGTTTCCCTTTTAAAGGAATGAAGTGGGCCATTTTAGAAAAAAGATCTACAATAACTAGAATGGTATTGTAACCTTGGTACGGGGGTAAATCCGTGATGAAGTCTAATGACAAGGTATGCCGAGGGGTAGGTTGTATGTCTAATGGTTGCAATAATCCAGCAGGTTTTTTCTTTTGCCATTTATTTTGTGCGCAAATGCCACAAGACATGACAAATGACTTGACATCCTTTCGCCAGGTGGGCCACCAAAATTGCTTCCTAATTTTAGCTTCGGTTTTTGCAATACCCGGATGCCCTTCTATTAAGGTGTCATGGTAATGGGAAATGACAAGTTCCTGTAGTTCTTTTTGCGGTAAAAATAGCCGGCCTTGGTAATAAGGTAAATCATCGATGACAGAGTACTCTGGACCTTTCTTTGCCCAGTCCTGTAGGGCAACGGAATCAAAGAGTTGGTGGATCTTGTTTTGAATGTCCTCCAGTGTCTGTAAGGATGTCAGGCCAAGGATTCTCTGTTCCGGAATTATGGGTATGGGTTCTAAAGTTATTTGTGCTTCTCCCATTCCAATCCGGGACAAGGCGTCTGCTTTACCATTCTTACAACCTGGTCGATAGGTTATTACAAAATCAAACTCGGCGAAGAACAATGCCCAACGGAGTTGGCGCGAAGATTGGGCTTTGGCTGTCTTTAGGTATTGTAAGTTGCTTTGATCGGTGATGACCGTGATGGTATGTCTGGCACCCAGTAGATAGTGCCGCCAAGCCTTGAAGGCGGACTTGATGGCCAGCAGCTCCTTGTCGGTTATGGCATAGTTTAATTCGGGGGCTGAAAATTTTCTTGACCAAAACGCCACTCGGTGAAGCTGGTTAGTTTCGGGATCCTTTTGGGAAAGGACTGCTCCCATGGCTGAACTGGATGCATCTGTTTCCACTATGTAGGGAAGCTCGGGGCGCGGGTGTCTTAATATGGGAGCAGATGTGAATTTAGCTTTTAACTCTTGGAAGGCGTTCTCGGCTTCCTCTGTCCACACAAAGCGTTTCTTTTTTTGCAATAGCGTTGTAATGGGATGTACAATGTGCGAGAACTCTGGGATAAACCTGCGGTAGAAATTGGTAAAGCCAAGCATGCTTTGAACTCCTTTGATTGAACTTGGTGAAGGCCAATTAAGAATGGCATCCACTTTTCGTGTATCCATCCGGATTCCTCTCGGGGTCAGAATAAATCCAAGGAATTCCACTTCCGTAGTGTGGAAGATGCACTTTTCCAGTTTAGCAATTAATTTATGCTGGCGTAACTTCTCTAGGACTGCTCGGACGTGTTTTACATGCTCAGATTCTGATAAAGAGTATACTAAGATGTCGTCGATGTAAACAACCACACAAACGTTGATAAGCTCTCGGAGGACATCGTTCATGAAGAACTGGAACCCTGCTGGTGCATTGCATAGTCCGAAGGGCATCACCTGGTACTCAAATAGTCCGTACTTGGTGCGAAAAGCAGTCTTCCATTCGTCACCCTCTTTGACACGTACCAGATGATATGCCCCCCGAAGGTCTAGTTTCGTGTATATACAAGTTCCTGGTCTAGTAGTTCTGGGATCAAAGGCAGTGGGTATCGATTCTTGATGGTTATCTGATTCAGTGCGCGGTAGTCTATACATGTTCTAAGGTCGCCTTCCTTTTTCGGTACGAAGAACAAAGCTGAAGATGCAGGGGACTTGGACGGGCGAATGAAGCCATTAGCAAGGTACTGGTCTAGGTACTGGCGCAAATGGAGATTTTCGGGTTCCGTAAGGGCATAGATTCTGCTGCAAGGTAGTTGTGCTCCAGGTACAAGATCTATTTGACAATCATACGATCTGTGAGGTGGTAAGGTGTTTGCCTGTTCCTTTTGGAAGACATCCTGAAAGTCTTGGTATTCAACAGGTAATTGTATGGCTACTGGAATTACTGGGGCCAGGACTGAGTTTTGAATTTTCCTTGGGTAGCAGGTGTGAGCACATTCTGGGAAGGTTAGTCTCTTCTCTCGCCAATCAATACAGGGATTATGTTTTTCCAACCAAGGTATCCCCAGTATCAGCTGAAACTGTGGGGCCTTGATTAAGTCAAACACCATAGCCTCTCGATGCCCATCTTGACTCAGCAATGTCATCTCTGCAGTGGAATGAGTTACGGGTCCAGAGGCAATTTCCGTTCCATCTACAGTGGTGACAACATCGGCCGTGGTTTTGCGGGTGAGAGATAGATTCATCCTGGTAGCCAATTCCCAGTCCAAGTAATTTCCTATGGCTCCACTGTCTACGTACGCCTTTACCGCGTGCATGCGTGATGGCTGCTCTGGATCTACAAGGACCCTGGGTATGGTGAAATGCAAGGTCAGAGTGTCCTTCTTTAAGCTCGGCAAGCGGACCTCTATGCTTGCCGGGCGTGGTCGTTTCCCGAGTCAGATTTCACATGGTTTTCGTCTGCTGCTCCTATAACTTTCTTGGGTGGTTTTACAGGGCAGTTCCGAAGAAAATGACCAGTAGTTCCGCAATATAAACATAATTGCAGTTGCCGTCTTCTATCTCTTTCCTCCTGGGTTAAGGGTCCTTTAACCCCCCCGATTTGCATACGTTCTGAGACATCTACTCCCTTGGAGCTTACGTGGGTTTTAACCAACACCCTGTTCTCAAACTTGGTTCGGTCAGCCTTCCTGGTTTGAAGTCTGTGATCGAGCTGGACCACTAGATCTATATATTCAGCACAGTCTTGAGGCGGGTTCACGATTTGGGCCAAAACATCTTTGAGTTCTCCCCGAAGTCCTCGATGGAATAATGTGATTCGCTTGGCTTCGGGCCATTCGGTTTTCACTACTAATCTATTGAAAGTTGCAATGTAAGATAAAAGATCCTGGTTACCTTGACGTAGGGATAAAAGTTTGTTGTCCAAAGCCTGTCCTCGGGAGTGTTGGGCGAATAGTCTTTCATGCTTGTTCGAAAACCCTGGAAATCTCGAAGAATCGGGTCATCCTGGTTAACTAGTGGAATGGACCAATCCGCCGCACTGCCGCTGAGATATGACAGTACAAAGGCTACCTTGGCCTGATCGTTTGGGAAAGCTCCAGGTCTACATAAAAAGTGCAAGCGGCATTGATTCATGAATGTTGCAAACCCTTTTGGGTCTCCGGCAAAGCGTTCAGGCGGAGCCAAAGGAACGGCTCCAGGTAAATTTATCTGCACCGCGTTACTCGATGGTACAGGAGCTGGACTTGCCCCAAGTCCTGGTAGAGGTGTTTGTCCAGCCTGGCTCTGTAATAGTTGTCTGGCCAACTCATCAGTTTGTTCTTTTGACACTATCAGTTCCCTCCTGAGGGCATTGGTTTCTTGGCGGGCGGAATGCACTTCGGCCCTTAATTCCCCTAATAATTGGGCCAACTGATCAGTTTCCGAGGTCTCCATGACGCCCAGGTGGGTATTTGTGGGTAGGCTTCGCGTTCTGTTACGCTCACCTGGTTCCCACGGGGGCGTCGACCGGAACTGGGCCGCTGTTGTTTCCACCAGCGTGACGGGTAGCGCCGAGATAACCGACTGGACTGGCCCGCTCAGCCTAGTTTGTCTGGCTTGCAGGAATATTCTTCTGCAAAGGAGAAGAGGAATTAACCACCCGTGGAATTGAGTGTCAACCCACCTTCCCCACTCCCGTTGTCTTCCCACAGATCACTCTTGATGTCCCCTCCTTAGTCTCACCTGATGGTTTGGAAGGATGAGCTCTCCATCCTGCGTCGACCGCAGGGGTGCATTGATGACCAGTTACTTCACTGGCGTAGAGGAATTGGTGAGTTCCAGTATTGACTCTAAAGTCCAATTGTTCATAAGACTTCAAATGTCTGATCTTCACTCTGTCCGATTCCTTGCAGGTTGCCTATTAATCCACTCGAAGATTTCCAAATGGCAATTGGTAAGATTCAGGTAAGTCTATTGTGGTTTTCCCCTTAGGGGCCGGGGTACAGCGATGAAGCAGAGTTGACTACGCCGACCCGAGATGAGGTGAGTACCCCCCGTGGTAAATCAGGTAAGTCCTTGGGGGTAGCTTGTATAGCCTTAGAGAGTCCCCTTGCTCACCTTGCTGTCTTTGTCTCCTTAGGTGTCGGAGGGCGGCCGCGAGATGGAGAGAGTGTGATGGAATGCTGAAGTACCGCCAAGCAGGTGAGTTCAGCGCGGCGCCGTAGGAATGCGAAGCAATGCTTCAAAGACTTCTGTCTTTCAGCTCCGTGGCGAAATGGATCAGGATTCAGGTAAGGATTAAAGTTAAAACTCCTGTTCTAACCTTTATCCTTCTTTTCTTCTTGTTTCAGGAGTCCCAGGATTTAAGTGGGCGTGGCTGAAGACTGGAGCTGCTGAAAACACGGTGAGCGTTACGCTGCAGCAAGCAGAATAACGCGAAGCACGTGTGGCTGTCCGGGCGTGGTTTAAATAGCCTTGGAAGAAGATCCAGGTAAGTATTCTTCCACAGCCACACCCAAGTAACAAAATAGTCCCTTCAGTAAAATAGTCCCTCCTAAGCCTCATTTGGCTTGAGTCTTCATGCAGCATGGTCTGCCTCTGGTGAGTATGCAGCATGGTCTGCTTCAGGTGAGTTATCAATAATGAGCCTGGCGCCCATGGCGCCAGGACTGACTTTATCTTTATGAGCCTGGCGCCATAGGCGCCAGGACTGCACCCAAACAGCCCCTAACTGGGGCTTTTGGGCATGCTCCAAGTGGCATGATGCCTGCTTCCGGGGCTGCTGGGCCTGGTCTGGTCTTCCGGGGGCAAGCATCATGACAGCGAGGCCCATATCTGCTTCTCGTGGCAGGAGCCCTCACTTCCCAGGTCAAGCAGCGACCAGGCCCATATCTGCTTCTCGCGGCAGGAGCCCTCACTTCCCAGGTCAGGCAGGGGCAAGCCCCATATCTGCTTCTCGTGGCAGGAGCCCTCACTTCCCAGGTCAGGCAGGGGCGAGGCCCATATCTGTTTCTCATGGCAGGAGCCCTCACTTCCCAGGTCAGGCAGGGGCGAGGCCCGTATCTGGTTTACATCGGTCTTGCGCACTCTATGGGATGGAAGGATAGATGTTGGACAGGTGCATAGCTCAGAGTATGGTCACACATGGGGCGCGGTAGGCTATTCTCCAGTCCAGTTTATACACTTGCACCATAGACTTTCACCAACCGGTAGCGAATAGACAAATAACCATTCAAAGTTACTAGGATTAGTAGCACAGGCACCAGAGAAGCCCTAGCATTGTGGCACCCTAATTCTGAAAAGCCTAGGGATACTCAGGCACTTCACACAGACATGCCCCTGAACCCTGAGGGCAAAAGTTGGCGAATAGTGGTAAGGTTTCAGACGTTCGACCACACGATAGAATTGGACCATTAGACGCTACTGTGTTTCAGAAGCACCAGAATGACTGGAGACCGTGCAAATGGCAGAGGCGTGCGGTAACATCAAACATAACACGAGAGCAGAACATAACAAAAAGGAATTGCTTTTCTCTGCTACTTTATCAAGAGCGGTTAAGCCACATGGAAACCTCATGCACTCTGAAGCCGCGGCTTTAAAGAAATGGAAGGGTTTGGGGCTAATACTCCATCGAGCTAGGGACTATATTTTATGAAAGTCAATTCAGTTATATTTGTGGGTGTTACAGCCTGCTCTAGTCATAGGAGGTGACACTAGCCCAGGGTCACCCAAAGGGAAGAGACACACGGGGTGCTATGTAACCAGAGCACTACACCCTAGAATATTTAGTATCTTCACATTCCTTGTCAACAATAACACATTAACGTATGGTACACAATTGCATTTCATTGGTAGCCAACACGTGTTTCGACCCGAAATCCTCAGGTCTTCTGCAGGGCTGTCTCCAAGTCAGTATTCTGTGGCGAATTTTAGATCCACTTTCCAAAGCTAAACTTATAATACTAGATGCACAACTCGAAATCTAATTCTCCTCAGTATCCTGTAGCTAAGAGCCCAAGTGCCTGCTTTGTACTGAAGATACTTCTATTTTGTCCAATTCACAATGGATGATCCCTTAGATCAACATACTTTTCATATAATCCATGTTTGTCCAGGTTAAGAAAGAATATTCTAAAGGGAAGTCCTATTCTGTAAGGGGTGCATTAGATCCCAAACGCCATATGTTTATGGAAGTGCGGAGTTCCGCATTTATACTATGTATACTATATAATGTACATAATATACGTATACTCTTTAAACCAATGCCTCTGGCAGGCCGTTCAAAACAGTTACTTAGAAACTGGTTTCCAAGGCTTTGCTAAGAAGTTATCACAGATAAGTCCCCCCGTCGTGAAACTGTGGACAAAGTCTCGATGAACAAAGTAAGGGTCATTGGTGGCAGGAAAGCCATAGTAGATTGGCCGAGAGGATTGCGTACACATATCCCTGGCGTAGGACACATGGTATACCCCACTTTTGCTGAACAGCATTTCCGTCAAATACATTTTCGTCAAATTTCTTTTCCCTTTTTTTTAGCCACAAACTTGCAGATGGTAAGTACGGGTAAGGGATATAGCATAATGAGAGCAGGGCGTGCAAGGGGTGGTCGCCCCCAGCTGTTTGTGGTAAAAAAAACTTCAGCCAAAATAAATCTGAGTGAAATGCCAAATCGGGAAAACAAGAACAGCTAAAATTCTTAGATCCGTAGACATGCCTTGTCTACAGCGAGGGATGTCCGTCCCTATGCTGATGTGAGACGCACATATATGAAGTTTACATTTAACCTGTTCCCTACTTTTGAAGCAAGTGGTGCCAGAGGAGGGAGCCCGGGAACCTTTAGTATGTACAGATCCTGCAAATGTGCTCTGGATTGACCAATGAGAACACATCTTCTGGGGCACTGCCCATCCTTTGCTCAAGAACCGTAGCAATATTCGAATTGGCGCATTCATTATCAGCTGGGGCCAGATTAAAGAACCTTTGCACCGGTGGAAGTGCAAATCTTGCACGGTATTAGCACTAGGGCAAAATTTGCACTATTTTTACAAACAATGGGACACATTAGAAAACTATTGCAGCATGACAAGTGCAGTGTGGCACGGTATAACCACCAGGGCAAACATTTCCCAAGTGCAAAAAGAGGCCTTTCAATACGTTTTTTCACCAGGGCAAAGTTTGCCCTAGAGCTAATGCCATTGGCCTGTTGCAATAATGCAGTGAAAATGTGTTTTATTTGGCCAAGGGCAATTTTTGCCCTGGTGCTCAAACAATGCGAAACTGCCTTGGGATGGTGCAATAGTTTTCTAATGTGTCCCATTGTTTTAAAAAATAGGGCAACTGTGCAAACGTTGCACTTTCACCGGTGCAAAGCTTCTGTCATCCGGCCCCTGGTCTCTTCTTCTATTTAAAGTATAGGTCTTACGCATTTTAAATTGTTTGATCATTCCGACTATATTGTTTTGTATTGATTTGATATCATTTTTATGTTGTGAATTTTATATGAGTCATTTTTTGTAAAGGTTTTGTTTTAACCATAACAAAAAAAAAAATACGTCCTGTTTGTTTTGGAAAGAAGAGAGGGGTGCCACACCCTGACTGTTCCCGCCATATCTCAGAATGTGCATTGGGGTGAGTATGGGAAGCCCAGGATTCCAGTGAAGTCTGTTGGACTGGACTTCAGGAGAGGAGCTTGAACTGAACAGATATATCACCCATGCTCTCCTGCCCAACTCCTTATCTGACCTCTGTAACATGATGAAGCAGATTCCTTTTCTACCTACCTGCACCCCGAGTGGTGGTGCGCCACCGCGTGCCACTTACCTGAAGTCCCAGCATGCATCTTTACAGCGACTCATTGGAATATTATTATTATTCCTGAAAAGGAATCCATTTGGGTCACAATCACGCAAGGACGAGGGTGTGGGATATCCTTGCCAAGTGTTTCCAAGAACTGAATGAACGAGCCTCACTGTGGCAGGGAGTGGCTGCTCTGTGGATGGCCTTTGTAAAAGCTACTATGAGTTAGACATGACATCTTGTGTATTCGGATTGACTCATGCTACTTGTGAGGCTACGTGTAACTTTCATGTTCGTTCTTTATTCTACTTTCTGAGATGTGAGTGTGACTGGCAACTTACTATGGAACTGCATTACACTTAATACATCAAATACAAACGGTCTCATCGTTTGCAATCCAAACGATCAAGGTTAATATTCAAAGGCCATGCAGCCAAATGTTTTGGGGCAACACGCCCTATAACCACAGGTGTATGCGGTGAGAAAGACATCCCCCCAGAGACCGCACAAGGCAAGAGTCTCCCCATCTCACCTGTGGGGGGAGTGAGGCTGAGTTTGTGGCTCTTTGAAGTATTTTGTCAGTAGACAAGGTTCATGTCAGGGCAGGGTTGCGATGCAGGGGGTGCCATGCTGGCTGGATGATAGCTTCATAATGCAGCTTTCTGTAAAGCGCCTTGATGCCAGGTGCTGGGAAGTGACTAAACGAGAGGTGGGATTTCAGGCGAGTTTGCGTTTAGTCAGATAAACCGACGTAGAAGAAACCCATGTCTTCTTGCAGACACCAAGCCTGCCGGGTCCTTGCCTACAGCTCCCACTCAAGCAACACAAGAGAGGACGTCTCTGGGCGCTATGCGACCGCCACTGCCTTTGCGGCACTCTTATACAGGGTCAGCTGTCGGCAGGAGCTGCGAAGCTCTCCTCTGGGCATAAGCGCTTAATTCAGCGGGCACCAGAGGCACACCACCGGTGTGCAATTAAAATGTTCTGCCAGGTGCCTATGGACTGTTTGGGGGCTAGTGGCGCTGTTCAAGAACTTCAAACTTTTTTTTTTTACAAACACACATGGACTCAAGACATCCCTGGATCTTACTCGCCCTTGGGTCTACGTTAGTTGGCATGGGGGGGGGGGCAGCAATCCAAAACCTCGCTTTTGTGGTCCCATCTGCACTTTTGGACTCTTTCTTTCTTTCTTTCTTTCTTTCTTTCTTTCTTTCTTTCTTTCTTTCTTTCTTTCTTTCTTTCTTTCTTTCTTTCTTTCTTTCTTTCTTTCTTTCTTTCTTTCTTTCTTTCTTCCTTTCCATCTTTCTTTCTTTCTTTGCAAGTCGTCCACAGTCAGTGGACATGCAACATATATTAAGTTGTGGGGGGGCACTCAAGTGTAGGGGAGACCAAGGACATGTCAGGTATTATCTTGCAGAAGCCCGATCAGAACCGATGCCCGGATGCTTCCTGCCCTAGGTCAAGTGCCCCTTCTCCTCCACCGTGTCTCAACCAGGGTACATCTGCTCCAATGAGCTCTGCCTGGCCACATGCACACACTGCCCTCGCGTGTGGTGAGACTTCCGGCACAGCTGAGCACGTTTTCTTCTCACACCGATGATGTAGCACGTGTCCTAGGCAGCTTCGCCATCTTCCTTCCCTGAGGACAGAAACATCATTGGCAGCGACCCTCCAAGATTGAACCCCACAAACAGAACAGGCACAGAATGGCCAGCACCGCTCCGGGTTCCCCCTCACACATAGAACAGATTCAGACAGTGGTGACTGGAACATTTTAAAGCAGGGACGTCATTTCACCAAAATGCCAGGGACATCACCCGACCCTTGACCTCTGATGACATCACAGGACATGATGTCATTTGACCCCACCCCAAAGTGATATCACAGGAAGTGATGGAAAACGACCTTTCACCCCTTGACAAAACAGGAAATGGCATCACATAGCATTGTTTTCTAGGTACACTACAAAAAATATGGTTAAAATATCACTATAATGTGGTATACATTTCATACAAGAATGGATCACCATATGTATCATTAATATCAGTGTTATTATATAGCACTTTGACTTAAGCGCTTCATATGGAAAAAATATACATACAATATCACCCAACCTGTGTTGGTACTCATTTATCAACCTCATCAGGGTGAAAGGCTCCATTGACCTTGCCGGGAGTCAAAACCTGCAACCTACAGATCACACACACATTGCACCAGCAAGCGCTCAACCCACTGAGCTATCTTATTGGCTATAGCTGTCAGAAAACCAGCCACTCCAGAATCGAAGAGCCACATGCTGGTGGCCACAGCCCACGAGCCTCAATATATACATAAAAAAGAAAATGACGTCCCTGTAATTTTCATGAACAGTCACAAGCGAGCGCAGCAGGGCTGTGGGGTGTGTGTGGGTGTGCTTGTGGCGGGAGAGGGGCCTTGACAAATCTATGAAATGCTAGGTTGGAATAGCACACATTACCACACACATTTGAGAAGAGTGGGATGAGCCATACAATGTACAGTCGATCCTTTATGAGGACGCATTAAATAGAAGGCCAGACACCAGGTGACCAGCAGTGCACTGGAGCATTTTACAGCACATTTTTAGTGTGGGCTCTCTAAGTGTCTGTGACGAATCAACTTCCGGGGCACCAGTGGCCCAGGCAGGGGTGGATTGGGAACCAAAAGAGGCCCTGGAAATAATGTTCAAAGTGGCCCCATATTACACATTTTCTGCAAGCACAACCTTTTCCCGATGGGAACATTTTGGAAATATCACACAGAAGAGACCCAAGGTGCAGAGGCCTACCGGGAAATTTCCAGAGTTCCCTATCGCCCAGTCCACCATTGGGTCCAGGTGTGAATATAGGGTTCTAAACCATCAATCAGCCCCACACCTCTAGTACACTGAAGGGCTCCAAATATATTTGAAACACAGGCAAATGATAATACTCCTTGTCGAATTTTGGTAACGTGGATGGGACAGCAGGCTTATCTCTGTAAGGTCCTGGATCACTGGTTAGTTGCAACACAGCGAAAAACAATTATTACCCATTTATAAAAGTGACTTGTTGTATCAAAAATATCTGCTATATTTCACAACAGACAGTTCTAGCAACACTACAAAATACAGCCCACCCTGTAAAGGAATGCAGAGGCCAGACAGTATCAAAGAAGGAAAAGGGATGCACTCTGGATACTGACAGGAGGGCAGTCGGCAAGGTTAATATTCACAACAGTTTAAGGTTACTTGACTTCAGCACCAAGGGAGCAATGGGTCTTAAAACATTCCTCTAGGGGCTTTCTGGGAAGGTCCAGGGGCAACAATCCACAATGTACCTTCTGCTTTGGGCATACTTGATGTTTGACAGGGCCTCCACGATGCTTTGCAGGCTTCTGGGACAAAGTTCTAGATGAGAGTCAGCTGTGGGTCTCAGGAGGCAAGATGGTTCGGTGAGCGTACCTAGACGAATGGCTGCCGACTAGCCTACACATCATCTCCGGGTTAGGAATCGTCTCAGTGCTGATCGGCGGTTCTGAAGCACTGGTCGAGATGTCTTGGATGTCTTTATTTATTTATTAGCATTTGTAGAGTGGGCAGCAGCCCTTGGGCATCGTGGTGCTTGTTACAGAGGTGAAAACATGCTGGTTACAAGATACAAGACAACGTATTTATAGTTAAACAGATTGTAAGTGAAAGACAGGACTTAAGCGACTGCGGCTTGACAACGGTCAGCGTTGCAGTCGGTTGCAGCTCGAGGAACACAACTGGCTTGAAAATGTCCTTTAAGGCAGACGTCAGTAGATGCTCATCGAGGCACTTCTCTCAGCTTCTTCAATGAGCTTGTGTCATCCTTTAAGGTGGATGGCCCAAAGCTGAGGATAGTGTTGAGGGCAGTAGGTTCACAGACCTTCTGGCACTCACTGTCCAGGGAGCTTGCTGCAGAGACTAGCAGGACACGCTGTGTTCTGGCTTGGTACCAGTTCTGGAGTGACTGGAGGGTCCTCTGAGTTCTGTTTCTCGACTGTTCCCTGGGAGAAGTTATGGGGAGGGATATTGCTTCCCTCTTTCGATATCAGGACCTTTCGTCACTGGAGGAAGATGTAAGGCAGACTGTAACTTCAGCCAGGGTCCAAGGTTGAGTTCTTCTTTCTTATTTCAAGTGAAGTCTTCAGATGATCTCAGCCCTCTTTTTGAAGCAAATTGGGCCACAGTGATTGGTGTAGGCTAAGCCTGCCCTAATGAACCAATCATTGGATCCCTACCAACAATCTCCTGTATACACAAGGTCCTAACCAGAGTGCTTTGCAACAGGAAAGGTAAAGGGGTGAAAACTTGTGATACTAAGCCCCACTCATCTTTCTGACTGTTGTGGATCAAAGGGTCTCTCTGGTTAATTGAGCTCTCTGTGGCTCCTGATTAAAGTGGCAGGTCTCCCTTGAAGCTGCGGTGAGAACAGACTCTCTGTCTCTGCAAACCTCAGGCATCCTCCAGAATTGACATATTGGGCCCCATGACAGGTTCGCCAGCTGGCACCGCTCTGCCCAACAGGTCTGACCTCGCCGGGTGCAGCGGTCACGGTAAGCAAACCCGTCACGGAAGCACCGTTAAAATCAGTGCCGGTGGATCTGTGTCCCCACTCCCATAGAGTCTTATGGGACTCTATGGGAAAGGGGATCAACACATTTGCTGGTGCTTGACTTCCCGGCTCCTGGACTCCTAATGAGCCAGTGGCACCCAGAAGTCAGGCGACAGTATATTTTCACGGGTCCGGCGGCAACCCGCCGGTAGCAACGACAGGGATACCGCCAGACCCGTAATGAGGCCCATTGACTTTTATGAGGGCAGGCAAAAGACTACACTTTCATCGTGATCTACATAGTCCTTCAGGAGTCTGCAGCTTGCAGGAGACTTCAACTCCCATCAGTCACTGCCAGCATAATCAGTGGTGAGGGGCTCATGGGAGCCGGAGTCCACAACATTTGGAGAGCCGTAGGTTACAGACCGCTATAGTTAGTGGAATAGATCTGTCCAAAATGTATGCAGCACCAGCATTTAAGAACATGTGACACCGATGGCGTGAGGAGCACGAATTGCCACTGCCACACGCAGCGCCTGATTCTAATATCTGAACACACACATGCTTTTAGTTCCACCGCATCACGCTGTGCAGAATAGTTCATCCGTCGGTTGGTAAGAATGTTGTATACATAAATTTTCTCGTGTTTAATGTTCAGCTTTGAGACAATTCCGAATAGGGTAAATGGACTACACATTCTGTGTGTCATTGTGCCTTGTGATGCAGCTGGTGGCAGTTTTGGCAGCACCTCTAATTTGTACTCAGCCCACAACTTTTTTTTCTTAAGGAGCCATAGATGGAGTATACGTGTGTGTGTTGCACAGTAAAGGTATACGCTGCTGTTTTGAACTCGGCTGTACTTGTTTGGTTGGTTTTTATGCGACAATTCTACCCCCTGATTGAGGGACCCCGTTTTATTGTTACTTCTATCCTTGCTGTTGCTCATGCCTGCCTTTTGACTGTGTCCCGGATCACGCGTGCTGCTTTAGGCGGTTTTATACTGGTTTTTACTCTTGTAGTGACTCTGTTTCATCATTCGTGTTTTACCTTTTCATGATAGAATGTGTGTAGCGCCCATTTGCCTATGGGTCTAAGGCGCTTTATACGTGTTTAAATGCATCAATACAAGGCAGCATTTGTTGTTGTGCGTGATCAAGTACTGTTGCAATGTGGCAGTCTGGAGCTGTTGCAACCGCATGCCGGTGCGGGTGCAAGATGTTAGTGGTGGGATTAAGTTGCAGGGCAGACTTTCTGCTCTCAGAATGTCAAGTTTAGGAGACTATCCTTCATTGAGGTGCCATACCACGTACACTTCTGTGTACATGTGCGTGTCTGCACGCACATCGCCTGACTCAGAGTAATGTGGCCGCCCCTGCAGTATCTCAGTGGATACACTAGCCAGCTTCGCTGCCGATGCTGGGAATGTTGCTGACGCTGCCGACGCTGCCGACGCTGCCACTTTGTGCTGCACACTTACCGCTGGATTCTAAAGGGTGCAATGGCTGTGCTAATCCCCATTTTTGGATTCTATCCACTACCTCGACCTCTGATTTTCAACCAAGAACAAATGCAGACTCTCTTGTTACCAAACAAAGCCGCCCACGGCCAAATACAACTCCACCTTGAAACCAACTCCATTCTAGGCAAAAGACAGTCTGGCTTTCGCAAAAATGCACGGAACTGAAACCGCATTACTAGACCTAAAAAACCAAATCACCCATATCCTGAACAATGGCACACCTGTCCTACTACTCCTCCTAGACCTCTCTGCGGTGTTTGATCTGGTTGAACATAAAACCCTCACCAAACACCTCTCACACGGCGCACACTTCTCCAACCAAGCAACCACCTGGATTACCTCCTTCCAAGAAGGCACAGATATGAACGTCTTCTCTAATATAGATAATGCAGGGCCCACCATCATTCACTGCGGTGTTCCTCAGGGATTCTGTACAGCCCGCACGCTATACAATCTTTTCACAAAGCCTCTTTTTGATAAACTGGATGCACTTGGGATCACATACACTAACTATGCTGACGATACCCAAGTGCTCCTCCCGCTGACAGGAATGTATCACCAAGACTCTACAATCCCAAATTTACTGCACCATCCAAGCTTGGATGGCCACAAATGGCCTTTGTCTTAATGGGGACAAGACTGAAATTCTCATTCTTGGCCAAAGGTCCACTTTAGCTAACCTAGACGCCCTCTATGCCATCTTCCACATCGGCACCTGCATCATCCCGGTCTCATCTTCTGTAAAAACCCTCGGGGTACACATCGATGCCATGCTGTCCATGAACAAACAAGTCAGTGCTATCGTCTCTGCCTCCGCCTTGAGTACTAAGCTCATTAACCCTATAAAACCCTTCCTAACAAAGGACAACTGTCTCTCCATTGCCAGAGCTACTATAGGGGCCAAGCTTGATTACTGCAATGCGCTCCTAGCCGGCACCTCCAAAAGAAACATAAACAGGCTCCAGACTACCCAAAATAACTCTCTCAGAGCTGCTCTTAGTATACCTAAAAGAGACCACATCACACAAGCAAGAAAGACGGTTCATTGGTTCCCGTCCAAAGACTGAATCAAATTCAAAGTTCTCACGACCAAACACAAATGCATTAATCACACAGCACCCTCCTACCTCTCAGACACCCTATCCAGATCACTCTCATCTAGGCCCACCAGAACATGCTACTCCAACCAACTCATTGTACCGCGCATCACAGGGCGAAGGCAGGAGGGTTAGGATTCCCGTATATTGCGCCGAAGCTATGGAATGCGCTCCCACCTGCACTCAGAGCTGAAACTTCTCTCCACGCCTTCTGGAAAAACCTCAAAACTGCTCTCTTCAACTAACTGCTCATACCTCTGCAGCCTCCCCTCCTCTTGCTTCCCTTCTGATCTATACTATTTCTACATATTATGATTGACTGTTGTTTCTATTTTTTATGTAACTAAGCTATGTTCACCCACTGTAACAAGCGCCACAGTGCCTCTGGGCTATTGTGCGCTCAACAAATGTGAATAAATAAATAAATAAATAAAGAATTCAAAAGCAGAGTGACACTGAGCTTCCAATCAGAAGGGTGCTCCCTTTCAAAGCACTGGCAGGCACCCAATCACTGGCAGCTGCCACATACAAGCGCAGGCCCTCTATTTACTGGTCTCTTTCTCAAGTTTGAATTCGAGCAGAGTTCTAGACACACCTTCACAGAGCCATATCTGCTTCTCGTGGCAGTCGCCCTCACTTCCCAAGTTAGGCATGGACGAGGCGCATATCTGCTTCTCCTGGCAGGAGCCTTCACTTCCCAGGTCAGGCAGGGGCGAGGCCCATATCTGCTTCTCGTGGCAGGAGCCCTCACTTGCCAGGTCAGGCAGGGGCAAGGCCCATATCTGCTTCTCATGGCAGGAGCCCTCATTTCCCAGGTCAGGCAGGGGCGAGGCCCATATCTGCTTCTCGTGGCAGGAGCCCTCACTTCCCAGGTCAGGCAGGGGCGAGGCCCATATTTTCTTCTCGTGGCAGGAGCCCTCACTTCCCAGGTAAGGCAGCGACTAGGCCCATCAAGTGGCACAGCGAGTAGAGCGCTCGCTTTGACATCGGTGCAGAGCCTGCTAACACAGGTTTGAATCCTGGCGGGGCCAAACTCAGCCTTTCATCCTTCCGAGGTCGATAAATGAGCACCACACACCGTGGGTAATAATAAGCAGCGCTCAGATACCTGAGGGTTCGTAGCGCTATATAAATGCCAAATTATTATTATTATATCTGCTTCTCGCGGCAGGAGCCCTCACTTCCCAGGTCAGGCAGAGGCGAGGCCCATATCTGCTTCTCGCGGCAGGAGCCCTCACTTCACAGGTCAGGCAGGGGCAAATCCCATATCTGCTTCTCGCGGCAGGAGCCCTCACTTCCCAGGTCAGGCAGGGGCGAGGCCCATATCTGCTTCTCGCGGCAGGTGCCCTCACTTCCCAGGTCAGGCAGGGGCGAGGCCCATATCTGCTTCTCGTGGCAGGAGCCCTCACTTCCCAGGTCAGGCAGGGGCGAGGCCCATATCTGGTTTACGTCGGTCTCGCGCACTCTATGGGATGGAAGGATAGATGTTGGACAGGTGCAGTAGCTCAGAGTATGGTCACACATGGGGCGCGGTAGAGTATTCTCCAGTCAAGTTTATACACTTGCACCATAGACTGCCACCAGCCGGTAGCGAACAGACAAATAACCATTTGAAGGTACTTGGATTAGTAGCACAGGCACCAGAAAAGCCCTAGCATAGTGGCACCCTAACTCTGAAAAGCCTAGGGATACTCAGGCACTTCACACAGACGTGCCCCTGAACCCTGAGGGCAAAAGTTGGAAACCCATTAAGGGGAAAAAAGATGAAAAGTACAGGGCGAATATTGGTAAGGTTTCAGACTTTCGACCACACGATAGAATTGCACCATTAGACGCTACTGTGTTTCAGAAGCACCAGAATGACTGGAGACCGTGCAAATGGCAGAGGCGTGCGGTAACATCAAACATAACACGAGAGCAGAACATAACAAAAAGGAATTGCTTTTCTCTGCTACTTTATCAAGAGCGGTTAAGCCACATGGAAACCTCATGCACTCTGAAGCCGCGGCTTTAAAGAAATGGAAGGGTTTGGGGCTAATACTCCATCGAGCTAGGGACTATATTTTATGAAAGTCAATTCAGTTATATTTGTGGGTGTTACAGCCTGCTCTAGTCATAGGAGGTGACACTAGCCCAGGGTCACCCAAAGGGAAGAGACATACAGGGTGCTATGTAACCAGAGCACTACACCCTAGAATATTTAGTAACTTCACATTCCTTGTCAACAATAACACATTAACGTATGGTACACAATTGTATTTAATTGGTAGCCAACACGTGTTTCGACCCGAAATCCTCAGGTCTTCTGCAGGGCTGTCTCCAAGTCAGTATTCTGTGGCGAATTTTAGATCCACTTTCCAAAGCTAAACTTATAATACTAGATGCACAACTCGAAATCTAATTCTCCTCAGTATCCTGTAGCTAAGAGCCCAAGTGCCTGCTTTGTACTGAAGAGACTTCTATTTTGTCCAATTCACAACGGATGATCCCTTAGATCAACATACTTTTCATATAATCCATGTTTGTCCAGGTTAAGAAAGAATATTCTAAAGGGAAGTCCTATTCTGTAAGGGGTGCATTAGATCCCATACGCCATATGTTTATGGAAGTGCGGAGTTCCGCATTTATACTATGTATACTATATAATGTACATAATATACGTATACTCTTTAAACTAATGCCTCTGGCAGGCCGTTCAAAACAGTTACTTAGAAACTGGTTTCCAAGGCTTTGCTAAGAAGTTATCACAGATAAGTCCCCCCGTTGTGAAACTGTGGACATAGTCTCGATGAACAAAGTAAGGGTCATTGGTGGCAGGAAAGCCATAGTAGATTGGCCGTGAGGATTGCGTACACATATCCCTGGCGTAGGACACATGGTATACCCCACTTTTGCTGAACAGCATTTCCGTCAAATACATTTTCGTCAAATTTCTTTTCCCTTTTTTTTAGCCACAAACTTGCAGATGGTAAGTACGGGTAAGAGATATAGCATAATGAGAGCAGGGCGTGCAAGGGGTGGTCGCCCCCAGCTGTTTGTGGTAAAAAAAAAACTTCAGCCAAAATAAATCTGAGTGAAATGCCAAATTGGGAAAACAAGAACCGCAAAAATTCTTAGATCCGTAGACATGCCTTGTCTACAGCGAGGCATGTCCGTCCCTATGCTGATGTGAGACGCACATATATGAAGTTTACATTTAACCTGTTCCCTACTTTTGAAGCAAGTGGTGCCAGAGGAGGGAGCCCGGGAACCTTTAGTATGTGCAGATCCTGCAAATGTGCTCTGGATTGACCAATGAGAACACATCTTCTGTGTCACTGCCCATCCTTTGCTCAAGAACCGTAGCAATATTCGAATTGGCACGTTCATTATCAGCTGGGGCCAGATCACAGAACCTTTGCACCGGTGGAAGTGCAAACCTTGCACGGTATTAGCACTAGGGCAAAGTTTGCCCTATTTTTACAAACAATGGGACACATTAGAAAACTATTGCAGCATGACAAGTGCAGTGTGGCACGGTATAACCACCAGGGCAAACATTTCCCAAGTGCAAAAAGAGGCCTTTCAATACGTTTTTTCACCAGGGCAAAGTTTGCCCTAGAGCTAATGCCATTGGCCTGTTGCAATAATGCAGTGAAAATGTGTTTTATTTGGCCAAGGGCAATTTTTGCCCTGGTGCTCAAACAATGCGAAACTGCCTTGGCATGGTGCAATAGTATTCTAATGTGTCCCATTGTTTTAAAAAATAGGGCAACTGTGCAAACGTTGCACTTTCACCGGTGCAAAGCTTCTGTAATCCGGCCCCTGGTGTCTTCTTCTATTTAAAGTATAGGTCTTACGCATTTTAAATTGTTTGATCATTCCGACTATATTGTTTTGTATTGATTTGATATCATTTTTATGTTGTGAATTTTATATGAGTCATTTTTTGTAATGGTTTTGTTTTAACCATAAAAAAAAAAAATAAAAGATACGTCCTGTTTGTTTTGTAAAGAAGAGAGGGGTGCCACACCCTGACTGTTCCCGCCATATCTCAGAATGTGCATTGGGGTGAGTCTGGGAAGCCCAGGATTCCAGTGAAGTCTGTTGGACTGGACTTCAGGAGAGGAGCTTGAAATGAACAAATGTATCACCCATGCTCTCCTGCCCAACTCCTTACCTGACCTCTGTAACATGATGAAGCAGGTTCCTTTTCTACCTACCTGCACCCCGAGTGGTGCTGCTCCACCGCGTGCCACTTACCTGAAGTCCCAGCATGCATCTTTACAGCGACTCATTGGAATATTATTATTATTCCTGAAAAGGAATCCATTTGGGTCACAATCACGCAAGGGCGAGGGTGTGGGATATCCTTGCCAAGTGTTTCCAAGAACTGAATGAACGAGCCTCACTGTGGCAGGGAGTGGCTGCTCTGTGGATGGCCTTTGTAAAAGCTACTATGAGTTAGACATGACATCTTGTGTATTCGGATTGACTCATGCTACTTGTGAGGTTACGTTTAACTTTCATGTTCGTTCTTTATTCTACTTTCTGAGATGTGAGTGTGACTGACAACTTACTATGGAACTGCATTACACTTAATACATCAAATACAAACGGTCTCATCGTTTGCAATCCAAACGATCAAGGTTAATATTCAAAGGCCATGCAGCCAAATGTTTTGGGGCAACACGCCCTATAACCACAGGTGTATGCGGTGAGAAAGACATCCCCCCAGAGACCGCACAAGGCAAGAGTCTCCCCATCTCACCTGTGGGGGGAGTGAGGCTGAGTTTGTGGCTCTTTGAAGTATTTTGTCAGTAGACAAGGTTCATGTCAGGGCAGGGTTGCGATGCAGGGGGTGCCATGCTGGCTGGATGATAGCTTCATAATGCAGCTTTCTGTAAAGCGCCTTGATGCCAGGTGCTGGGAAGTGACTAAACGAGAGGTGGGATTTCAGGCGAGTTTGCGTTTAGTCAGATAAACCGACGTAGAAGAAACCCATGTCTTCTTGCAGACACCAAGCCTGCCGGGTCCTTGCCTACAGCTCCCACTCAAGCAACACAAGAGAGGACGTCTCTGGGCGCTATGCGACCGCCACTGCCTTTGCGGCACTCTTATACAGGGTCAGCTGTCGGCAGGAGCTGCGAAGCTCTCCTCTGGGCATAAGCGCTTAATTCAGCGGGCACCAGAGGCACACCACCGGTGTGCAATTAAAATGTTCTGCCAGGTGCCTATGGACTGTTTGGGGGCTAGTGGCGCTGTTCAAGAACTTCAAACTTTTTTTTTTTACAAACACACATGGACTCAAGACATCCCTGGATCTTACTCGCCCTTGGGTCTACGTTAGTTGGCATGGGGGGGGGGGGGGCAGCAATCCAAAACCTCGCTTTTGTGGTCCCATCTGCACTTTTGGACTCTTTCTTCTTTCTTTCTTTCTTTCTTTCTTTCTTTCTTTCTTTCTTTCTTTCTTTCTTTCTTTCTTTCTTTCTTTCTTTCTTTCTTTCTTTCTTTCTTTCTTTCTTTCTTTCTTTCTTTCTTTCTTTCTTTCTTTCTTTCTTCCTTTCCATCTTTCTTTCTTTCTTTGCAAGTCGTCCACAGTCAGTGGACATGCAACATATATTAAGTTGTGGGGGGGCACTCAAGTGTAGGGGAGACCAAGGACATGTCAGGTATTATCTTGCAGAAGCCCGATCAGAACCGATGCCCGGATGCTTCCTGCCCTAGGTCAAGTGCCCCTTCTCCTCCACCGTGTCTCAACCAGGGTACATCTGCTCCAATGAGCTCTGCCTGGCCACATGCACACACTGCCCTCGCGTGTGGTGAGACTTCCGGCACAGCTGAGCACGTTTTCTTCTCACACCGATGATGTAGCACGTGTCCTAGGCAGCTTCGCCATCTTCCTTCCCTGAGGACAGAAACATCATTGGCAGCGACCCTCCAAGATTGAACCCCACAAACAGAACAGGCACAGAATGGCCAGCACCGCTCCGGGTTCCCCCTCACACATAGAACAGATTCAGACAGTGGTGACTGGAACATTTTAAAGCAGGGACGTCATTTCACCAAAATGCCAGGGACATCACCCGACCCTTGACCTCTGATGACATCACAGGACATGATGTCATTTGACCCCACCCCAAAGTGATATCACAGGAAGTGATGGAAAACGACCTTTCACCCCTTGACAAAACAGGAAATGGCATCACATAGCATTGTTTTCTAGGTACACTACAAAAATATGGTTAAAATATCACTATAATGTGGTATACATTTCATACAAGAATGGATCACCATATGTATCATTAATATCAGTGTTATTATATAGCACTTTGACTTAAGCGCTTCATATGGAAAAAATATACATACAATATCACCCAACCTGTGTTGGTACTCATTTATCAACCTCATCAGGGTGAAAGGCTCCATTGACCTTGCCGGGAGTCAAAACCTGCAACCTACAGATCACACACACATTGCACCAGCAAGCGCTCAACCCACTGAGCTATCTTATTGGCTATAGCTGTCAGAAAACCAGCCACTCCAGAATCGAAGAGCCACATGCTGGTGGCCACAGCCCACGAGCCTCAATATATACATAAAAAAGAAAATGACGTCCCTGTAATTTTCATGAACAGTCACAAGCGAGCGCAGCAGGGCTGTGGGGTGTGTGTGGGTGTGCTTGTGGCGGGAGAGGGGCCTTGACAAATCTATGAAATGCTAGGTTGGAATAGCACACATTACCACACACATTTGAGAAGAGTGGGATGAGCCATACAATGTACAGTCGATCCTTTATGAGGACGCATTAAATAGAAGGCCAGACACCAGGTGACCAGCAGTGCACTGGAGCATTTTACAGCACATTTTTAGTGTGGGCTCTCTAAGTGTCTGTGACGAATCAACTTCCGGGGCACCAGTGGCCCAGGCAGGGGTGGATTGGGAACCAAAAGAGGCCCTGGAAATAATGTTCAAAGTGGCCCCATATTACACATTTTCTGCAAGCACAACCTTTTCCCGATGGGAACATTTTGGAAATATCACACAGAAGAGACCCAAGGTGCAGAGGCCTACCGGGAAATTTCCAGAGTTCCCTATCGCCCAGTCCACCATTGGGTCCAGGTGTGAATATAGGGTTCTAAACCATCAATCAGCCCCACACCTCTAGTACACTGAAGGGCTCCAAATATATTTGAAACACAGGCAAATGATAATACTCCTTGTCGAATTTTGGTAACGTGGATGGGACAGCAGGCTTATCTCTGTAAGGTCCTGGATCACTGGTTAGTTGCAACACAGCGAAAAACAATTATTACCCATTTATAAAAGTGACTTGTTGTATCAAAAATATCTGCTATATTTCACAACAGACAGTTCTAGCAACACTACAAAATACAGCCCACCCTGTAAAGGAATGCAGAGGCCAGACAGTATCAAAGAAGGAAAAGGGATGCACTCTGGATACTGACAGGAGGGCAGTCGGCAAGGTTAATATTCACAACAGTTTAAGGTTACTTGACTTCAGCACCAAGGGAGCAATGGGTCTTAAAACATTCCTCTAGGGGCTTTCTGGGAAGGTCCAGGGGCAACAATCCACAATGTACCTTCTGCTTTGGGCATACTTGATGTTTGACAGGGCCTCCACGATGCTTTGCAGGCTTCTGGGACAAAGTTCTAGATGAGAGTCAGCTGTGGGTCTCAGGAGGCAAGATGGTTCGGTGAGCGTACCTAGACGAATGGCTGCCGACTAGCCTACACATCATCTCCGGGTTAGGAATCGTCTCAGTGCTGATCGGCGGTTCTGAAGCACTGGTCGAGATGTCTTGGATGTCTTTATTTATTTATTAGCATTTGTAGAGTGGGCAGCAGCCCTTGGGCATCGTGGTGCTTGTTACAGAGGTGAAAACATGCTGGTTACAAGATACAAGACAACGTATTTATGGTTAAACAGATTGTAAGTGAAAGACAGGACTTAAGCGACTGCGGCTTGACAACGGTCAGCGTTGCAGTCGGTTGCAGCTCGAGGAACACAACTGGCTTGAAAATGTCCTTTAAGGCAGACGTCAGTAGATGCTCATCGAGGCACTTCTCTCAGCTTCTTCAATGAGCTTGTGTCATCCTTTAAGGTGGATGGCCCAAAGCTGAGGATAGTGTTGAGGGCAGTAGGTTCACAGACCTTCTGGCACTCACTGTCCAGGGAGCTTGCTGCAGAGACTAGCAGGACACGCTGTGTTCTGGCTTGGTACCAGTTCTGGAGTGACTGGAGGGTCCTCTGAGTTCTGTTTCTCGACTGTTCCCTGGGAGAAGTTATGGGGAGGGATATTGCTTCCCTCTTTCGATATCAGGACCTTTCGTCACTGGAGGAAGATGTAAGGCAGACTGTAACTTCAGCCAGGGTCCAAGGTTGAGTTCTTCTTTCTTATTTCAAGTGAAGTCTTCAGATGATCTCAGCCCTCTTTTTGAAGCAAATTGGGCCACAGTGATTGGTGTAGGCTAAGCCTGCCCTAATGAACCAATCATTGGATCCCTACCAACAATCTCCTGTATACACAAGGTCCTAACCAGAGTGCTTTGCAACAGGAAAGGTAAAGGGGTGAAAACTTGTGATACTAAGCCCCACTCATCTTTCTGACTGTTGTGGATCAAAGGGTCTCTCTGGTTAATTGAGCTCTCTGTGGCTCCTGATTAAAGTGGCAGGTCTCCCTTGAAGCTGCGGTGAGAACAGACTCTCTGTCTCTGCAAACCTCAGGCATCCTCCAGAATTGACATATTGGGCCCCATGACAGGTTCGCCAGCTGGCACCGCTCTGCCCAACAGGTCTGACCTCGCCGGGTGCAGCGGTCACGGTAAGCAAACCCGTCACGGAAGCACCGTTAAAATCAGTGCCGGTGGATCTGTGTCCCCACTCCCATAGAGTCTTATGGGACTCTATGGGAAAGGGGATCAACACATTTGCTGGTGCTTGACTTCCCGGCTCCTGGACTCCTAATGAGCCAGTGGCACCCAGAAGTCAGGCGACAGTATATTTTCACGGGTCCGGCGGCAACCCGCCGGTAGCAACGACAGGGATACCGCCAGACCCGTAATGAGGCCCATTGACTTTTATGAGGGCAGGCAAAAGACTACACTTTCATCGTGATCTACATAGTCCTTCAGGAGTCTGCAGCTTGCAGGAGACTTCAACTCCCATCAGTCACTGCCAGCATAATCAGTGGTGAGGGGCTCATGGGAGCCGGAGTCCACAACATTTGGAGAGCCGTAGGTTACAGACCGCTATAGTTAGTGGAATAGATCTGTCCAAAATGTATGCAGCACCAGCATTTAAGAACATGTGACACCGATGGCGTGAGGAGCACGAATTGCCACTGCCACACGCAGCGCCTGATTCTAATATCTGAACACACACATGCTTTTAGTTCCACCCCATCACGCTGTGCAGAATAGTTCATCCGTCGGTTGGTAAGAATGTTGTATACATAAATTTTCTCGTGTTTAATGTTCAGCTTTGAGACAATTCCGAATAGGGTAAATGGACTACACATTCTGTGTGTCATTGTGCCTTGTGATGCAGCTGGTGGCAGTTTTGGCAGCACCTCTAATTTGTACTCAGCCCACAACTTTTTTTTCTTAAGGAGCCATAGATGGAGTATACGTGTGTGTGTTGCACAGTAAAGGTATACGCTGCTGTTTTGAACTCGGCTGTACTTGTTTGGTTGGTTTTTATGCGACAATTCTACCCCCTGATTGAGGGACCCCGTTTTATTGTTACTTCTATCCTTGCTGTTGCTCATGCCTGCCTTTTGACTGTGTCCCGGATCACGCGTGCTGCTTTAGGCGGTTTTATACTGGTTTTTACTCTTGTAGTGACTCTGTTTCATCATTCGTGTTTTACCTTTTCATGATAGAATGTGTGTAGCGCCCATTTGCCTATGGGTCTAAGGCGCTTTATACGTGTTTAAATGCATCAATACAAGGCAGCATTTGTTGTTGTGCGTGATCAAGTACTGTTGCAATGTGGCAGTCTGGAGCTGTTGCAACCGCATGCCGGTGCGGGTGCAAGATGTTAGTGGTGGGATTAAGTTGCAGGGCAGACTTTCTGCTCTCAGAATGTCAAGTTTAGGAGACTATCCTTCATTGAGGTGCCATACCACGTACACTTCTGTGTACATGTGCGTGTCTGCACGCACATCGCCTGACTCCGAGTAATGTGGCCGCCCCTGCAGTATCTCAGTGGATACACTAGCCAGCTTCGCTGCCGATGCTGGGAATGTTGCTGACGCTGCCGACGCTGCCGACGCTGCCACTTTGTGCTGCACACTTACCGCTGGATTCTAAAGGGTGCAATGGCTGTGCTAATCCCCATTTTTGGATTCTATCCACTACCTCGACCTCTGATTTTCAACCAAGAACAAATGCAGACTCTCTTGTTACCAAACAAAGCCGCCCACGGCCAAATACAACTCCACCTTGAAACCAACTCCATTCTAGGCAAAAGACAGTCTGGCTTTCGCAAAAATGCACGGAACTGAAACCGCATTACTAGACCTAAAAAACCAAATCACCCATATCCTGAACAATGGCACACCTGTCCTACTACTCCTCCTAGACCTCTCTGCGGTGTTTGATCTGGTTGAACATAAAACCCTCACCAAACACCTCTCACACGGCGCACACTTCTCCAACCAAGCAACCACCTGGATTACCTCCTTCCAAGAAGGCACAGATATGAACGTCTTCTCTAATATAGATAATGCAGGGCCCACCATCATTCACTGCGGTGTTCCTCAGGGATCCTGTACAGCCCGCACGCTATACAATCTTTTCACAAAGCCTCTTTTTGATAAACTGGATGCACTTGGGATCACATACACTAACTATGCTGACGATACCCAAGTGCTCCTCCCGCTGACAGGAATGTATCACCAAGACTCTACAATCCCAAATTTACTGCACCATCCAAGCTTGGATGGCCACAAATGGCCTTTGTCTTAATGGGGACAAGACTGAAATTCTCATTCTTGGCCAAAGGTCCACTTTAGCTAACCTAGACGCCCTCTATGCCATCTTCCACATCCGCACCTGCATCATCCCGGTCTCATCTTCTGTAAAAACCCTCGGGGTACACATCGATTCCACGCTGTCCATGAACAAACAAGTCAGTGCTATCGTCTCTGCCTCCGCCTTGAGTACTAAGCCCATTAACCCTATAAAACCCTTCCTAACAAAGGACAACTGTCTCTCCATTGCCAGAGCTACTATAGGGGCCAAGCTTGATTACTGCAATGCGCTCCTAGCCGGCACCTCCAAAAGAAACATAAACAGGCTCCAGACTATCCAAAATAACTCTCTCAGAGCTGCTCTTAGTATACCTAAAAGGGACCACATCACACAAGCAAGAAAGACGGTTCATTGGCTCCCAGTCAAAGACTTCATCACATTCAAAGTTCTCACGACCACACACAAATGCATTAATCACACAGCATCATCCTACCTTTCCGACACCCTATCCAGATCACTCTCATCTAGGCCCACCAGAACATGCTACTCCAACCAACTCATTGTACCGCGCATCACAGGGCGAAGGCAGGAGGGTTAGGATTCCCGTATATTGCGCCGAAGCTATGGAATGCGCTCCCACCTGCACTCAGAGCTGAAACTTCTCTCCACGCCTTCTGGAAAAACCTCAAAACTGCTCTCTTCAACTAACTGCTCATACCTCTGCAGCCTCCCCTCCTCTTGCTTCCCTTCTGATCTATACTATTTCTACATATTATGATTGACTGTTGTTTCTATTTTTTATGTAACTAAGCTATGTTCACCCACTATAACAAGCGCCACAGTGCCTCTGGGCTATTGTGCGCTCAACAAATGTGAATAAATAAATAAATAAATAAAGAATTCAAAAGCAGAGGGACACTGAGCTTCCAATCAGAAGGGTGCTCCCTTTCAAAGCACTGGCGGGCACCCAATCACTGGCGGCTGCCACATACAAGCACAGGCCCTCTACTTACTGGTCTCTTTCTCAGGTTTGAATTCGAGCAGAGTTCTAGACACACGTTCACAGAGCCATATCTGCTTCTCGTGGCAGTCGCCGACACTTCCCAAGTCAGGCATGGGCAAAGCCCATATCTGCTTCTCCTGGCAGGAGCACTCACTTCCCAGGTCAGGCAGGGGCAAGGCCCATATCTGCTTCTCCTGGCAGGAGCCCTCACTTCCCAGGTCAGGAAGCGACGAGGCCCATATCTGCTTCTCGCGGCAGGAGCCCTCACTTCCCAGGTCAGGCAGCGACGAGGCCCATATCTGCTTCTCGCGGTAGGAGCCCTCACTTCCCAGGTCAGGCAGGGGCGAGGCCCATATCTGCTTCTCGTGGCAGGAGCCCTCACTTCCCAGGTCAGGCAGGGGCGAGGCCCATATCTGGTTTACGTCGGTCTCGCGCACTCTATGGGATGGAAGGATGGATGTTGGACAGATGCAGTGGCTCAGAGTATGGTCACACATGGGGTGCGGTAGGCTATTCTCCAGTCCAGTTTATACACTTGCACCATAGACTGTCACCAGCCGGCAGCGAACAGACAAATAACCATTTGAGGTACTAGGATTAGTAGCACAGGCACCAGAGAAGCCCTAGCATAGTGGCACCCTAACTCTGAAAATCCTAGGGTTACTCAGGCACTTCACACAGACGTGCCCCTGAACCCTGAGGGCAAAAGTTGGAAACCCATTAAGGGGAAAAAGGATGAAAAGTACAGGGCGAATAGTGGTAAGGTTTCAGACTTTCGACCACACAATAGAATTGGACCATTAGACGCTACTGTGTTTCAGAAGCGCCAGAATGACTGGAGACCGTGCAAATGGCAGAGGCGTGCGGTAACATCAAACATAACACGAGAGCAGAACATAAGAAAGAGGAATCGCTTTTCTCTGCTACTTTATCAAGAGCGGTTAAGCCACATGAAACCTCATGCACTCTGAAGCCGCGACTTTAAAGAAATGGAAGGGTTTGGGGCTAATACTCCATCGAGCTAGGGACTATATTTTATGAAAGTCAATTCAGTTATATTTGTGGGTGTTACAGCCTGCTCTAGTCATAGGAGGTGACACTAGCCCAGGGTCACCCAAAGGGAAGAGACATACAGGGTGCTATGTAACCAGAGCACTACACCCTAGAATATTTAGTAACTTCACATTCCTTGTCAACAATAACACATTAACGTATGGTACACAATTGTATTTAATTGGTAGCCAACACGTGTTTCGACCCGAAATCCTCAGGTCTTCTGCAGGGCTGTCTCCAAGTCAGTATTCTGTGGCGAATTTTAGATCCACTTTCCAAAGCTAAACTTATAATACTAGATGCACAACTCGAAATCTAATTCTCCTCAGTATCCTGTAGCTAAGAGCCCAAGTGCCTGCTTTGTACTGAAGAGACTTCTATTTTGTCCAATTCACAACGGATGATCCCTTAGATCAACATACTTTTCATATAATCCATGTTTGTCCAGGTTAAGAAAGAATATTCTAAAGGGAAGTCCTATTCTGTAAGGGTGCATTAGATCCCATACGCCATATGTTTATGGAAGTGCGGAGTTCCGCATTTATACTATATATACTATATAATGTACATAATATACGTATACTCTTTAAACTAATGCCTCTGGCAGGCCGTTCAAAACAGTTACTTAGAAACTGGTTTCCAAGGCTTTGCTAAGAAGTTACCACAGATAAGTCCCCCCGTCGTGAAACTGTGGACATAGTCTCGATGAACAAAGTAAGGGTCATTGGTGGCAGGAAAGCCATAGTAGATTGGCCGAAAGGATTGCGTAGACATATCCCTGGCGTAAGACACATGGTATACCCCACTTTTGCTGAGCAGCATTTCCGTCAAATACATTTTCGTCAAATTTCTTTTCCCTTTTTTTTAGCCACAAACTTGCAGATGGTAAGTACGGGTAAGAGATATAGCATAATGAGAGCAGGGCGTGCAAGGGGTGGTCGCCCCCAGCTGTTTGTGGTAAAAAAAACTTAAGCCAAAATAAATCTGAGTGAAATGCCAAATCGGGGAAAACAAGAACAGCTAAAATTCTTAGATCCGTAGACATGCCTTGTCTACAGCGAGGCATGTCCGTCCCTATGCTGATGTGAGACGCACATATATGAAGTTTACATTTAACCTGTTCCCTACTTTTGAAGCAAGTGGTGCCAGAGGAGGGAGCCCGGGAACCTTTAGTATGTGCAGATCCTGCAAATATGCTCTGGATTGACCAATGAGAACACATCTTCTGTGTCACTGCCCATCCTTTGCTCAAGAACCGTAGCAATATTCGAATTGGCGCGTTCATTATCAGCTGGGGCCAGATTACAGAACCTTTGTACCGGTGGAAGTGCAAATCTTGCACGGTATTAGCACTAGGGCAAAATTTGCACTATTTTTACAAACAATGGGACACATTAGAAAACTATTGCAGCATGACAAGTGCAGTGTGGCACGGTATAACCACCAGGGCAAACATTTCCCAAGTGCAAAAAGAGGCCTTTCAATACCTTTTTTCACCAGGGCAAAGTTTGCCCTAGAGCTAATGCCATTGCGTATTAGCACTAGCGCAAACTTTGGCCTGTTGCAATAATGCAGTGAAAATGTGTCTTTTTTGGCCAAGGGCAATTTTTGCCCTGGTGCTCAAACAATGCGAAACTGCCTTGGCATGGTGCAATAGTTTTCTAATGTGTCCCATTGTTTTAAAAATAGGGCAACTGTGCAAACGTTGCACTTTCACCGGTGAAAAGCTTCTGTAATCCGGCCCCTGGTGTCTTCTTCTGTTTAAAGTATAGGTCTTACGCATTTTAAATTGTTTGATCATTCCGACTATATTGTTTTGTATTGATTTGATATCATTTTTATGTTGTGAATTTTATATGAGTCATTTTTTGTAAAGGTTTTGTTTTAACCATAAAAAAAAATACTAAAAAATAAAAGATACGTCCTGTTTGTTTTGGAAAGAAGAGAGGGGTGCCACATCCTGACTGTTCCCGCCATATCTCAGAATGTGCATTGGGGGAGTCTGGGGAGCCCAGGATTCCAGTGAAGTCTGTTGGACTGGACTTCAGGAGAGGAGCTTGAACTGAACAAATGTATCACCCATGCTCTCCTGCCCAACTCCTTACCTGACCTCTGTAACATGATGAAGCAGGTTCCTTTTCTACCTCCCTGCACCCTGGGTGGTGCTGCTCCACCGAGTGCCACTTACCTGAAGTCCCAGCATGCATCTTTACAGCGACTCATTGGAATATTATTATTATTCCTGAAAAGGAATCCATGTGGGTCACAATCACGCAAGGACGTGGGTGTGGGACAGAAGCCAGATACCGAAAAATAAACATGTATCCTAAGTATATTATTAATGGTGCGTTTTGCAGTTATTTTCCATGTTCAGGATCCTATCCCTGGTCGCCCCAATTGTGGGCAGGGAGCTTGGCTGCTGTGCCACTTGGAGCTGCTTGTGAAGCCACTGACAAATGTCAGGATCACGTTCTGCTTCTGCAGGCCGCCTGCAGTACCACAGTTAGCCTTGTGCGCCCCCACGACACTGTCTTGCTTAAGCAAGCTGCTCTTGTTTTCCAGAGATGTTGGAGGGGCTGGGCAGGATCATTGTGACCACGCAATGAAAATATCACAGTATCACTGCTCCTCGCCTGGAAATGTTCAAAATAATATTTAAAAAATGGTGCAATTTCTTTCATGTGGCTTCTTTCCAAATTCCACACTGTACATTTCCACTTTAAATCACTTCCATGACACAGGTACACCCACTTTTAGTACATTAAGCGATCCATAGACACGCTGTACAGTAGAAGCCTACCAGGGTAGCTCAGCAGGTTGACAGACCGATGCTGAGATGTTATATATTCAAAACTACAAGTTGTTAATTGTATGACTTTTTGCAATGCCTTATAAAAAAAAGTGCTATACAATGTGTTTGGCCAGGGTATGGGTTGGTCTGGTTGCTTGCTTATATTCAGGACTGAGGTGGGGATATTTCTGCCCCTGTAGTGAAAATCAAAAGTTGGCACCCATGAACCCACAGTTTAATTTTCTAAAAACTGCTGTCAGCATAACAGAAGCATTTATTTGTGATTAACCAGTTTGACAAGCATTTAAAATCTGTATAGATGTAACTTGTGCTAAAACACAGAGGGGCACAAAAATAATGATAATGATGTGTTATTTATATAGCGCCTTAATCCAAAGCGCTTTACAGAGCACATATTTACATGCAATATCACCCAACTGAAATTGGTACTCATTTATCGACCTCAGAAGGATGAAAGGATGTGTTGGCCTTGACGGGACTTTAACCTGCGACCTGCAGATCACGCTCAGGTTGCAGCAGCGAGCGCTCAACCCGCTGAGCTATTGTACCGGCAAATAACGGAGTATGTGTGGTGTCTGACAAAAAAAACATTTCAAAGAAAACTTGTGAATGCAAGCAGCATTTTTCAATTTGGAAAATACTTTTTTTTATGGAAGTGTGAAATGCACACTTGGAAAACAATAGTGTGCCTAGCATGTAGAAAGCCTGCATAAAACGCAAAGGAAGGGGCACAAAAATTGCAGGATATTTGTGTGGAAGTCCAACAAATATCTGTCTTTTTGAGACAGCTACTAATAAATAATAATGCAACAAAGAGGTTTTTGAAGTTCTTAATATATTCGTGAAGGCATATGCTATTCCATCTGTTTAAAGAGGGGAAATAATGGAGCCAAAAAAAATGTGGTGAAAATTCTGAGGTTTCTAAATATCCCCACCCCGATATCGCCCGCTAGTAGCTCTCCACTGTTGCCCTCCACTACAAGTAGCTCTAGCTAACGTAAAGGTTGGGGACCCCTGGTGTGGGATATCCTTGCCAAGTGTTTCCAAGAACTGAATGAACGAGCCTCACTGTGGCAGGGAGTGGCTGCTCTGTGGATGGCCTTTGTAAAAGCTACTATGAGTTAGACATGACATCTTGTGTATTCGGATTGACTCATGCTACTTGTGAGGTTACGTTTAACTTTCATGTTCGTTCTTTATTCTACTTTCTGAGTTGTGACTGGCAACTTACTATGGAACTGCATTACACTTAATACATCAAATACAAACGGTCTCATCGTTTGCAATCCAAACTATCATGGTTAATATTCAAAGACCATGCAGCCAAATGTTTTGGGGCAACACGCCCTATAACCACAGGTGTATGCGGTGAGAAAGACATCCCCCAGAAACCTCACAAGGCAAGAGTCTCCCCATCTCACCTGTGGGGGGAGCGAGGCTGAGTTTGTGGCTCAATGGAGTATTTTGTCAGTAGACAAGGTTCATGTCAGGGCAGGGTTGCGATGCAGGGGCTGCCATGCTGGCTGGATGATAGCTTCATAATGCAGCTTTCTGTAAAGCGCCTTGATGCCAGGTGCTGGGAAGTGACTAAACGAGAGGTGGGATTTCAGGCGAGTTTGCGTTTAGTCAGATAAACCGACGTAGAAGAAACCCATGTCTTCTTGCAGACACCAAGCCTGCCGGGTCCTTGCCTACAGCTCCCACTCAAGCAACACAAGAGAGGACGTCTCTGGGCGCTATGCGACCGCCACTGCCTTTGCTGCACTCTTATACAGGGTCAGCTGTCGGCAGGAGCTGCGAAGCTCTCCTCTGGGCATAAGCGCTTAATTCAGCGGGCACTAGAGGCACACCACCGGTGTGCAATTAAAATGTTCTGCCAGGTGCTGCCAGGTGCCTATGGACTGTTTGGGGGCTAGTGGCGCTGTTCAGGAACTTCAAACTTTTTTTTTTTTACAAACAAACATGGACTCAAGACATCCCTGGATCTTACTCGCGCTTGGGTCTACGTTAATTGGCATGGGGGGGGGCAGCAATCCAAATCCTCGCTTTTGTGGTCCCATCTGCACTTTAGGACTCTTTCTTTCTTTCTTTCTTTCTTTCTTTCTTTCTTTCTTTCTTTCTTTCTTTCTTTCTTTCTTTCTTTCTTTCTTTCTTTCTTTCTTTCTTTCTTTCTTTCTTTCTTTCTTTCTTTCTTTCTTTCTTTCTTTCTTTCTCAGCCAGTGGACATGCAACATATATTAAGTTGTGGGGGGGCAATCAAGTGTAGGGGACACCAAGGACATGTCAGGTATTATCTTGCAGAAGCCCGATCAGAACCGATGCCAGCATGCTTCCTGCCCTAGGTCAAGTGCCCCTTCTCCTCCAACGTGTCTCAACCAGGGTACATCTGCTCCAATGAGCTCTGCCTGGCCACATGCACACACTGCCCCCGCGTGTGGTGAGACTTCCGGCACAGCTGAGCACGTTTTCTACTCACACCGATGATGTAGTACGTGTCCTAGGCAGCTTAGCCATCTTCCTTCCCTCAGGACAGAAACATCATTGGCAGCGACCCTCCAAGATTGAACCTCACAAACAGAACAGGCACAGAATGGGCAGCAGCGCTCCGGGTTCCCCCCTCACACATAGATCAGGTTCAGCCAGTGGTGGCTGGAACATTTTAAAGCAGGGACGTCATTTCACCAAAATGCCAGGGACATCACCCGACCCTTGACCTCTGATGACATCACAGGACATGATGTCATTTGACCGCACCCCAAAGTGATATCACAGGAAGTGATGGAAAACGACCTTTCACCCCTTGACAAAACAGGAAATGGCATCACATAGCATTGCTTTCTAGGTGCACTACAAAAAATATGGTTAAAATATCACTATAATGTGGTATACATTTCATACAAGAATGGATCACCATATGTTTCATTAATATCAGTGTTATTATATGGCACTTTGACTTAAGCGCTTCATATGGAAAAAATATACATACAATATCACCCAACCTGTGTTGGTACTCATTTATCAACCTCATCAGGATGAAAGGCTCCATTGACCATACCGGGAGTCAAAACCTGCAACCTACAGATCACACACACATTGCACCAGCAAGCGCTCAACCCACTGAGCTATCTTATTGGCTATAGCTGTCAGAAAACCAGCCACTTCAGAATTGAAGAGCCACAGCCCACGAGCCTCAATATATATATAAAAAAGAAAATGACGTCCCTGTAATTTTCAGTCACAAGCAGTGGTGGAAATGGAAAAAATGTGGTGGGGGATTCCACAAGTGCTGGGGTGGGGGAGGAGTTGGAGAGGGGGGCAGAGGGCTGTGGTCTAGAGGGGGCGGGGTTGGTAGTGGCCATCCGGTAAGATAAATACTTCAAAAAAGAAAGAAAAAAAAGCGCCCACAAAGGCAACATAGCCTTTTACCGCTGACCAGGGCTCTAAGTGGGATGGGGCCTGCCGGGGCTCAGCCCCAGCAGGCTCCGAAATTTCGATTTGAGGGGCCTGTGGGGGCCACCAATCTCCCCTATCAGCCCCGGCCACTACACGAAAAGGATTTTTTTCTGAAGCCTGAAGCTCTCCCTCGTGTGCGAAAGCTTCAGGCTCCAGAAAAAATGCCTTTCAGCCATAATGGTGGCGTCGCACCTGCGAGGCATCCCTTTAATCAAGTGATGCACGTGCGCCGGCGCCACCATTATGGAGAAAACGTGAGGCCGCTGGAAGCAGAGGCTTTGCTTTCTAAATACTGAAGCTCCCCGGATTCGTGGGGGTTTCAGTCTTAAGAAACAGGGCCTCTGCTTCCAGGGGCCACACCTTTTTCAGTCTTAATGGTGACGCTGCCCCTACCCAGCTGGCAAGAAGCAGTGCCACCATTAAGGCTGAATAGGCGAGGCCCTGTCCCCTGCCAGGCAAGCCTATAGAAAATAAATGCAGAGATGAACACCCTCTCCCCAAGGGGGAGAGGGTGTTGATCACTACAAAAGGCTGCCTGGCAGGGGTGCCAGTGGCCCATTGAGCCGGGGCTCCTCAGGGGAGCATGGCCTAACGGGCCAGCAGGACCCCTGCAGTTAGGCCAGACCCCCTTGATGAGCCCTGGCTCATTTTGTTGTGCCAAAAAAAGAAAACGAAAAAAGAAAAAAACGCCCGCGAGGGCAGCATTGCCTTTTATGCTGCTCTGGCACAGGTGTGTAAAGCACAATGCTCGCTACATGTACAACTGACTCCTTTCAGTTGTACATGTAGTGAGCATTGTGAATTACACACCAGTGCCAAAGCTGCGGCAAACAGCAATGCTGCCGTCGCGGACGCTTTTTTTTTTCATTTTCTTTTTTCCAGCGCGGTTCATGGGCTTGGGCGGCTGACTCTGGCCGGATCCCGAGATCCGGCTACACATCTGGTGCCGGATCTCGGATCCGCCCAGAGCCGGCCCAATGACCAGCACTGGTCACAAGTGAGCGCAGCAGGGTGTGTGTGGGTGTGTTTGTGGCGGGAGAGGGGCCTTGACAAATCTATGAAATGCTAGGTTGGAATAGCACACATTACCACACACATTTGAGAAGAGTGGGATGAGCCATACAATGTACAATCGATCCTTTATGAGGACGCATTAAATAGAAGGCCAGACACCAGGTGACCAGCAGTACACTGGAGCATTTTACAGCACATTTTAGTGTGGGCTCTCTAAGTGTCTGTGACGAATCAACTTCCGGGGCACCAGTGGCCCAGGCAGGGGTGGACTGGGAACCAAAAGAGGCCCTGGAAATAATGTTCAAAGTGGCCCCATATTACGCATTTTCAGCAAGCACAACCTTTTCCCTATGGGAACATTTTGGAAATATCACACAGAAGAGACCCAAGGTGCAGAGGCCTACCGGGAAATCTCCAGAGTTCCCTATCGCCCAGTCCACCATTGGGTCCAGGTGTGAATATAGGGTTCTAAACCATCAATCAGCCCCACACCTCTAGTACATCAAAGGGATCCAAATATATTTGAAACACAGGCAAATTATAATCATCCTTGTCGAATTTTGGTAACGTGGATGGAACAGCAGGCTAATCTCTGTAGGGTCGTGGATCACTGGTTAGTTGCAACACAGAGAAAAACAATTATTACCCATTGATAAAAGTGACTTGTATCAAAAATATCTACTTTATTTCACAACAGACAGTTCTAGCAACACTACAAAATACAGCCCACCCTGTAAAGGAATGCAGAGGACAGACAGTTTCAAAGAAGGAAAAGGGATGCACTCTGGATACTGACAGGAGGGCAGTCAGCAAGGTTATTATTCACAACAGTTTAAGGTTACTTGACTTCAGCACCAAGGGAGCAATGGGTCTTAAAACATTTCTCTCAGGGCTTTCTGGGAAGGTCCAGGGGCAACAATCCACAATGTACCTTCTGCTTTGGGCATACTTGGTGTTTGACAGGGCCTCCACGATGCTTTGGAGGCTTCTGGGACAAAGTTCTAGATGAGAGTCAGCTGTGGGTATCAGGAGGCAAGATGGTTCGGTGAGCGTACCTAGACGAACGGCTGCCGGCTAGCCTACACATCATCTCCGGGTCAGGAATCGTCTCAGTGCTGATCGGCGGTTCTGAAGCACTGGTCGAGATGTCTTGGATGTCTTTATTTATTTATTAGCATTTGTAGAGCGTGCAGCAGCCCTTGGGCATCGTGGCGCTTGTTACAGAGGTGAAAACATGCTGGTTACAAGATACAAGACAACGTATTTATAGTTAAACAGATTGTGAGTGAAAGACAGGACTTAAGCGACTGTGGCTTGACAACGGTCATCGTTGCAGTCGGTTGCAGCGCGAGGAACACAACTGGATTGAAAATGTCCTTTAAGGCAGACGTCAGAAGATGCTCATCGAGGCACTTCTATCAGCTTCTTCAATGAGCTTGTGTCATCCTTTAAGGCGGATGGCCCAAAGCTGAGGATAGTGTTGTAGGCAGTAGGTTCACAGACCTTCTGGCACTCACTGTCCAGGGAGCTTGCTGCAGAGACTAACAGGACACGCTGTGCACTGGCTTGGTACAAGTTCTGGAGTGACTGGAGGGTCCTCTGAGTTCTGTTTCTCCTCTGTTCCAGGGGAGAATTTATGAGGAGGGATATTGCTTCCCTCTTTTGATATCAGGACCATTCGTCACTGGAGGAAGATGTAAGGCAGACTGTAACTTCAGCCAGGGTCCAAGGTTGAGTTCTTCTTTCTTATTTCAAGTGAAGTCTTCAGATGATCTCAGCCCTCTTTTTGAAGCAAATTGGGCCACAGTGATTGGTGTAGGCTAAGCCTGCCCTAATGAACCAATCATTGGATCCCTACCAACAATCTCCTGTATACACAAGGTCCTAACCAGAGTGCTTTGCAACAGGAAAGGTAAAGGGGTGAAAACTTGTGATACTAAGCCCCACTCATCTTTCTGACTGTTGTGGATCAAAGGGTCTCTCTGGTTAATTGAGCTCTCTGTGGCTCCTGATTAAAGTGGCAGCTCTCCCTTGATGCTGCGGTGAGAACAGACTCTCTGTCTCTGCAAACAACATTCTTGTACCTTATGAATGGGGTCCCCCTAACGTGGTGGCCTACTGTAAATAGCAGTCCCTGACATGTCAGCTCACTGTCATTGATACTGAAGGTGGAAGCTGGCTTCAAGTTGACACAGTTACATAAGAAAGGTTGTTGGAGTTCCTGTCTCCTTTCTTAACCTCTGTAGTTAGACCCCATGAGGGCCTGTTTGAAGTACCTCAAATTGCTTTGTTAATCACTGCCACCAGCTACAGGGCAGGACAAAAGAGCAGGACAGATCCATGGAGCATTTGTTAGTTAATCAGGCAGGCCATGGCAGGGGGGAGCTTGGTCCTCCATCCTTCCTGGAGAGGACATAGTGTACTCCTGGCTGTCACATTCCCACGAAATATGACAGGGCAGACCGTGGCTGTAGGCTGTGTTCGCCCAGAGTACATGGGTCTATGCGTTTGTTGTGGTGTGAGCATACAAAATATGTGTGGATTAGCCCCACACATTTTCCTGAGGTTGGTCTACCATCATTTCATTAAATTAAACATTTAAAAGAAAAACAGGCGAGCACACACCCACCGTGTGGGTGGTCGAATTCCTCACAGTGTCACTTGCATTAGAGTACAGCTATGGAGGAATGGCGTATGAGAGGACACACAGTCTGTAGGTGGCGTTTGGGTATTTGGCCATCCATTGGCTGTCCATGGCTATGCTAATCCCTATGGCCATTCCCACCCAGTTCCTGCCCGTCACCGCCCAAAAAACTTCCTCATGGGACCTCAAACTGTGCACTCAAAATGCCTGACTGTGTTAGTTCAAAGCAGTCTTCTGAGAGTTAATGACTTACTTGGAGCTGTAAACCAGCTACTGGTTTAGTTAAAATTTCTTGCCAGGGATGCCTTCAGACACTCGCTTTATAAGCACACCAGCATGTCTTCACTGAGGTCCTGTTCAAAGCCAGCATTGGCAAAGCCATTAGTTTTGGCTTGCATGCACTATGATGAATCCTGCGGATCCCTCGCTGAAACCCGGCCTAAACTCTCCTCCCAGGTAGCCAGGGGAAGGCAGATGCTTCCGGATCCCAACCCTAGGGGTGGTGTGCTGCGGGAGGATCACCTGGGTGGAGACAGGGCCCAAGGTAGTGAGGAGAATCCGTGGGATGAGATGCTGTATTATTCCTCTGAAATGGAGATTCTTACCACTGTGCCAAAAGAGGTCATGGCTGATTGTCATTTTAATGTCTCTCAACCTCTAAGGTTTGCAGTGTATTTTGTGAGGTTCCCTGGCTTGCCACAATACACAGGGCTAGCTGATGTTATTCTTAATCCGCAATACTTTGCTGTAACCAAATGCAGGATTTAGTGTTGCACCAGGTACACAATTTCTCTATTTATATTGGATTTCTAGGTAATTGCCCAACGCAGTATTACCAAGTTACTTGTAAAATGATGTATTCATACTATGGGGAATCGGCTTGAAATTATACTCACTCTATCCGCGGCCTCTTGGAGAGAGACTCAGGTTCTGCCACAGTGCTGGACACATAACCTCCTTATCATTGAGATACACTAACAATGAACAGCCACAAACATTACTTTTAAAAACCATGCCCTTCAGCGTTAACCTATATTTTCTCAAAATATGACAGTGCACAAATGCAGTTTACAAAGTGTCATTAGAAACACAGAGAGAAAGAACATTTAGCAGGAAATAAAGTTAATTCATATTTCACACGTTGTCACCCGCATTCCACATAGCTTTCCACATAGCTCAATAAAAGCCCCAGAGTCATGGTCAGCCTGGTCTGTCTGCCTCTGATTGTGCCCAATTTACCTCCTGTCTTTGCAATTTTCCTTCTCCCTCTTTCGGCTGCAAAAGCCCCCCGGCCCCCTTCCCTGCTGTGCCTCTTTTTGAAGCCTCCTTTCTCTTCTGTAGAAGGATTCTCTTCACAAAGTATAACATCTGCCCGCCCCTAACTGTGATATCATATGTCCCGATGCTTGACATTATGCAATTTAGATAAGTAAAGTGGCGTCACGTTGAAGCAGGTCTTCCAGTTTTTGGACAGGGCATGTGTTATGGAGTTCGATCGGGATGATTCTGTGATTCTCCAGTCTTCTGCCCATAAAATCCTTTTTACATAGGCAGGATTCTGGCATAACATTTCAGCTGACACACCTACTTCTGAGAGCAAAGGCTGACAAGATTTGACCCACAAGGCCAATGTCCAATCTGGGCGGGTGTCCTATTTATGTGCCTGCTGGACACTCAGAGTGGGAGGAGGAGTTGCTGCATGCAGGCCTGGACATCCATTGCCTGACTGAAAATGTTATCTCCTCAACTTCTGCACGCACTAATGAACTCTGTCTATTGCACCAGGAGGGGAGAGTGGACATGCATCAACTGAGGCAGATGATTCTCGAGGTTGGCTTGGCACTCAAGCAATTCATGCATGATGTGTTTTGGCCTCCAGGGGCAGGTGATGGACACTTTAAGGGAAACACTGCATGCACTGTGTCCTATTTCAGTAGCAACACATTAAATTGGATTGTGATTTCCATTTCACTCTTCCATAGAGAGATAGAGACCAATCTCATAACGTATGGTGGTATTAGGGACTGCATTCGGTAGGTGGAGTATAGTGGGCCAAAATTTACTTTGTAGCCAGTCCCACGTCTTCCATGATAATCCAAGACATGCCTCAGCTGCATAGGTAATTACTGGGACCACCTTTTGGTTGTAGAATTGAATAATTGGTGTCAGTGAAAATGTCCTCTATTTCTGGCCAATTATCTTTGCTTGGGCTATCTGTTGTTTTAATTTAGTCGATAAATGGTCTTTCCAGTGGGATTCATTGGCACTTGCACCAATCATCGCTCTCAGGTATTTAATCGCTGGAATTGGTTGTAGACGATGAACTCCTCTATACCATCCCGCGACTTGGTCTAACTGGAAGCTTTCCTTTTGAGAACCAGAATTTCTCCTTTTTTCAAATACGTTTTTAACTCATTTTGGGTTACATAAAGTTGCAGTGCATTTAATTTCTTCTGTAGCCCTCTAGGTGTTGTGGCCAACACCATCAAGTCAGCGGCATAGAGTAACCACCCTATCGTTTGGCAGGGTCGATGCTGTGTCTCATATCGGAAATGAAGACATTAAATAGAAATGCTGCCATAGGGCAGCCTTGTTTTAACTCATTTGGCCAGATTGCTTTCTTGGTTTAATCTCACTTGCAATGAGGTTCCTGAGTAAAGGTCTTTAGTAGAATTTAGCAAATCTAGAGGGCATTCAGCCTCAAGCATTTTCTTCCATAGGTGTTTCCTGTCTATACTGTCGAATGTGCTTTCGAGATCGATGCCTGCGAGATAGATTTTGCAGTCTCCTCTGATGGCGTGCATCTTCATCAGGCTCAGCAGCAGCAGGTTGAGGCTACACCCTACGCCTTTTACAAATCCTGTTTGTCGACAGTCCAGGGACTCAGTCATAATCACCAAATCTTTTAGACATTTTAACAGGACCGAGGCAAAGATCTTTCCTAGCACATCGAGCAGGGCAATCGGGAAATAGTTTTCTGGTTTCAGCCGATCGCCATTCTTGAAGATCAGGACAACTATACTTTTTTTCCAAGAGGGTGGAATTAGCCTATCAGAGTAATCTGCTTAAACACGATATAGCAGAACTTCGTCCAGGCTTCAGGGGCTGCTTTCAATATTTCATTAGACAGGCCAGCTGCGCCTAGCGCTCTTGAATTACTTGTTTTCTTTATAATCGTTAAGATGCCATCTTCGTAGAAATTGATGTTCCAGGAATCCCTCCTTCTTGGCGTTGGTTCTGGACTTTTGTGTGTATTGTCTCCATACAAGACTGAGAAATGGGATGTCCATACATTCTCTGATACCGGATTCAAAAGGAAAGGGCATGTTGGGATATTACTTCCATTTAGCAATTGCCAGATATCCCTCGTGTTTTTTGACCCCATTGTTTTAAGCATTAGTTCCGAATCTTGTTGGAACAATAGTGATTTGTGCTCTGTTATCCAATTGCAATATTTTTTCTTTCTCTTCTTGATTAATTGCACATGCACAAGACTTGGGGCGGTTTGTAGGTTTCTCACTTCTTTATTCAATAGGCGCTTTTGTTTTGAAACTACACTGTCAAAGCAGTGCTTTGATTTAAAGTGAGGCCTCACATTTCTTTTGTTGGTGTTCTTTGAAAACAGATAGCACACTTTCATATTCTAGATTTCTAATGTCAAGGGACTGCCATTGCAACAATTTCTCAACAAGTTATCCAGCATCTTGTGTTTTTAGCCTCAACCGCTTTCTGTTTGATTCCAATTCTACCGGAGAAGGGCAAGATTGTATTGCCACTTTGCTGGGCATACTGCGGGTTAGGATAAAATGTTTGTGATCACTCAATGCAGTTGGTATCACACATAACAAAGTGGTTCGACTTAGTGTGTTAGAAGAGACATAAAAATAGTCTAATGTCGAGATCGGTACACCATTTTTCAAAGTTTTCCCCCCTTGCATATCTCCTTGTATGTTGCCATTTAACATGTGGAATTGTCTGGCTACAATACCTTCATTACATTTTTGGTATCTCAAATTTTTGAGTTTTTTTTTTCAACATCGTTAAATTTATTTCGCCTAGTTTCAAATCCAAACAATCCAAGTTGAGATCTCCACATAAAATCAGGAAGGCTTCTTGAAATGTAGCATGGATGTCATCTATTTCGGTCATCACAGTGTCCACGAAGGTCACTGACTCAGAGGACTTAGGATTCCAGTATAAATTAAAAATAACTAGATATTTGTTGCTCGAACTCACTGATTGCTCATTTAATCTGATGATCAAGATCTGTATATAGGGATTTGGTTGAAGTTCTCTTACAACTTCTAGATTCAGACTCTTGTTGACACAGATGGTTAAACCTGTGATAGGTCCACCAACATTACCTTTGACTGCTTTATTATGATGGGTAGAAAAGCCTTCCAACAGAGGGACCTCTAACAACCACGTTTCTTGGAGGCATAAAATGCCCAGAGCAGTCAATTGAACAAGTAATCCTTCTAAGAGGTGGATAAAAACATTGGCGTTCCAAGAAACGATTCCCAAGGACCGTGTCTTGATTTCCTTCTGGCTTTATGCCTTTGAGGTTGTAGCTAAAGCTCTCGATAGCCAGTTCCATGAGTAATTGTTGTCATTGTTCTGTAGAGCTCCAGAGTCTTTCTCGATTGGGTGACTTGCGTTGGACGTTACATTACGACCTTTGATGGTAATTTTAAAAGAATTTAAATCGTCAGATTGAGGCATTTCTCTACCATTTTCAGAGGCTGGTTCCAGCGGTGTCTCCACTATGGCCAGTAGTTTTTTCTTGTGGATTTTGTGTGAAATATTCTCTGGTACTGTCAATGGTGACATGGGTCTATGATCGCTTCTGTGATATCTCAGTTCAGGATCCTTTACATCACATCCAACAGGACGTAACTGATCATGAGAATCCAAAATTAGACATGTAAAGGCAGTAGTAGCCATATGGAGAACGATTCTGTCATTTACGTCTTCATTTACAAAGGCTACGATTCTAATGTCACTAGAAGGGATTACTATTAGGTTGGGAACATGGTAGAAAAGGCATATACTGTTATTATGAATCAAGAAGAGACTATTATCCACTTTCAAGGCCCTTTCTTGCAGTACTTGAGGTACTCATAGATTGCTCAGTACAGTTCACCTACCATATTTCTTGTGGCTTTTGTACTCATTTGTCTTTGCCTATCTCTGTACCTCTGCTTGGAGTTATTAGGTATGTTGGAAGATGTAGAGTTTTGGATCAATTGGGTTAGCAGAGATTCAGGGTTTACAGTTTTGAGCGGTCCACCCATAGTTTTCTTCTGCCTCTCTTCTAAAGTTTGATAAGGAGAGGTAGACATCGAAGTATCAATATCATCTTAATTTGGTTTATTGCTTTCATTGTCATTGGAGTCAGTTGTGAACATTCTTTCATCAGGTTCTACCTCATATACTGACAACTCAAGCAACAAGTCATCTAGAGGCTCCTTATCGAGTGTGGGTAATAAGTTAAGTATAGGATTGTTATGCAGATCTTCAGAAGGAACTTGTCGGGCTTCTACCAAAGTGGTTTTATGATGGAACATCGGTTCCACTATTCGAGCCCCGCCAGCCGGCGGGTTTAAGTTCGTTATAAAGCTTTGCAAGCTTGTTGTTTTACTAGCATTGCATGGCATCGGCATGTTCTTTGTTTTCTTCATTAAGTTTGGAATTACAGTTTTCTTTGAATTGGCGAAAGATCCTTGAGACTTTCCTGCAAATATTTCATAGGTCACTGTAGAACTGGAGGGATCCAACTCTTCAGTCTCTGGGATTAAGATACTTTCAACAAATGTACTTCTTGAAATTGCTACATTATATACTACCTCTTGATCAATTAATACCGCAGTGATATCAGGCTGGGTAGTGGTTCCTGATTGAGAATGTAACAGTACTCCAGAAGGGCCAGCTATTTCACCATCAGTTAGCAAAGTTCCTGAATGGGTGGTTGAGTTGCCCAAAAGTTGATTGACTGGTGCACTTTTTGACTTTGGTTAGAGTTTCCTTTTCATTAGCGTTTGAATGGGAGCCAACACGGCTGCCGAGTCGACTAATTCGTTATTCGCAGAAAAGCTAGTCGCATTCCCATAGTCGGCCCATTGGTCAGCTCTTGGTCTTTAAGTAAATTGAACAATGTCTTCGTTATCCAACTCTATATCTTTTAATTTTCTTTCTCTGGACGTTTCCATGAAAGATTCAATATGGATCAGCTTTGATTTCATTAAAGTGATCAATGTTGATTGGTCTTTGTAGTTACCTGATAAGTGTTCATATAACTTCAGATACAGTGCTAGCGGAATCAACATTGCCGAGATTAAGTTTGCTTGGAGATGTTCAAGTTGCTTGCGTAGTAAGTATTCTTCTGATTTCTTTACCAGTGTCAATACTCTCATACGGTTTGGTATATCGTCTGGACTGTTTAGTTGTAGGTCTCTCTCTCTCTCTCTCTCTCTCTCTCTCTCTCTCTCTCTCTCTCTCTCTCTCTCTCTCTAGAGAGTCTCCTGTCACTAGGGGATTACACTTCCTTATCTGTTTCATCAATTGAACTTGGCGATGATGCATCTGAAGAGTAAACATAGTCGTTGGAATTGCAGCGCCAAACCTTTGTTTGGCAGGTGGGTTTTGCAGGTGTAGGGTAGGTTCTAATATCCTCATTTACACATGGTGTTAAATTTAATGATTCAATAGATGTCTTGTAAGAGACAGGTCATGGAGTCACATCGCAATCTAGATGTTTGAAGGTCACAAGAACACTATTATTAGAGCGGGGAACTTTGATAACCCTTTCCTTACCAATTCTATGGGAAAACACATCTGTGTTTTCAGACCTCAAACGGTCATCTGTTGACACCTCAATCGAGGAACTATTTTGCACAGCTGGTGAATGTCTGTTAGTGCTGTTAGGTATACAAAGTCCATCACCACCAGGGATCTTGTGGGGATGTTCACTTGGAGGGATACCTGTTTGCTAGTTTTTATCACTGTCAACTGACGGCTCATTGGCACCTTCTATCGAGGTCTTAAATATCGATAAGGACTGAGGGGTGATGGGTTTCTCAGTTAGCGGGAGGCTTGTTTCAGGACTGCAAGATTGCTGATGGTCAGGAGACTCACGCGGCACTTGTTTAAATGCCATGTTTTTAGAAGTGGTATAATGAGTAGCTTTGTTTGCAACTGTGGATGCCATCACGGCTGTAGATGACCAAACTTTATCATTCGCTACCTGATTGCTATCATCAATATCCAGTAAATCTCCGTCCGTCGGGGCGTTCTTCGTAGTATCTGGGCTGGAGTCATCACTCTCATGTGAGGCTAGTAAAATAATGGATTCTCTCCTCATTGTGGATATTTGAGATCTCGTTTGATTGAAATGCCATCTTAAGTTTGAAGGGTCTGCTACTGCATTGCTTCTCTTTTTCTGCATAGCCACTTTCAGAGGCATACTCTCTTAGATTGACAACAGCACTGAGGTGATTAGCTAGATCGCTTTAGCTGTCTTTAAAGGATTTCGTGTAGAGTCTCTTATAATGTTTTGTGGCAGAGAAACGCAAGAGTTCAAAAGAAGGCGCGACTCAGGTAGGTCACTCCCATCCACTTGAGGCATTGGGAGGATGATTTCACAAGGGAAGTGGCCGACGGGAGTCTCAATAGAAACTGTAAGGGGCGCATCATCCTCAAGAGACTCATTATATGGGATCGCTGTTCTCTACAGTTCGATTGCCAAGTCAGGGGAACACGAAGGAGGTGTGGCCTCAGCTGAGTCTCTCAAGGTGTCTCTGTCTTTTTTCTTCACAATGGGGTGTGAAGAGGTAATTTGAAGTAAACGGGCATTGCTCCGTGTACTCAGGGAGCGGTTTCCAGGAAGTTGGGGTTCCATGGGTAGGACCGCCCTTTAATCCCTCTACTCCTTACAGGCCGGCACAGTCTTGGAGCACTAATGGATAGTGACTTCCCATGACAGGAGGTAGTCTTAAGGAGGATACTCTAATGTGGATTAAATGTTTCCAAGGGTACAACAAGAACAGGGTACTCACAGAGATTGGTGATGGTAGAGCCAATCTTTGAATCCCGTGGGTGAATTTGTTCCTGAGTCTGAGCCTGCAGCCCGCGGACTGAAGACTACACTTCACTTTGCAGCTCACTTCGCGGCCGCTTCGCAGTTGTGAGCTCTTTTTAGTTTTCCGCTGCAAGGGGGCCAACAAGCAACAGGGGGGACAGATTCTCGGGTAACCAGGGTCCAGGTTCAGGTAGAAAGCAAACTGCACCTCACTTTGCAGCTCACTTCCAAATCAGCATTTAGGTTAGTTGTGGTTAACGCTGGACCCCCTAGGCAAGTGTTCTTTTGTGGTGTTGGAATACTTGCTAGTTCCACCAGATCTGGCCCATGGCTCCAGTGGCATGTGTTGTTTGTGGACTTTCCAGTTTCACCAGATCGGATCTATGGGTGCCAGCCTCACTCTTCTACATGTTCGAGACTGTTTAGGTTTGGTACCTGCCAGTTCCCATCCCTGGTGCAGTGGGCCTTGGCCATGCTATAGCTTATGCGAAACTGGCTCCGACGGGGCTTCTTGACTACTGGTGGGTTGTTTGCTGGGAGTGCCCTTGCCCCTCCAAATCTCCTCCTGGTGACTTCCTCTGTGTACTCACCCTTTCCTCCATATGGCCTTTCCCTTCTCTTGCACCCCTCTCTCCCTGATGCTTCCTGATCCTGTCTTCGTTCTTTCTCTAGATGGATTCCTTCCCCATTCCATACTTCTCTTCTCTCCATTCCTTCTCTCTGATCCTGGCATCCCCGTATACGATAATCTCCTTGCTCCTTCATTTGCTCTGCGTAACACTCCCCTACACATTTCCACGCTGACTCCTGAGTCTTTCTTTTTCTTGCTGATAGATTTTATCCATCAGCTGTGATTTTTGGATACCGAGGCTTGAGCCTCATTACTCCATCTTCTCAGGTTGAGTGTGTAGTTGTGGGTTAGGTTCTTCATGGTCTGTGTGGACTTGTCACAGTTGGGCTGGTTTCATAGGGACTTCACCATAATGGGCAGCGGGCATCGTTCGAAAGGGTTTGCAGTGGTGGCAGTGACACACTGACTTGGTAGTCCGGTCCCTTTTATACTATATGGGCAACTGAGAGGAGGTGCAGTCGGAAATTTGACTTTTTAGAGACCTTAGAGATGTGGGCGGAGAAGGAAAGGGTGGAGTCAAAGATGACCCCGAGGTTCTTAGCCTCGCAGGTGGGGGTAGGAGGAGGGCCAAAGGAGGCTAGCCAGAGAGTGAGGGGAAAGGATGGTGAAGGTGTGCCGATGAGGAGGATCGCCGTCTTGCTGGCATTTAGACAAAGATCATTGGCGGAACACCAATCTTGAAAGGCAGTTAGGCAATCAGAGATGAGAGAGGGAGAGGAGGTGATGGAGGGCAGCCTGAAAATGAGTTGAGTGTCATCAGCGTAGCACTGGAAATTTGAGCAGAAAGTGGCAATGCAGTGGGTGAGAGTTGCCAGGTATTGGTTGAAAAGCCATGGTGAGAGGTTAGACCCATGGGGAACACCACAGGTAGAGAGGAAGATAGATGAAAGGAAGGACCCAAGTTGGACCTGGGAGGGTCGATCTGAGAGGAAAGAGGTCAGCCAAGCCAGAGCCTGATCAGTGATACCCAGGTTTTCACAGAGACGGTTGAGCAGGATGGTATGGCTGACCGTGTCGAAGGCAGAAGAGAGATCGAGGAGGATGAGGACAGAGGGAATGTTAGAGTCAAGGTTGGAGAGCAGATCTTCACGGATGTTCAATAGAAGACCCCTCTATGTGGTCCCAATTCCCCCGAAATGCCTAGTTTGAGCTGCATTTGCTGTGCCTTCCAATTAGGGGTAAATGGTGACCCCTGATCCATGACTAGCGCTGTGAGCACGCATGGGTGGTTATTTTCCTTGGAAGTTTACATGCCACAGACACAAGCTTGCATACATGCGGCCCTGTGGTCCTGTGAAAAACATGGTGGAGGCTCAGACTAGGGAGAGGCCGTGATTAGCGGGAGTGAGGGCGTCTGCCGTATACCTCCCTAAACTTTGTTTATTCTGTCCTCTGGGGTTGTCCTCACATAGTGGTAGCCAACCCTGGCCCCCAGGGTCTCTTTCTACTGGCTTCCTGACCTCTGATAAATGACGCATGCATTAATCTGACAATGATGCCCTCCTGCTCGTAGCAATCTGTGTAAATTAGTTTCTCCACTCCTACACCCTAACCTGAGCAATCACTTGTCAATGTAAATGGTTTCGTTTCTACTCTCCTGGGCCCGGAACAATCACTTTCAATAGGTGTGATTTAGTTTCTCCTCTCCTGAGCTCAAAGCATTAACTTTTAAATATGATGCTTCAGAATTCAATGAATCAGGCCCATAGAGTGTTAAAGAGAGGGTGAAAAATAACTTTTTTAAAGGGACATTATGGTTAAGTTGGTTGCACTAATAAAAACCTATGAAATTTAAAGAAATAACTTTGTTAAAAGGACGTTATGGTTAAGTTGCACTAATAAAAACCTATGAAATTCAATGAAAAAACTTTGTTAAAGGGACGTTATGGTTCCAAGTAAAACCGAAAACACCCTAAAATTCGCCAGTTATGGTAAGCTAAGCAACCATAACTCGCGCCACCACAGTGCACTGCTAAGACTAACACCCAGGACATCAAAGATGACATCAAAAATGTCATTGATGACATCACTGATGACATCACATGTGCATTTACCTCTCATGAAAAGTCTGTACATGGGATTCTTATTGTAATGTTAATAAAAGTAGTGTAAAGGATCATTGGAATAAATATCATGAGGTACTTAGTGCATTAAGCAATGAATTAATCCAAATAGCATTATATTATGAAGTTATTTCCAATATACTAAGGTACACATGTAGTAACATAGGCATAGTTTGCAGGAGACATGATGGAGATGCAATATTAATAATCTTGCCATGTTGAATACTAAAATTATAAATGCTTTCTTATTAGAGTTTTGCATACTGTGAAACATTTAATAAGTACCTAATAAAACTCACGTACTACATTATTGCATTACTGCACACAAAACACAAACAGACAACTACACATACAAATATGAGCATATACAGGGAAAGTGAAGTAACCTAACGGATTATTTTCATGCACAGAAATGATTGCTCTGCTTCAAATCTACTGTCGAAATAGAAAGTATATCGTGCCTCCTATTGTAATAAATATATTTAATATGGGCCTACGACAAGCTGCTCGAAAGTCGCTTGCGAAAGAAATCTGTGTTGCAAGGTGCTGACCTTAAATCCATGTAGGCCGCCATTTTAGGTCAAACCGCCATTTTAGGATTCGTTGTGTAAAAGTCAACCTGTGAGCTAAAATGGTGGACGACGTCATTGCAGAATACAACATGGCCGTCTTGACCTTTGTACATAGCTAATATGTAATTTGCCTGCAGGCCACTTGTTGAGATCATAAACTGAGACCTTGTCCTTCACTGACCTATGTGTAGGAGGATTACCCGTGCAATGAAAACTAATCCACGAGCATATGTTGAGGCAATGTATTCAAATACTGAACAAAGAACATCTGTTTAACTACATTGTATTAATGTTTAAGAAGGCCTGCACGGAAAACTTTAGAATACACAGCTATTGCATACGCTTATTGATACATGTATTAAAGGCAAAACAGTTATATGCGGTTATTTGAGACTTGGCACGAACCCTAGATCGGTGATATATTAAAAGGAATATTAACCCGAAGTGGGGCTGGGCATCGCGCCCACTAAATGTATAAAAAGCTAATGCATTCTAATGTACAGTGTCTCTCACTGAACACACTGAACCACGCTGGAGTTCGTTGTGTTGTACTGAGGGCCGATAGCTATCTGATTTTGCTCTGTTTTTGTAATTGGATTCAGTATAGAATAAAGTGCTTTGTGTGTTCCTTTGCAACCCGTGTGCGGTGTATTTCCTTTTGGGGTACTCAGCCTCGATATTCTTTTTCTGTTTTCACACTATTACTTCCCTATGTATAACTATCATATATTGTGACTAGGCCATAAGGAAAGTAGAGTAAGTGCAATGTGTACAAATATGAGCATATCCAGGGAAAGTACAGTAATAAAAAAAACAACAGAACTATAAGGCAGTGTTGATATCTTTACTAATCATCTTCATACATAGAAAGCATTGCTTTCTTCCAAGTCTGTGTTTTCCCCTTTGAATATGTTTCATATGCTGTGAGTGGACCCTAAGTGAATTTCTGTAAGAACATATTTGAAGTATAAGTCTACAAATATAGTACTTTTTGAATTTTTAGTTCCTGACTGTTACTGGCCTAGATATATCAGTAAAGGAAAAAAGGGTGAGCCAGACATGTGATGTCATGTCATCAATGACATTTGTGATGTCATCTTTGATGTCCTGGGTGTTAGTCTCAGCAGTGCACGATGGTGGCGCGAGTTATGGTTGCTTAGCTTACCATAACTGGCGAATTGCAGGGGTTTTTCGGTTTTACTTGGAACCATAATGTCCCTTTAAAAATGTTTTTTCACTGAATTTCATAGGTTTTTAGTAGCGCACCTTAACCATAACGTCCCTTAACAACGTTTTTTCATTGAATTTCATAGGTTTTTATTAGTGCAACTTAATCATAACGTACCCTTAACAAAGTTTTTTCTTTGAATTTCATAGGTTTTTATTAGTGCAACTTAACCATAATGTCCCTTTAACAAAGTTTTTTTCAGTGAATTTCATGGGTTTTTACCAGTGCATGCTATTTGACTACAACTTAGTAAAATCATACTTACCCAATATAGCAATATTTGTGTCCCATTTACAAAGTGTCACCTTAAAACTCTGCCATTTCCCACCTTCTGGAATCATTTTTAACACTTCTATACACTTTTTGCAACTAATTCAACTAGTTTTGCATCCGTAAACGTCTACGAACATCTGACTTCATAGCAGACCTTCCGGACAGCGCCACATGACCATACGCTGGCGCGCGGCATGATGACGTGTCCGAGAACCCAACCGGACTTCACGATAAGATCTCTGCTTCGCGGACAGTTCAAAACTGCATTTTCTACTGATCTAGGAACTTTCAACTTCAAAATGTCCCTTGCACAGCAGCTCCAACACCTATTCCTACTCATTATACATTAACAATCTAGTACACAGTAGATACGTTAGCAAAACTGCTATTTATCTTAATATGGCATCAGCTAATGCCATCCCTCCTCCCCAAGAGCGACCACCACTGCTGCACTGTTCGCGTACTTTCGTGGCAAAAAACACCAGTTTTTTTGCTTCTTGCAGCCATATCCCATCCCATCCTCATCACCCCTCACCTCCCCAGAGATTATTTCATAAGTTTGACAACTGCAATGTTGTGTTTTTTAATATGTTTTTACTGCGATGTCCGCGAACAGCGGCGAAGTCCGCGAATCCAAGATGGCGGGCGTTTCCAAAAATCTGACGCACTTCACGCTCTTCACCATCCAAACAGCGAACACTTTGCATGTCCGTGGACATGACGCAAGCCGATTAGCCAATCAGGACACTGTCGGCGGACCGAACAGGGAAGTGTGCCCGCGGACCGGACATAGATATGATACATTTTTTGTGACCTACTTTTTGGTCATTCTAAAAAGAAATACTGGACGGATTTTCACCAAATTTACAAAAGCATGCTCTTGGGACCAAGCCGCTGCTCCTGGTCCAAATTTGGTGAAAACCCATTCAGCGGTTTGGGCTGTAGGTGTGAGCAAATGTTTTCCCCATTCAGTCTATGGGAAAAAAATTTGGTACCCCCACTATAACTTTGCACCCCCTGGACCAAACCTCACCAAACTTAGCAAAAACAATTAGAGTGGGCCATATACTTTTTTTTTGCAAAGTTTGGTGAGGATTCGTCCAGGGAGAGCGAAGATATAAGCCGCCCAAAAAGTGCTCTTCCTATGGAAACAGCAATTTAACCAGAACTACACAGCCACTACCGTAGCCATGTAATATATATATATATATATATATATACGCTTCCAGTAACTATACCAATTACATCTTTTATAAGACAGGACAGAGAAGAGAGAAAAAGTACAAAATATTTAATCAACTCATTTCAGTCAATGGTGAAGATCGTAACTATGCTGGAAAGGGTATTGTTGGTGCACAAGTGCTCACTCGCCATGGGGTTCTTGCAGGTTTTTTTGTTTTTATGAGTGACTACATTTTTATGCATTCATTGTATTCACTAGTCACCAGGGGGTCAGTTTCGTTATGCAGCACATTTGTTTTTACTCTGTTATGCAGCAGGGTGGTTTTTGTTCTACTCCGTTTTGCAGCAGAGTGGTTTGTACTCTACTCTGTTATGCAGCAGAGTGGTTTTTACTCTACTCTGTTATGTAGCAGAGTGGTTTTTACACTACTCCATTATGCAGCAGAGTGGTTTTTGCTCTACTCCTTATTTTCCTTCATGTGCATGACGGAGTAGAGCAATGGAAACACAACCATCTACTGCACCACACATAGCTACATCCATGACCACCTGCATGAACTTTTCGGCATTGGATTCCTGTGGAATCCCACACCTGCACAGGAGTCCATTGTGCCTGCTGCCAGCCATGAGGAAATGACAGGCTGCATTTACTCAATTTGCACTACGAAGTGGAAAAATGAGGTGCAAGGGAAATTCTGCCCGCTTTTTACTCCTTCCTTTTGCACTTCATTGTAGAGGTGGGCAAACCAATGAAGGTTCGAGCCGGGCTCAAGTCGAGTGTCTGTCTCAGGCTCTAGGGTATATCTGAAATGAGTGTCAACTAGAGTCAAACCAAGCACCCAATGATCTTTCATTCTCGCTCTCTGTACGCTCAAAACATGCTAAAAAAACAAAATGAATAGCAATGATTTGGTCAATGGACAAAACATTATCAATAGTGTCGACGGACTGGCTTTAATTCTCAGAAGTCACAAGCATGTTACTTTATCGTGAAACAAAGCAGCTTAATTTTGCACATCTTCGGAGCCGATTTAGTCTGAAGATCTATCTATCTATCTATCTATCTATCTATCTATCTATCTATCTATCTATCTATCTATCTATCTATCTATCTATCTATCTATCTATCTATCTATCTATTCAGTCCGTATATCCGTATATAGCGCCAATTCGACCATCAGCCTCAAGGCGCTCACATAACAAAACCACAATAACACAACATGTCAGATAAGGAGGACTAAACTCAGGTCAAGTGCCATGGTCAGGGAGAAAAGGGGGAAAAGCATAGCCTGTACCCAGATCAAAAAGATACGTTTTTAATTGTTTCTTGAACTGGGCACTCGACTCACAACCCTTCAGAATTGAAGGGAGTGGATTCCAAAGACCCAGCAATGGAAGATGGAGCCTCCAATTTTTTGGATTATTTTGAAATACATTTTGGGTTGCATCTATTGTATATTATAATGACGGTAACATTGACATTTATGTGAATGAAAAAGAATTTGGTTGCCTAATTTACAAGTCATTTCTTTTAATGGTTCAGCTCGTGCTAAGGCACTTTAGGCCAAGCCAGATACCCAGCTTGGCTCTGACTTGGCTCATGGTACGCATTTTGTGGCTTACCCAACTCTTTTTCTTGGTGCAAATCACCAACACGTCCACCAATGGGACCCTTTTTCATGTAAGTGCAAACATAACAGGTCCACTCTGTGCTATTTACACAACTCCAGAAAATGATTCCCCTCAGGGGCAACAGAGTGCAGTACACTGAATTTAAAACTCAAATTATGCAACTGAACACATGGTAAAGTCTCATTAGGGATAAGGACAGAGGCAAGAGTATACACAATACAAGGGATCAGTGGGGGTTTCTGCACGCAACATAAACCGCTAAGAAAATGCTCTCCGAGAGGCAGAGCAATCACTTGCCGAGGAACCTTGACACGCCGCGACAGAATAAGCAAGGTTGGAGTTCTACCTTAACAGGATGAGTGGTCCTTCCAAAAGAGAGTTCGAGGTGCAGGAGGGCGATCCATAGAAACTGTGGCATGGGAGATTACAAAAGTCAGTAGGCCAAGGGGAAAGCGCTGTTGTGGTGCTTGTGGGGACATTGCCAGTAGGGATCAGGCAGTGTGTCAGGTGTATTGAAGAATGTATGGGCTCTTTGAGAAATACTGGGCTATACCGGCTCGTATAGCCCACTGATCGTCTGGCAGTGCCCACCTCGATGCTGCAATGGTTATAATGTATCTTATATATCATGCACCAGATCTGGTAGAAGCAGCAAGCACACAAACAACATACTTATTTATACAACAATATTGTTTGAAATGGAGTATGTCCAAAGACTTTGACATTGTGTGTCTTTTTAAATCAGTTACCCCTGCTGTGTGGGTATCCTGTGAAGGCCACATTTCCAAGTGAATTTGGACATTCTGGTGGAATTACTCTTCCAGGGCAAGTACTCAGTTTCCTGTGGAAGGTGGGTGAGGGGGGCTGTGAGAGGGGGAATATCATGTCAAGGACATTCCCAAAATTGTTTCAAATGGCGGGAGTTTAATCCTACATTTCCAGACTGTGGTTTTAATATTTTTTAAATATTTGAATGGATAATACTTGCTCTTAGCGGAAAGAAAAATAGCTGAAAATGAATGCGGGAAGTGAAACAAACATATTTCAGAGCGTACAAATACTGCGTCCAATATATAAGGTGACATACACTATAATAACCCACCACAAATGACTCAGAGCTTTGCATTTTCCAGTTCCCTATCATTTAGGCGGAGGCGAACTCTGGACCTTTGAACTCCGGTGCAAACAGGTCACCTCCGCTCAGTTTTCCTCATTTGCATTTCAGAGTGAAAGAAGGAGGTGTAAAATGGAGGCAAAATCCCCTTCTTGCCTCCATTTTGCACTCCGCTGTGAACATTTCAGAAAGCGAGCCTGCCATTTGCTCCTGGCAGGCCGCGTCCACAATGGATTGCAAAGGAATCCACCGCTTTTATGCCAGCACAATGGTGTAATGCTCTTACATGTGTATGGAGGAGGGTGAGGAGAGGAGGAACTGAACTTTACAATCCATGCCCCCTGCTGTACAAATGCATTAACATGAGCAGTAATTTGGAAAGGAGTGCCTAAAATGTTTACGCATTGTTTGTACGCAATAGTTTTATGTGACGCCTCCATGAATATAAGCCCAGCATTTTCCCAGCAAGGTTTGCGCATGCATGATTAATGGTAAAATCTATAACACCATGTTGGAGGGTGTTTTAGGCCATTCAACCGATATTGTCGCAATTCATTGTTTTTGTACCATTGTTGTCCTCCTGTTTGTACAGAAACTGTTTTAATACAATTGTTTTGATTTTCTTGTTTAAAACAGAAATGACAAGAGGAAATACGGCGCCATAGCACATAGTGAAGAAGACGCGGATATCCGAGACCATAACGCTGAGTTCGTTGAAGATGGTCTGTGAAAGCCATATTGTGTTGTCGATGCTATAGAAACTGACGTAGAAGCAGACCAAGAGGATCACGGTCTTTGACGCTTGGGTCTCTGCTCTGGTTCCTTGGTTCTGGTCCTCGTTCCGGACGGCTTTCATTTTCTTACTGTGCCTGTGGAGGATGAGAAGGATAAAGATACTTGCCAAGGCCATCAGAATGACAAATAAAAGATCAAAAGAAAAACTTGCATAACCTTTTGCTTCAAAAGGTACTTTTCCTGGGTAGATCACTAAGCAGAACCCAGGGTTGAACCCGTATTTGAAGTGAGATGCGTTGTAAGGTTTTGTGGTCATGATGACCACATCTGCATTCAGTACCATGTTGGCCAGATACAGAGCAGCAATCACAGGGTTAATAAGGCGGTTTATCTTCTGCTTGTCAGCCATGTTGGTTCTGCTCAGGATTCCGCACTGGAAACAGCTGAGAAGACAGGTCAGGCCTATCGCCATACCCCTGAAAACCCTGAAAACGTACGACACCACCTTGCAGCTGGTATCTCCAAAGAGGTCCTTCCAGCCGTACTCATAGAAAACAGCGGGCAATGTCCTGGTCAGGTAGACAGTTAGATTTGCAGCCGCCAAATGTGACAGGACAGTTTCCGATTTTGTTAGCTGATGTTCTTGGTGTGCAATGAATGCAAACGACATAAGGATGATGGAGTTGCCAACCACGCCAACGGTGGTCATCAAGAGATAAATTGTCCCTTTAATGATACTATAGGACACCATTTTTCTGACTGTGTGAAAATTCCAAAAGCTGCAGAAATCTGAAAATAAAAGAAGGCAAGAAAATATGATTTCAATTTCATTGAAAGAAACAATACATTTCATTTGTGGCTGAAGTGTCGACCAGTGGTCTTGGAAGGGCTGAGGCTTGTGGCACCTTTCAATTTTCTAAGCACTACTAGATTTCAAAATATCCTGCAGTTGGACCAGTGAGGAACTCAGGATGGAAACTAAATTGTATTGAACGTTGACCTTGTTTGATAACCTGCTTCAGGTGTGAAATAGGTTTTAAAAAACGTACAATCAAAACAATTAATTACATGAAGAAAAAAAAAAAATCAAAATCAAGAACAGTCAATCTAATACAGTAACTTATTAATTGTGAAGTGTGAGGAAATCGACCCACTCGCCTGGGCTTTTTTGATTTTTTTTAAAGAAATTGAATGATGGGCGATCAACCTCAAGAAATGTGTGGGGCTAATTAGCACACATTTTCCTATGCTCACCGCACAATAAACACATTGTCACGTGTACTCTGGGTGGACACAGCCTACAGGTGCAGTCTTCCTGTCATGGTCAGTTGAAATGTGACAGCCAGGTGTACACGAAAGCAGCAAGAGGAGCAGGCTGGCAACACCTTCCTCCTGCCATTGCCAGTCTAATTAAATATCAAAGGCTCCATGGATCCGTGCTGCTGTTTGTCGGCCTGCTGTTTGCAGCGCATACTGATGAGAGTTAATTGAAGCAGGCCTGCAGGAGGCCGGGTCGCAGCAAAGATAACGGAGACAAGAAACCCAAAACCCTTATGATATGCAGCTGTGACAACCTGAAGTCATCTTACACCCCTTACTATGAAGGGCAGTGAATGGAATGTCTGGGACAACTGTTTACAGTAGGCAACCCCTGTAGGGGGACCCCCTTTCAGAGGGAAGAAGTATGTGATTTGATGGGGCACAAAGTCTGTTATCGCCATAAACCTGAGCTTTGATCAGGGACCACAGTGAGCTCAAATAACCAGAGAGAGCCTTTTATCCACAACAGACAGGAAAATGGCTGCGACTTAGTAATACATGTTTTCACGCCTTTACTGTTCCTGTTGCAAAACACTCTGGTTATGACCTCACGCATAACAGAAGGTTGTTGGTGGGGACCCAGGATTGGTTCATTAAGGTAGCATTAACCTGCACCAATCACTGGGGCCCAATTTTCTTTGAAAGAGGGCTGAGTCCCTCTCTTAGCAGATCATCTGAAGACTTTGCAAGGAGTAACAAGAAGGAATAATTTGAACCCTGGCTGAAGGTACAGTCTGCCTTACAGCTTCCGCCAATGAAGGGAGGCCAGGATTTCCAAGAGAGAAGCAGATCCCTCCCCATGACATCTCCCAGAGAACAGAGGGAGATACTGAATCCATAGGACCCTCTAGCAGCTCCAGAACCAGCACACAGTGTGCCCTGCCAGGCTCTGCAAGCAAGCTTTCCAGGTGGGAAGTGCCAGAGAGCCTCTGATCAAAGGAAAAGGCTGTTGCCTGCAAACACTCTCCTCAGCTTTGGGTCATCCGCCATAAAGATTGAAGAGAGGGTCCCTGAAATGCCCCTCCTCACCCCCAAGAACATGACGCTCAAAGAGTCAGAGCACAGGAAGCCACTCACCATTCATTCGGGCACCAGGAGGACCAGTGACTGACACATATGCAGAAAGATATTCTCTCACACAGCCATTAAAACCTTATCCAGTGAATGTCTTTATGGATACAGGTGCTTCAGCATTGGTTGTAGACCTGTATAGGGGGTAGACCCCACCCCCGCTCAACCTCAGTGTACAGGCGGTAGACCCCACCCATCTTAAACTGAATGAAAATATTTGTCGGGTTGATTAATGAATCTAGCATTGCAAAAATCAGAATTATAGTGCTTAAAAGGTCAAACAAGCACATTGTATGATGCCATACATTTTTTGGGTCAGAATGGCTTGTGCACTGAAGGGCATGATGGATAGCATACATTTGTTATAGTTACTAATAATCTAGATTTAAATTTGAGCAGGGACTGAGCTATAAGTAAAAATAGGTTGGTCCACCATTTTGTGATAACCAGGCATAGTCAGGCAATTTCTAAGATGGTGGACTTTTGCAAGTCATGTCAGAAAAAAATTATATAATTCCCTCATGGAAGTTCATTGAAGGTTCAGTAGAAGAGAACATACTGTCTAGACTTCTTAGCAACAATCTTGACATTGACGAGCCGGGGGCTGCCATGTAGTGATTCAAGGCAAGGGAGCAATTAGCTCAGGCAGCTGGTCAGCTAGCAACAGTTGTTGGATTCACAGGGAGGGCACATAGCTGATGCCCATACTTGGGCTCTTGTGACAGAGAGACTTGGTGCTGCCTGCTAAAAGTACCTCAGGGTTGATGCCAGAAGTGTTCTCTCTTGACACATCAAAGGATTCATTTTAAAGGCCGAGTATATCTCACACAAATTTAATTAGTTGCATGCGTAGGTATGAAATGGGTACTTGATGAGTGACAGTTCAGTCAACCAACCCTAGAAGGGGAAAGGGCTTGTCTTTGAATGTCTAAACCAATGAGAGTAAACTGCATAATGAAATAGAAAACTGTGCCAGCTGAAAACTGAATATAAGGCGGCTAGATTCAGAGATCATTTGATAACTATTGGAGTTCCTGATGTATGCTGACTGCTGTATCCTGCCTTGCTGTACCGTGGAAGTCTTTTGAAATCCAGCCTGAGTGTCCTGATGAGTTTCTGTTTGGTCTCAAACATGCCTTTCCTGATCCGGGGGAGCCAAGGCCCAGAGAGGGTGTTGGGACCTTCTCTTCAGACCCAAATGCCTCATTGGATGATGTTGACTAAATGCAGAGAAACCACTGTGCTCACATCATTAGTGACACCACAACATAACCGCGTTAGTCATGAAGCACACTCCCAACCATGCACAATGTTCCACAGACACACACTCATATACACAAAGGACATGCTTACACAGTTTTGTAGAATAGAGGAGAGATACATATACATACTGTCAAAAGCTTTTATTATTTTTCTCATTAGCTAAGCGCACAAAATGCTGAATGCAAGGTAAGGAAGAGATGCAGAGCAAGCTTGAAGATGCTTATGGCACCTAACCCTAAGGAACTACAGGATCACCTTATGAGCCTGACAGGACCAAAGATGACTAACCGATAGGAAACATAGCACAATATAGATGTGTAGAAATCACACATAAGCATAACAAGAATTAATAAGGCCACAAGCCGCAGGATGCGAGAAGAGGGAAAAAAGAACTAGGCTGCACAGAGCAGGAAGGCCAAGGCTCACAGCCAAGGTCAGAGAGAAGCAGCACATTCCAGACCTAAGATGACAAGGGGCCATCTGCAATAAAACAGAATAAATCCTCTTAAATTGCAGACTAGAAGAGCACCATTTTGTGGTCCTCAACCACGTGATGTGGCCGAGTTAGACAATGGTCACCCACCCGCGGTGGGAAGACGAACAGTTCTCAGCAACACAGGCATGAAGTGAAACATGAACAAGTTAACATTGCACTGTGGAGAGCACCCTCAGAGGCAAAAGTGGTACTGCTAACAGATACATTGGGAACACACAGTCATTCCCATTACCTTGAAGAGGTGCACAGAGGGCTGAGAACAGAACTGGGACCCAGGCCTGGGGAGACCAGTTCCAGCCAATCAAGAGACCGAAATCCAGGGGTGGATGACAGAGGATAAGGGCCAATGGTAAATCCTGCGACCCTGCATCAATGTAATAGATTGTTTCTTGGGGAAGTGGCAGGCCAGCCACCTGACATCTGAGGACCAATCCAGTAGGATCTATAGTGTATATCACTCCACTCACCCAACCAAAACATGGGATAGATTTTTTGGGGAAGGGCCCATGTTATGTCAGCACACTCCAACAAAATGGGTTGACACAGGTTTGGGAATGGTGATTCCGGAGATTGTTCAATGTCCTGTATGATCCCTGTCGGTTTTTGTAATAAACACTGGTTTAACTTTCCCTTGGCTGAGTCCTCCATTTGTTCTGGGGGGCAGGGTTTATGGGCCCTGGGAGCTGAACGGGTAAGCTTGTAGTAACCCCCAGATCTCTAGCATACCAGACTTCACAAACAGGATGACACAAGCCCAGCAAAGAAGCTAGGAGGAGTGCCATGGCAAGCATCAACCAATGTCCATGTTTTAAGGACATTTTCGAGGCAGTCGAGTCCTCGAACTGTGACCAGCTGTATCACTGACCGTTGTCACGCTGCAGTCGTCACGCTGCAGTCATTAACGCCGTCCAAGACGCCTCGATCAGCGTTCCAGATCTGCCAACCTGAACAGAGACAATGATTCTTGACCCGAGCCGCTCTGTAATCCAGCCTGCAGCCATCTGTCCAGCCTCGCTTGCCGAACTGCCTACCGCCTGTTACCCACCACTGTTTCCCATTTTGAACTCTGTTACAGGAGCGGAAGAGCGTCCTGGAACTGACTCAACCCTTTCAAGCATCACAATCATCTCAAGCACTGGGTACATTGTGGTTCTGTCCCCCTCGTCCTTCTCTGAAGGCCCCTAGTGACATTTACGAACCCATGCTCCCTTGATGCTGAAACTAATTAACCTTGAACCGTTAAGACTGATTGCTTTACCGACTACCCTCCTGTCAGTACCCAGAGTGCATCCCTTTCCTTCGTGAAACTGTCTGTCCTCTGTGTTCCTTTACAGGGTGGGTTGTATTTTGAAGTGTGCTAGAACTGTCTGTTGTAATAATAATAAAGTAAATTTGTGTATACAACCTTAACTGGACATTGGGTAATAATTGTATTTTCACTGTGTTGCAACTAACCAACGATCCACGACCTTGCGGAGGTAAGCCTGCCGTTCCGTGCAAGTTACTAAAAATTGGACATGGAGGTTTATAATTTACTTGCTTTTTCAATCTATTCAGATTCATACTGGTGTCCTAGAAGTGTGGGGATGATTGATGGCTTAGAAACATATTCATCCCTGGACCACTGGTGCCCTGGAAGTTGATTTTTCACAGGCAGGCTTCCAGTTTATTTTTTACCACTTGGCACGCATTATATAAAGCGATGAACAAAGATGTGTTACATGAATTCAAACAGTAAATACAGTAACTCTTTTCATATAATCCCTGTAATGTATAAACAAAACTTGCTAACAATTTCCCATGTGTTAAATCCATTTTAGGACAGGCGGTCAATGTACGTCTTGTAGTTTCAAGGACAAATGGCGTTTACACATTCAACATATGTGTGATTCCTTGGTGATACCCCGCTGGGGGCCTACGGTGGACAAGGTAGGCAACTGATCCAGTCTAAACAGAAGATAAAATCTACGGACAGAGACTACGGGACACTTTATTAGATAAAGGTGTGGAGTCAAGAATGTATCATTTAATTCATAATGTTTCTGAAATCTCTTCAACTTTTCTAAATGAGAGAAATTGGCAATCCCATCCCACGCCTTGACTTTGACAGCCAATTGCTCTTTTAACTCAAAAACGTCTAAAGACCAGTCCGGATACCAGTCGATATCATCAATGAAATCCAAATAGTTAACCCCACTCATGAAGTTCCTTACAGTTCCTTGAGAATTTCTGGACGGAGATACCGAATATATCTTAGGTCTCATTGCGGCTTTGGTATTATTCCGTGCCATAGATCATCTGATGGATCGTAGCACCACCACGGGTGCTCATCTGAGTAGTGAGGCCAAATTACAGTGTGACCAACGGTACAGAGATAACTAGGGGAAGACCACGAATACCACAAATGGTCTTTGAGGAAAAAATGGTATTGGTCTTAAATATTTCTGTCTATTTTCATCCTCACATGGTATGTGGAATTCTTCAGTTACTTGTACGGTAAAGTCATAGCTTAGTCCCAGTTACCCTCAAGTTATAAGATGGTTATGTCTGTCCTTGGTAGGGTGGAGAATGACCATACTATACTGTGTCTTAAGCTTAGGGTGCCGTACAATGCTGCTGCTAAATTGATGGGCGCATAGATTAACGCTACCCAGCAGGGAATAGAATACGTTGGACCAAAAAACCGATAAGAGCTTTTAACATAAACTTAGATTTAGCCTGGCAAAGGGAAATGGCGGGGGTATATGCTCCGTACGAAATTGAGGCATGGCTGTCTGGAGCAGGAATGGTCCGCAAAGTCTCAAATCCCACAAAGCTGAGCTATATGATCTTTGGATAGTGCAACAAAAAAAAGGGAGCTGAGAAGGGCAATCAGAGAAAAAAAACGAGTAACTACACTTCTGTTCAGAAGCTAGCGAATATTAAACATCTGGAACGCAGCTATGTAAATTGGTTGAAAACTCATAAATATACAATGAAGACGGAAAAGTGGCAGGAGTTACTAAAAGTTCTAGCAAAAATAATTCAAAACAATTCTGGAGGCTAGTGAATGAAGATTCGGCCTCTTCAAAAATGCTTATGGTTGTCATGACCGAAGAGCAGTGGATATCCCACATAAAAAACCAAACTCCCCTCCTCAAAAATGCAAGGATTGACGTGAAGCCTAATGAACGATGCAATTTGAGTAAGTACAACGCTGAAGACTCTGGGGGTAATTCATAGAATTTAGCGCACAAGTGGCGCACGCGGCTGGTGCACAGAGTGCGCATGCAGCAGTCTGCGGCAGCCGCGTGCGCCAAAACCCATTTTAGTGCACATCGTGTTCATGGATACTTACATCCATAAGTTGCTGTAGCACAGAGTGGCACAGCGACACTGCAGCAGCGCCAGTTACGCCCCCAACCCCGCCCTGTGCACCAAAAACATCACCCAAATCCAGTACATGGCACAAAGGCCAGTGGACCAGCATACAGCCCCCCAACCATGAAAATGCATGGAAAACGCCCCACGCACCCCTCGGAATAAGCGTATCCCACTCGTGCCAGCGAAATCGCGTGGAAAACTCCCCGCGCACCCCTCGGAATAAGCGCACCCCGCTCGCGCTAGCAAAATCACATGTAAAACTCCCCGCGCAACCCTCGGAATACGAGTACCCCGCTCGTGCCAGTCAAATTGCATGTAAAACTCCCCGCCACCCCTCCGAATATGCGTACCCCGATTGCGCTAGCGAAATCGCATGTAAAACTCCCCGCTCACCCCTCCTAATACGCATACCCCACTTGCGCTAGAGAAATCGCGTGTAAAAATCCCCACGCACCCCTCGGAATATGCGTACCCCGCTCGCGCCAGCGAAATCGCGTGTAAAACTCTCTGTGCACCCCTCGGAATACGAGTACCCTACTCGCGCAAATGTAATCATGTGTAAAACTCTCTGCGCAACCCTCGGAATATGCGTACCCCGCTCGCGCCAGCGAAAAAGTTGTGTGTGTAAATCTCCCTGTGCACCCCTCAGAATATGTGTACCCTGCTCGTGGCAGCAAAATGGCGTGTAAAACTCCCCACGCACCCCTGCACATGGCCCACCAAATAACATGTCCAAACAAAACAACCCATGGCCCTAATGCCTACCCAAATCCCCCCTTCACCCCAGTACAATCACGCAACCATCCACTGCAACACTCCCAAATTACCCAGGCCATGAGAGTCTTAAAAGAACCACCATGGCCAAGCATACATGCGCAACAGAGCCACACAGTGGCAAAACATGACTGAGGCAATGTTCATTGAGACATGCACAAAACCAATGATAGTACACACACCACTCATGAAGTAAAAAGAAATGTATTAAAAAATATAATGAAAATCAAACTTGCAAATTAAGAAATAATGAAAGCAATTCCAAAAAAAAGAAAAATCCAATGAAAAACAAAAATCCACGACATGAAAAAAGAAAAGTGGTCCATCGCCAATGTCAATATGAATTAAATAATCAAATAAAAGAAAACCATTGATCCATGAGAATTGTAAAAAAAGAAAGTATGTCCCAAAATAAAAGGAAACCTACCAAAAAGTCCTATGAATAAAAAACTATATACATAAAGTGGAGCAAAGTCCAGGAACTCCAAAAAAAGTATGAAACAAAGGAAACCTAAGCCTAAAGAACTATGTACAAAGGTGGCGGGCAAGTCCTATGGCTCACTTTTTGGTGTTCCGGGCCAGGGCATCATCGAACCCCACGTCGATGTTCCGGAGGCGGGCCTCTTCCCTGGCCTCGAGGTCTCGCAAGGATGCATCCATGGCGTCCTCCAACTCCCTGCGAGTTGCCTCGAGGCACTTAGCCCGCCTCAATGCCCTGTGCATGGAGTTCTCTGCCCTACCCATAGTGAGCCGTGCCCTCTCCGCCCGCCGCCTCTCCACATCTATTTGCCGGCCCAACCGCTGCCACACGCAAGACACTCCCAGTCCGTGGTCCTCCTGCCCTTCCAATATGGAACCCAGTATAGTAATCCTTAACATTTAGTCCGTTGTTAGTATCTATGACCCCTTGAGCCACTTACTTCCCCAATCTTAACATGGCCGCCATCACCTCGGGATAGACCGAGCTTGATTACCGTGGCAACCGCCACGCTGTCTGCAGTTCAAGCTGAATCAGGCACAGCATACGCCGCTTTGAGACAGGTAAATGTCCTGCTCGCATGCATCTTTTAGAAACTCTTGTTTCACGATCGGCACAATGTCTGAAATCCCCGCTCTTTCGTCTCCCCGTTCTTTTTCATAGAAAGCTACGAAGAGCTATGGCAAGAAAGCAATATATTTACACGCAAGAATGTGATCTACACTTTAACTACTTAAAGACGCCTTCTGTAACCGTTTATGCAGCAACCAGCACGTTTTGTGCTACTACCTTCGCTGAGTCTGAATCAACTTGTATCAGGTACCGCTATGGACATCTAGACATTAATTTCTCTGTATTTCCATTTGCCTGATTATGAAGCTATGACATACATTTGCGCTGCTTTTTTATTAGAACACGACCATTGGTGTGGATTCATATGAACATATAGAAACCCCTGGTCACGCCGCCTAAAACCATTCTCAGCTACGTACTCTCTCTGCATTCGAGTACCCGTGGGCTCATCTGTACGAGTGAGTTTCGTTCCATACTTTTATTTGAACCGGTGTCTTAAAATTCTGTACACTCATCAGCTACTGGATGATATGTAAGTTTTCCTCTACTTCCATTTCCACAGATGTAGTTAGGTTTACCTAACACAGTTGAATATATTGAAACTATACTCCTTCTGATCCGAAGGATTTATCGACTTCACAACAAGAGAAGGATACTTTTGTTTTATTCTAGTGACTTGTGAGTGATGGAACCTATTTTTTATGAGTTATCACCGGCTTAACCTCCACCATTAACTAGATATCCAGGCCCTCTGAATCACTATGACTTCAAGCTTCACTGTTGATCGATCACTAAAGATAATGCGTTAATTATTAACCCCTCAACTAATGTTCTTTCAAATTGGTGCTCACCGGGTCCCCTTACAGTATTACAGTTTCCAGCAACAGCATGAAGCTGGGCATCACTATGAACTTTGTATTGAATACACAGCATGTCAAATAACAATTACTCTAACATTATGCATTGTTACTACTTAACAACCACTGGTGGTTAACACTTCCTGAGCATACGTTTTATAACGTTTGCCATACCTGACTATGCAAAATATACATTTCATCAGCTATTCTCTCTCCCCCTTACCCCCCTTTCTTCTCTCCCTTGTCTCTCGCTCTCTTTCAACTATTTTGTGTCCTAGTGCTTCTAGGCTCTAGAAGAAGTGGAAATTACCTCGAAATGTGTCAGCCAAGCATATGTTAACCTATGGATATTGTTCTTTTGTTGCTTTCTTTTGCATGTATTTATTAATAACTGACCTACAATTTAGTGCAACTATTGAAATAATTGCCCTGTTTCTTTGAATTAAATAAATTCAACTTTTTCTTAAATCAAGACTATTATGAACTACAGTTGAATGTGCTCGACATGTGACATCACATGCAAGTCCATTGAATGTCTTTCTTGACAACATTACATAGTGTGCAAGGGACGGGAGGGCTCCCAACTTTGGATCCTCTTACTTCCTCTACTTTTTGCAACATTGGTCTTGTGCCAAGACCATTTTTTTCACCCACACCTTAAATTTACATAAAACCATTCTATAAATCATCAATTGATAAATGACTTCAAACTACTAGTGTGCACCGACAACCACAAATATTTTTTTTTTCAAAATAAAAGGAAACCTACCAAAAAGTCCTATGAATAAAAAACTATATACATAAAGTGGAGCAAAGTCCATGAACTCCAAAAAAAAAGTATGAAACAAAGGAAACCTAAGCCTAAAGAACTATGTACAAAGGTGGCGGGCAAGTCCTACGGCTCACTTTTTGCTGTTCCTGGCCAGGGCATCATCGAACTCCACGTCGATGTTCCGGAGGCGGACCTCTTCCCCGGCCTCGAGGTCTCGCAGGGATGCATCCACGCCGTCCTCCAACTCCCTGCGAGTTGCCTCGAGGCAATTAGCCTGCCTCAATGCCCTGCGCATGGAGTTCTCCGCCCTGACCATAGTGAGCCGTGCCCTCTCCGACCGCCACCTCTCCGCCTCTATTTGCCGGCCCAACCGTTGCCACACGCAACACACTCTCAGTCCGTGGTCCTCCTGCCCCTCGGCCGATGCCTGCCCCCGGGGTGTTGATGGCCCTGAGCCATGATGACTCCCACGCTGAGTCTGCTGCTGCCTCCGACGCAACTGCCTCTGCCACCACAATGGCCTCCAGGCTGCTGGAATCCCCTGGCGCCATCGTGCATGTCCCCTGCCTGATGATGCCGGCACATCCTCCATCTGCTGGGGTCCAATTGGTGGGGTGGCCACCCCTGCTGGACCTCTGACTCCCGACTGTGGCAGGATGGGATCTCCACCAGGCTGGCTGCATTGGTTGGGGCAGGTCCACAGGGAGCCCTGGTGGTATCTGGGCTGGAAGACGGCACAGAGAATGACTGGCGTATAGTGTGCACAGAGGAGGAGAGGGCCGCAAGACTGGCCGGCACATGGAGGAAACCCCCGACCATTGTCCCTCCCATCTGGGCCATGTTGGCACACAGCTCTTCGTGATGACGTGTGTGGTCCCTCAGAAAGCATGCGCGTCATCACGAATGTCACGTGTGCGCAACGCAACACCAATCAGGACGGACTCAATCCGGTATTGGTCCCCACGTCCGCAGGTAGAGGAGTGTCAGATGATGTAGACCTCCCCCCTACCTGCGGACGGGCCTGGGACTTGGCATCCCTGCTGGTGCATGGTGATGCAGTCACAGTGTCAGGGACAGTGACATGCACAGGCCCCTCTATTGCGACCTGTGCTGCCTCCTGCCCCTGCCTCTGGACTGCACCACTTGCACCAGTGGTACCACCCCCACCATGCCCGATGTGCGGCTCTTTAGCGGCCTCCTTCTCCTCCATACACACCACCAATCTGGGTGGCTCTGCACCGTCTTCCGCCGTTGAAAGCTCCTGCGGGGGCTCACCCACACTTTCCGCTGCAGCCGTAGTGGCAGACGCGCCACCAGTCACCCCCTTGCATCGCCGGCCGAGGAGGCATCCCTGCTGCTTTCCTCCACAGCGCCGTCCCCGCCCTCTTCTTCACTTGCCACTGTGTAAAGGGAGACATTGAACACAAGCATCAGGGTACTGTACAATAGTCCCCTAGACACAAAGCAATAGCACATGAGTGGCACTGTCAAATGTCACTTCCATCATGTCCCTCCACAACACATGAGTCAGTGCAGGCAACACACATGCAGGAACAGGCTTGGCACATGCAACAAACATTAGCATCCATGTCCAAGGCACTGTAGAAACATCCAATGGTGGGCTGAAACTCACATGCATCATGGGACTGTGAAAATAAAATCAAAATGTCGAGACTGAGTACCCCAAAAGGAAATACACCGAACACGGGTTACAAAGGAACATACAAAGATCTTTTATTTTATACTGAACAGTTACAAAGAAAAATAACGGATAGCTATCAGCCCTCAGTACAACACAACGAACTCCAGCGTGGTTCAGTGTGCTCAGTGAGAGACACTGTACATTAGAATTTGTTGCTCTTTTATACCATTTGCGAACATGATGTCCAACCCTACTTCGGGTTAATATTCCTCTAATACGTCAACAAACCTACACGCAACAGTGTATTTTAGGATTTCTCATAAAGGTCTTCTCAAACATTAATACAATTTAGTTTAACAAGTGTTCTTAGTTCAGTATTTGGAAACATTGTTCTTAACATTTGCTCGCGGATTAGTTTAATTGACGTGAGTAATCCTTTACACACAGGTCAGCGAAGGAGAAGGGGCCTCGTTACAAGTTCAGCGGTAACCGAGGCGGTAAAACCACCTGTTTACCGCCGGACTCGTATTACCATTCCACCTCCATGATTCCAGGAATTACCGGGGCATTACAACCCCGGTGTTCCGGGAATCACGGAGGTGGAATGGTGTTAATCCCCATTCCCATTGAGTCCTATAGGACTCAATGGGAATGGGGATCATGGAAACACTGGCAGCATCTCATAATGCTGCCGGTGTTTCCTCGTCCGCCTGCAGGCAGGCGGTGTTAAACCCGCCAGGTCAAACCTGGCGGGAACATCACCTCCCACCTGCAGGAGTCGGGATCAGGCGGTCCGGAAAACAACGGTGGCGGCGGGTTTACCGCCACTGTTATTTCCGGACCGCCTGATTTGTAATGAGGCCCAAGGTCTCAGTTCACGACCCAAATAAGTGGCCTGCAGGCAAGTTACATATTAGTTACACACAGAGGTAAAGACGGCCATGCTGCATTTCGGAATGACATTGTCCACCATTTTAACTCACAGGGTGACTTTACAGAGAGAACCTAAATGGCGGTTTGACCCAAAATGGCGGCTTACATTGATTCTAAGGTCAGGACATTGCAACATGGATTTCTTCGCAAGTGGCTTATACGCAGCTTGGCGTAGGCCAATATACACATATTCATTGCAATAGGAGGTATGATATAATTTCCCGTTTGACCGGACATGTTGATCACATGCACACACATCACCGGAGGGTCATGCATCTGGCCCCGTATACTCCAAGACACAGTGGATCCAAGGATGACTAGGCTGTATCAGTGGATGAACACATTGCGAACATGTGTCATGCATCCATGGCGTTTACCAGTCACTCACACACTACTCAGACTCATGGACATGTACACCATCCATGTCCATGACAGCAGCACCCATCTCTCATACCCCAAACATGTCCAAGTACAGACACAGACATGCATACACGCGTACAATCGGCATGCTGTTCCGCATGATGCATTGTGACACATACATCATCCGTGTGGGTCACACCTGACTGCACTCACATGCAGCACCATCATGTCCCTGCACACACACATCCATACATGACCCATGTCACACATACAGCCAAGTAGCTAACTACCACCACACTGCAACATGCACTGTTTTAAACAGGAATGCATGGGCACTTACGGCTCGACTCCAGACGGGACTGCATCCTGAGGATCTGTTGGTGAAGCACTGGGCGAATGCGCTCCAGGACCCTCATCTCCTGGGTGGTAAGCTGGCCCCAGTGCCCCACTGCATCCGCTGAATCTAAGAGGCGCTGGGCCTTCTTGAGGGTCCTGGTCTTGTCCTCCCAGTGCTTCTGGATGTGTTTGATGTTGTGGCGTGCCACCCACTCCGCATTGATGGCACCCACTATGTCCGTCCAGATCCTACTCTGTCCTTCCTTGTCGGCGCGCAATGGTGTGAAGAGGGCATCATAATGCCCCAGACTTGCTCCACCAGGATACCAGCTTCCTTTTCACTGAAGCTGGTAGCCCTCTGCCTCTCTGCTGGGGGGTTGCCACTGGTGCCGGATGGTGTTGCGTCCGACATGGCAACCCTCGAGGCAGGTGTGGGTGGGCAACTGGGTCCTTCGACTGGGCTGTGGAGTGATGGAACACCAGTCGGGAGTCTTCTGTTCCAGCAGGGGTGGTCACACCAACTGGACCCCTGAAGATGGCTGATGTATAGGCACCAAATGGCAGGGCACGGTCGCAGCAGGCAGGCAGGCAGCAGCAGATGGCTCGTGGGAGGCTGCTTGGGGCTCTGGGGGGCAGTAATTCGGCCTTCTTGGCAGGAGCGTGGTCTTCTGTGTGTTGTCGCGTGGCCAGCTTGATACGGAGTGATTTGGCACATGAAAAACAGCACGTTTGCATGAATTCCGAGGAAAGGCCCTTAGTGCGTAGGTAACGTAACGTGCATGCGGGCGTTTCCCTCGGCACGGGTTAAAGGTCCCACATGAGTTTCTATCATTCTGTGCGTGCTTTTCGTGGAAAGCGGTGTGTGTGTTTTCCAGATGTTGGGGTTCACACGCGATTACTTCACAGCGGCTAGAGTGCGTACTTCATCTTTTGGCGCGGGTGTTGGCTATGCGTTCTTCTTCTACACGCAAGGCAAGCGGCGAGTCGTGCATGCTATTCTTCCCACTGCAGGTGTCCCTGTTTGTCGCGTACCCCTTTTTTTCGGTCATACTAGCCTGCGTGTTGATCACGTATGCATTTTTTGTGTTCCTGGCTGCCACAGCGTACTGCATGTGTTTTTTTACATGCAAGTGGGCTACAGGGGTCACGTATCCCTTTTTCTTGCTTTTTTGAGATGCCTGAGCGTTGCGTGACCCGTCATTCTTCCTACGGGGCCACAGGCAGCCTTGCAGGAGCACAGGGTGCTGTTTGCATCACATACCTTGCCCCCCTCGCCCAAGTTGCCCAGGACAATTGTTGTGTGCACCTCCCATTGGTACTAGTACATCTGTGCCATGGTTGGGAGGCCACAAAAGGTGAGGGACTCCTCAGTTGGGCAGCCTCCATGTGCCCTTTCCCCCTCCCATGCGCACCACCTGTGCGTGTGGTTGGGGATGTGGGGGCACCACCATGTCCACCGGTATGCCCCGCCGTGTTGCAACATTGTGTAGGACACATGCTGCCACAATGATCCTGCACACTACTGGGGGTGCATCGAGTAGCTGCCCGCCAGAGCAGTCAAGGGAGCAGAAGTGTGATATGAGCACTCCAAATGTGCGCTCCACTATGACCCAGGTTGCAATACGGGTTGTGTTGTATCTTAGCTGGGGTGGGGTGGTGGGGTTCCGTATTGGCGTCATCATGTGGGTGCTCAGGGGGTAGGCACTGTCCCCTGGGGAGGTGATATTGGTTGTCATTAGTTTGGTAGGTGTATTTTTCTGTGTGTGACATGCATGCATGTATGTGCACAGGCATTTGTACTCACCAATGATCCATGTGTCACCATGCTTCCCTGCTTCCAGGTCCCGGCTCAGGGCGGACATTCTGTATATGAACTGTCATGGGTGGAACAAGGATAGTTAGCATTGACAGAGGTGATGATCCCCTGTGCATCGCATACTACCTGCACGTTGATGGTATGCTAGTGCTTGCTGTTGCAGTGGATATTTTCTGTGGCCCTAGGTGTGCGTAGGGCCACATGGGTGCAATCTAGGGCATCGGGCACTTTGGGGAAGTGTGCCACCCTGTAAAAGTCCTGCACCATGGCCTGCCTTTCTGATGGTGTTCTGGGCATCTGTATGTGCCTGCGGACTGAGGGTCGCGCAGTCATGATTGTCAAAACCAGGTGTAGGCGCACCGTGACTGCGTGGGCTGTGAGACCCCCCCCGCTATGGCAGTGGTCCGCTGAAATTACCCAGTGGCCAAGGAATGCAGTACATTGAGCACCCTTTCCAAGGGGCTCAGTGCTTGGGAGCACAAGGTGGGTGATGTGAGGTCATCCTCCCACTACTGGACCAGGTATAGGATGATATGAGATGGAAACCTATACCTGCCATAGACCTGGTCATCAGGCATCTGAAAAAGGCTGGTTCTGGGCAAATAAATTTGGGCCCAGATTTTCTCCTCCTGCTGCGTTGTCCCATGATCAGTGCTGCGAGAAATGGGACATTCAGCGTAGCTGTGTGTACGTGTTTGTTGTTTGCATGCATTTTTATACTGCGCGGGGACGCTTCCGCTTGCCTTCGTGTGGTGGATGTTTTTAGGCCTGTTCGTCTCTTTTGGCTTGCGCGGGCTTCCCCTATTCGATTCCATTAATATGTGTAGTTTGCATGCGTGTGGGCGTTCTGTGTACTTCCCAGCAGTACTTCCCCAGTTACGCCCTTATTGTCACGCGTTGTTCCCCATTCCGCGTGTTCCGCCCCCTTTTTGGTGTGTGCGCTAACGTTGCACGCTTTCTCTGTGCGCATCGTGCACGGCGTTCGGGATGTTGCAGCAATGTCACATCCGGGAAAACATGCGCAGGGCCTACCATGAATCGCACGCGTGCGCATGCGCTTGCTTTTTCATGCTTGCGCCAGCTTGCGCCACAAATTTCGCCGCACATTTGTTCCATGAATCGGCTCCATTGAGCGCATAGTAAGGTGATTCAGAAATACGGGTACTCCGGCCCTGACGGACTAACGAATTTAGTCGTGAACGAACATCCGAACGTATAGGCTGCCTTTTGATATCTCTACTTTAGCAGTATAGTAAGAAATAGCAGAATTCCCAAGTCCTAACACATTTCCTTGCTGGTCCTAGTCTACAAGGCGGGAGGTAGAGAAAATCCTAAAAACTATAGACTCCTGACGCTGTCGGACGTGACGAGCAAAGTATTTGCTACACTTCTAGTGAAAGAACTGAGGGAGTGCGACACTAGAAAGAACTTCTTGAATGTAAGCCAAACTGGATTTAGGAAGCACGGCTCAACAATTGATAATATCCTGATTCTGGAAACCTTGACATCACGATCGAGGAAAGGTGTCGCCCCAGCCCTATACGTGGGATTTATTGACTTTAGTCAGGTCTCGACTGAGTCAATAGAACCATTCTGTGGGGAAAGCTGAGACACTGGCGTATCAATGCTGCCTTTTTAAATATGGTAATCGAGCTCCATCAAAACAGCCAGGCTAGAGTAAGGTTAGATGGCGCCGGGTGCCTGACCAACGTTGTTAACAGCAATGTTGGCTTGAAACAGGGATGAGTGTTGGCACCGCGGCTATTCAAGCTATATGTTGCCGACTTGAAGGGTGCACTTGATAGAACTAGGGGCCTTCCCCCTATGTGGGGGGCGGACAAGCCGTTAAACATGTTGGCTTATGTTGACGATGTGGCAATACTCGAGCACCCTTAGGTGGGTCTCCAGAGATCTCTAACTGCACTCAGCAAATGTTTGCCAAATGAAAGGATCTGTTGATAAACCACAAAAAAAAACCAAAATAATGTGTTTTAGCACAAAAGAGAAAAAGCGCAGAGATGGCTTGACTGTTGACTCCAATAAGAGTAGGAGGGTGACAGAGCACCCAGGTATATGTATCACTGACAAAAAGACAAATGTGCACCTGGAAGAGCTACTGAAACTAAAGGTCCCTAAGAAAGTTGGGGGCGCTCAGGGTTTCTTGGACACTCGGGCCGGCGATACTATTAGGGGTCTGATACGGAGTATAAGCAATGCATAGTTCCAACTGTACCTTATGGCCTAGAGGAATTTAACAACATTGCCCCGTGTAAAATGGCACATCTGGAGTGGATTTTTTTTTTTTAAACTTCTTTTTATTATTTTCATCATAATAATCAAAGACAGGAGAAAGAAAAAGAAAAGAACCCAAAACAAGAAACCAGCATCAAACTGAACCGCGCTCCCCCCCACCCTCGCCATAGCGCCAATGGATCTTCCCGCCCAGCTGTTTCCCTCGCAACCCTTTAACCATAGATGTCCAAGAGCTTGAGTCTCTGGGGGCACCATTTCTCCCTGAATTCCCCTTTTAAGTAGGCCAATGTCTCTCCCCAGTCTGCCGAGAAGTTCTCCAATTTTAAGAAGAATACAAAAATACTGAAAGGCCCTGAGGTATGTATCAGCAAGCACAATTAGGCTTGAGCTGGGTATAACGTCCTTATATACCACGCGCAAGATAAACAATGGTAGTCTCTAAATCACAAATAGTCAGGCAACGCAACAATCCCATTTACAAGCTACTGGGAAGAGAACTGGACAAGAAGGAAACTGGGTGGCTAAAAGATGTTGGTGTGAAGTGCAGAGCAATTCTCGAGGCCATAGACTGGAGCCCCAATTGGGATGAGGACGTGGTAACCCTATGTGGGCGCGTGAGCTCGAAGGCTAAAGTGGGGGTTATTGTGATCGTTTAGAAGCCCAGAGAAAATATAAATGGTCCCATGACTTAATTGAGAGAACATACTTATTGAATGAAAAGCAACCATATTTAACAAAAAATCCAGAGTCCAAAGATAAGAAGGGATTTGGGGATTTTATGATTCTCCATCATGATCGAAGAGCCCTCCGGACCAGAGGTATTGGAGATTATGTAACTAGGTTGACAAACAAGAAACTATAAGACACCCGCTTAAGTCCTGCTCCCATATGGAAAATAAGGGAGAAATGGCATAAGGTCGATTCGCATCTTCCCCGTGCAAAGGAAGACCCACCATATGTTCTGGGGTAGATGCCTATTGGGAAGTCAGCAGCCTTTGATTAGAGCTGTAATCAGCCTCTGGAGTGAAGCTGTATATAGATATATATATATATATATATATATATATCTATATATATATATATATATATATGTAGGGTTGCGTTATACCACGGTATAAAGTTGTGATATATATATATATATATATATATATAAGGTTGCGTTACACCACGGTATAAAGTTGTTGGAGTGCACTCCAGAAAAAAGTCCAGCAAGGCTGTTCCACACTGAACCCAGAGTTCAGAAAAACCAAGAAGCTCCAAGCATCAAAAAATATTCTTTAATAGGTAAATGTATATATAGAGAGAGAGAAGGGGGAGGGAAAGACAGAGAGAAAGAAGGAAAGAAAGAGGGGAAAAGAAAGAGTCACAGACACAATCCACTCTCAATGCATAGACACTGGTGGGTCCAAGGGCTGACAGAGGGGGAAGTAGAGAGAGAGAGTGAGATAGAGAGAGAGAGAGAGAAAGAGAGAGAGAGAGAGAGATAGAGAGAGAGAAAGAGAGAGAGAGGGAGAGAGAGATGGAGAGAGAGAAAGAGAGAGAGAGAGAGACCCATTACAACATCTTAACGCCAGTGCAAAGGGATCCAGAGTGAGAGAGTGGGAGAGCGGAGAAGGCGAGACAGAGAGGAGTTTGTAGGCAGCTAGAGACAGAGCGGGAGAGGGGGAACTAGATGGAGAGAAAGAGAGAGAGAGAGAGAGAGAGAGAGAGAGAGAGAGAAATCCTTTTCAATATTCAGAAGAAGAGAGGGGGATTAGGAGGCAATCGGGAAGGGGTTCGGAGAGAGCGAGAGGGTAGGAGAGTGAGCGAGTGGGGAAGATATGTCACATATTGCAGAGGCGGGGAGAGTGATGGCGAGGGAGAACGTACGTGAGAGAGAGAGATAGCATTCCTAGCACACTTCTGATTGCATATCTCCTAACCAAGTAGCAAAGGAAGTAGGTGAACGAGTGTGACGGAGAGAGAGAGAGAGGGAGAGAAAAAAAGAGAGTGAGAGAAACTATGAGCCCAGAGTATAGGCTTGTCACTGGGTTTCCTCACTCTTTCACTGCCCCCCTCCCCCCTTTTTGGTTTAACCATAAGGACGCACACGCTAGTCCTTTAAGCCACTGCACCTGAAATGGTAACGGGAGCTATAGGTCCACACACAGATAGCACACAGCTAGTTACGAGTATGTGTGTTAGACAGCGGGCAGATTCATACCCCTGTTTCTCTACCTTATGTTTCTCCTTAGGAAACAGAGGTGTCACTTGGATCACACTGAAGGTCCATAGAGGGAGTGAAGCCTGTGACAAGATCTTTTGGTCCGGAAGACGATGACCCTAATCACCATGGTTATCGAAACCGGTCGACCCATCCATGCATGAGTTTTCTCATGTAGATGACGATGTCCAACTTAAGAAATTTGCACACATCACAAATAACTTGTTTTTATGACTAGATAGGCTTTTTGCCTTCAGGTCTTTGTTTTCCCCTCGTTTCGAGGGCATATTGTTTTACATGATCAGAACAAGTTTTGAGATGATAGGATTACTGCTTGAATTGGTGTTTAAAATACAGAGAGACATTCCAGATAGCAGCATTCTCAATAGCACTCATGAAAAAAACATCATTTAATGTTCATCGGCTGTACTTTGCAACTCGTGACTTGTGTCTGACCTTTTTAAGAACACAATTCTAAGGTGGAAGAGTGCACTTGTTGGATAGGGAGAATCTCCTTGCTATCCCTTTTAGATAGGAGGCCTACCACCGGACCTCTAGGGAGTGATTCCAGGGATAGGGACAGGGTGTTCTTCCTAGTAGGGACAGCCTGTATGTGTGTTTTGTTTAATAAGAGAGAGTGTGCTTTGCTTTCCTCTGTTTAAAGCTTTCTCTAAATACTGTTCTTTGTGTTTCCACATTGTGTCCTAACGGTAGGAATGCAGTAATGACCTGTTGGTCTTCATTTAAGCCCTAGGTGTTTTTTACACTTCAGGCAGTGATAATAGCAGTTTCCTCCCGTGGCACTACCTGCCCTACTGCTCCAAACGTATCCATGAAGCTTTTTGGGTGAAACCAGGGGCACACGGTCTTACGCGTCTGTTTCCTATTTTTTGCTGAGGGTATTTTTATTCCCCATTTTAGTTTTTTGGGAGCATTTGCCTATTTTTAGGGAGTAAAAGTGGTCGTTACAATCGTTATCTGTAGGGTTGGCTGCGCCGAAGCCTGACAGAAAACCCTGCCTTCTATTCACCACGGCGATCCAAATGAGAGTATTCGTGGTGCACCCTTCTGATGCCCTTCATCCCCATATCCGCAGTTTCACAAAGCAGGTGTGGAGGGGGGCGTGCCTGCACTTTACAAGGCACACCCTGAATTCAGAGAGAGCATGTGATTTCAAATGAGCAGACATTGAGCAAGTTCCCCTGCGCCTGTTAACAGGCGCCGGGGACGTGCATCGCATAAAACGGTCCTTCCTGTCACAGTCCTGCATTTATTTTGCAAGAGGAACAGCAGGAGGAAGAACCACTTCTGTCCTCCTTGTATTTCTATCCCTCAAACAGGGTAGAATGTTCTTTTTTTCATTCCACAATGACAGACTTGTTAAGGGCCTGTCACTGTGAAACGTGCTCTCAGTACCCAGGTGGGTGCAGCGAGCCTTTCTTGCACGCTCCCAATACTAATGTATGCAAGGTGGCTGGCCAGCAAAGGATTTGCGCTGCCGCACCGCCCACAGGAAATGCAGATGTGAATAAAGGGAACTGCATGTTTCTGAAAGTCCTGGAAAGAAAAAAGCGCATTAGCTGCGCATTTTGTATTTGCCTCACTTTCTGAGAATGCGGCCATTTGTCTCTGCGCTGGCTGCCCGTGCAAGGATTACGTCCAGTATTTAGCAGTGAGTATCAAGACGTTGGCATCCGTGTGCCCAGGCAGAGGACCAGCTCTTCTTTGAGGGTCCTCGCTAGTCACCTGAGCCTAGATCTTGTGTCGAAATGTGAATGCACAGGAAATGCACAGGAAATGCACGTGGAATGTGCAGTCTAGTGAAAAGCTTAGAAAGATGGCAAGGGCAGCCATGGATTGTGGCCAGAGTTTAGCTGATAGGCAAACACAATGCTATGAGTGAGCAGTGCTATTAGGCCAATAAGTGAGAGGCTTACTACCTCACAGGGAACAGGAGGTTGTTGAGAGGTGTGTCAATATTAGTACACTGGGGGCATTCAACAAACATATATTTAGGGAATGCGGCCTGTGCGTGTAGCTGTGGTTGTCCCCGATAACAATTCTGTATCGCCCCAACCGGCCCTTTGAAGCGATAACTGAACTGCAATGTAGTGTGTTGCAAAACACCAATAACATAACACAAATCAAATGTCTTTCTCAGACTGCCACAGACACATGTAGGTGAATTGTAGCTGATGGATTTGACTGAACAGTAACATCGCTGTGCTGGGGGCGAGGGGGGGCGGTCCGTTGGACATCGTGTGCTGTGGTCAGTTGGCATGCAAATGTTTGATCTAGTTGGACATCATGTGTTGCACAGGTTTTCTCCAGTTTGATATTGGTGATCTCTGCTCTTTTGGCGGGTGTGAGACTAGTCCATTCGCCCAAAGGGAGGCCAGGAACCAGGTATGGCTAGGGAGCCAAAGGTGGCCTATGTTCAGTGAGACTATATGTTAGATGACCGATATCATGCCCATGGCCTGTGGTCAGTTTTCTAGCTTGATTTGCTCGCCCTTCCTTTCTCTGTGGCATACCACATATTTGTATTTGATGATAGTTACATGTAAGCAGACTTGCATTACACAGTGACCACACACAGTTATTTATATGCACGCTGGGGATGTTTGGAGAGAGAGAGAGAGAGAGAGAGAGAGAGAGAGAGAGAAGAGAGAGAGAGAGAGAGAGAAGAGAGAGAGAGAGAGAGAGAGAGAGAGAGAGAGAGAGAGAGAGAGAGAGAGAGAGAGAGAGAGAGAGAGAGAGAGAGAGAGAGAGAGAGAGAGAGAGAGAGAGAGAGAGAGAGAGAGAGAGAGAGAGAGAGAGAGAGAGAGAGAGAGAGAGAGAGAGAGAGAGAGAGAGAGAGAGAGAGGTGTGTGTGTGTGTTTTTCACAGAAGCACAGATGTGTGTGCACGGTGGATTCCGGCTTGAACAGCTTTGGTTGACATTTCAGTCTAAAGAACAACATGAAGTCACCAAGAATTGTCCACATTAATGCTCCAATCTTCAAAGATATGTGAGCTTCATCTCACCAGATAAACGTGTACATTTTTACACACACTACTGGTGGCTGTGTGAAACATCTGTGCTCGTGTGCTTAATCGTGTGATTAACACCACTACCACCCTAGATGAAACACTGCGGAACGGACAACCCAAGAACAGGAAATGACCAGGCTCTTCTCGTCTTACCCGTGTCAAGCGATAGGCAACTGAGATAGCAACCCTGTGTATCTAAGGACTGAGTTTCAGAACATGTGTGACATGAGAGCAGCACACTTCTAAGCACCGGAAGCTTGAGTCAACCTTTGATCCTTCTAAAGGTGGAGCGAGGAGAACCCTGGCTGCCTGATGTCAAGAGAGCCAATTTCGCTTGGGGACTTTGGTGTCCTTCGGAAGGGAACCCTCCTACTCGAGTTTCATGTGGTCGCACACGGCAACGATTGTGATACCACCTCCGGCAAAAAGAAGCAAGTGGGTGGCACCATTAATGGAATTAGTCTTAGGGCACAAATACCCCTCATTAATGTTCTTATTATCATGATATTTATTGTGCAGGCACCTAGCTCCGAGAAGCAACAGAGTGCTATACAGAGGTATTCAACAGTACAGATGAATAGTGGAGCACCCTTCAGAGGTAACAACAGGACAGAGATACAGGGGAGGAGGTAGGATACAGAGGGGCACAGAGGAGGGGTTGCATCTTGTCTACAGTGAGCCCACCTGGTCATCACCTTCTCCAATGTCTCAGAGGTCTTCAGCTCAGGAGATACACACCATCCAGGGCAGCACATCACACTCCCAGTCTCACCTTGGATCCCCTTTACCACGCTCTTATACAAAGCCACTGCCCTTGTAGAATACAGGGACATGTTCCCAGTGGCATCGTCATTAAACCCACAGGAACCTTGCGACATGTGAAGTCTGACTAATTAAATTGCTCACACGAATGCAAAGCTCGCGAGTGATGGCCAAGGGGAATTCCAAACCCGAGTGGATGCCACGACATCCGTCCGAGATTTCCTGTGGGGTGAAAGACCTTCGCCGCAGCGCCCGAGAGTGCGCAGAGCACACACCAGGAAGATGTATGCCTGCTTCCTGTGGACACTGGAGGCATGAAATGTCTACCTGAATCACAGGAGAGGCAGGGTCCAAGAGGGGTTCCAGGGGTTCAGCAGTGGGGAACCAAGCACGCAGGTAGTTTAATGTGGTGTTGATAGGACACATTAAAATGGGCCATCTTCAAGTGCCATATTTATACAGTGCCCAGTGACGCCTTGCAGAAGCTTCAATACACTATTAATTTAGAATTTAGAAGGTGAACTTAGTGGAGTGTAGCAAAACAAAAAGGTGATGGCTGGAAGGTTTTGAATTAATCATAACCACGGGCACAGCTCTGGGCAACCCTCCAGACCATCATTTTTCAGCCTGCCAAGCCTTTACAGAAGGGGAAAAACCATATGCAAACAAGGCTTGGTCCTAACCCAAAAGGGGCAGTCCAGCCTGAACTGCTAGGTCACATCCCTCCCACGACATGTTTCAGCCTTGTTGGGCGTCATCGGTGATATGATATGATGGGTTATTTATAATGCGCTTAATACCCAGAGGTTTCTAAGGGCGGACCCGGGGCTCGAACCTATGTTCCTCCAAGCACGTTGCCCCTGAGCTATCCTCCAGAGAGAAGTGAGGAGTAGGTTGGGTCTCTAGGCCCGGCAGTCTCTGGACCCACGTCTGGGCATACCCGTCCCACTCGGGGTGACTTTAGCAAACCAAAAAGGTGATGGCCGTAGGTCCCTTCCTCGAATCCTCCTCGCTCGCTGTCGGCGTCTCTGGTGGCTGTGGTTGAGCTTTCTTTGGATCTGTGATTTCTCGGTTGGGGGGGCGTTTGCGGGTCCCGCCATGGTCATATGTGCACTGTGCACATCGCAAATTGTTGAGTATCTGGGTCCTGGAGTAACGCGGAATACTTTGTGCGGTAAGAGTCTAGAGTCCAGCAAGACTCCCGCAATTTCTGTTGATATTGGTGGAATAATCTTTCCTGTGGGAGACGTAGACCCTGGGAGATGGAGCTTTGGGTGTAGCCTTGGGTTCTATTCTGTTGCCTTTCTAAATTGATGCTTACTAAACTCGACCAGTAGTATGGCTGTTCATAAGAAAATGGGCCGTAAGTCAATATCAAGCATGGTCAAAGTGGGTCTAGGAGATTCCACTGTTCTTTCCCCAGTGTTTCATACAGACCGTGTACTGGAGGTCTTAGCGTTCATTGAGCGCAGAAGATTGAGAGTGCAACACAAACAAAGCAAACTTCCTGTTACAAAAATGACTCTATCCGAAGACCCTATTCCTCTGCCCAAAGTATTAAAATCAATGCAGGACATGGACAGAGCTTCACTGAAGGCAAGTCATATAGTACATGTACCGCTGGCTAGCTCACATAGCACCATGCATGATATGGTGCCTGTGCTGACCGCAAATGTTCCACTATCGACGAGGCCTGAGATACCTATAACCTTACCATCTCTTGCCCCTCAAGGGAAGGATACACCCAAACTTGATCAACTTGAGTACATGGCCCTCTCCCAATGGCCTGCGCTCATGGCTAATATTGCTAAAGAGCGACTCCTCTGTAAGGAACCATTTGTCCTTGGTCTTTTGGCGGATGCTCTAAATGATTGGGTAGCGGATCGACGGCCGCCGAAAGTGAACTCAGCATCTCAGACTCATTGGCCTTTTAGTGCTGATGTTTTTCCACAGGCATCGAGGGTAAATACAGCCTGTCAAATGCTTACACAAAAGGAAATGATAGATCAAGCCACTCAAACTGATCCATGCATCAAGGATTCTTCGGGATCCATTGGGCCAACTCTGGCATGTAAGGAAAGGGCAAAAATCTATAGTGTAGACTTAACACAGGAAATTGCTCCATCCTCATCATTGCATGTGCCAAACGTTGGCCATAAAGAGGTTAAACAGCCCACAGTCATGAACGCCACACTGAAAAGGATATCCTCAAGACATTTTACAATTAAAGAAATCACAAATGCCAACGATAAGGGACTTGAACTCCCATGCTTTCGTAATGGACCAGAGAAATTTTATGATAACTAACATTCAGAAAACGAAAGAAAAAGAGACTAAAGAAGTGTTGCGCTACTAGGTTCTTGCATGGCTGCGCCAGAGAACAGGCCCAGGTGTAGTCAGACTCAATGATTTAACAATCATCAAGAGGATAGACTTGAGTGACTGGCGCTCGCTACCAGATAGTGATTGCATTCTAGTGGGCTGTGGGGTGAGCACCTTACCTGCTTTTCTCAGACGATGCAAATATCTGCCCAAAGGGACCTCGAACTGTAATTTGATTCTCTGAATTTAGCCTTTGTGGAGTTAGTCATTTGAATTGCTTGTTCTCCGTGATCACTGTTAACCTGTTCATTTTGCTGGTTTCCTACTTGATCTGTAGCTACTAGGGGGCTGTGATTGTTATCCCTTTGCCTATCTTGATGCTGTTTCGTTATAGTTGCATATATATATATATTTATGGTGTCTGTCTTGTCTGCTTCCTCAAGCCTTCGGGTCACTAGGTGCGCAATATAAATTCAATAAAGTAAAGTAAAAGTTTAGAACTAAGAGGAGAGGGCACGACAAAACAAGAACATTCCAGCTGGCTAGGTGCGACCGAAGACGGAGCGCGTCAGCTCCACCAAACTGTTTCTGTGTGCAGCAAGTGTCCACCTGAAGGGTACCGTCATGCTTTGCAAATCCCAGGAGCACTCATGTAGCAGAGAGTGCCCATGCAGCAGATAATGTGCATTCAGCAGAGAGTGCACTTGCAGCAGAGCACTCATGCAGCAGAGGCCCCCATGCTGCATGCTTCCCTGATAGTTGCCTTGGCATCCATAAACGGAGCTCTGGTGCTTTTGCACCTGCAAGGGCTTGTTCGCGAACTTTGACCGTTTGTACATGGCATCATAGAAACCTATTTTGCTGCACCAGTTACACATCCTCTTAGCAAGTAATTTCAGTGTAGTTGTTTACAAAATAAATTATAATAGATCAGTACTAGTCTTGGAAGCTGAGTTCGCTTGCATTTATTGTACTCTATTCTGACTAAGCGTTTATTACATGTATGTACCTTTATCCTTTATCCTCATCCTTATCTTTATTCTGACTATTGTGTGTGCCTTCCCCGACTCTACGTGAAAAGAAATGAATAATACAGACACTCCCTGGACAGGGAATAAGGCACAACAGAGCAGGCTGCGAGAGTTCAAGGAAAAGTTTATCTAGATCTCTGAGAGCGCTATAACCACATCAAGGTTACAACACATTTATATAGTACATTGACATCTTTAACATATGATGCTACGTTGGACCTGGATGGGTCAGCCAGGGTGGTGTCTTAGGTGTGGGCATCATCTCTTCCTCCGGGTTGGTTGCTTGGTTGGCGGGAGGATTGACGTCAGACATCTGTGCTCCGGATGGGTGAAGATCAGGTCGCTGTGAAACACGGTGGTCACTATCTAAGCTAAGCTTAAGAAAATACATTTCTGAATAATGCATGCACTAAATAATAGTTGATCAAAAGACCCTCAGTAGTGTATCATCTCATTGTACAAATCACTCAAAGGTTTGTATCATCTACAACATTTGGGTTATACAGGTCACAGGTTTATGGGCCTTGACCACTATAATACTGTCATTGAACTATAGGGTTAGTCTCACAAGAATCTCAGGTATGTGGCACTTGTTAGTATTGGGCACGATATACTGAAGCATGGGTCTAATGTTAGTTGGGGTCTGTTGGGTGGGCTTCATAGCACGGTTGGCAGTCTGGCACATGGAAGGAATGCCTTGCAAGGACACGGGTGGAATGCCAATAAGTTTCAACTGGCGAGGGTAAGAGTGCAAGGACACGTTTGTGGAGATGGACGGGCTATGTGCTTGGCTCATGTTGGTTCACATGCAGGACAGTGATCTAAGAGGAAAAGGGATGTGTTTCATTTATTATTTGTTGCAAGCAGCTCCGGCTTCATCGTGAGAATGAAGCTGCAGAGTTTTCCAGTTGGAGTGGGGACGAGGGTGGGGGCCATGTGCTCCGAGCTACAGCGGCGGGCAAAAGGGAGAGATGCATTTTGTACTAGTGCAGTGAGGCCTGGTTACCAAGATGGAGTCGAAAGGGGGTACAAAACATGGATGCCCTGTGTTCTGCTTGGTGGTCCCATCTACACGAATGTAACCCAAAGTTAACATTGCATAAGGGCGAGGGGCGTACCCACCACTAGAGGCACTTGGTCCGAGTTTTGTACTGAGAAGTGATGGTAGGGCCCCTCGCTCCCACACACTATGCATTTATTTATGTACCTCATCTTTATCGTTATTTTGTAACCAAGTTATAAGTATTCTTTGTATTCTGTTGTGCCCAGTTACCTAAGGGTTCGGTGCGCCCTACAAATTAATAAACAACAACAACATAAAAAAACAGTGAATTTCGAGTGTCATCTTTGAAATGAGTGCTCAGGCGCTCAGGTCAAAACAGAATTAGTATGAAGACAGCCTGTAAAAATGAACTTGCTTTCCAAGAGAACTTTAATCTTAAAGTAATCACAACATTTTGCTGAAACCTATATCAATTTATTGGAAAACAGCCCAATGAATGAATCATTATTTATTTCAGGAAAATATCCATAAAACCAATACAATTACAAAACGTAAAATAGCACTTGATTAATATGTAAACGGTTTATTCATGAAGCAGGGCAGTCATTTCCCAGGAGGGTGTGGGCCAGTAGAACACGTTTATGGAATCAAAGACTTATGTAGGAACCAGTCTCCATATTTGTGCTAACCGTTGGTCGGGCTTGCTGCACAGTCTGAATGACGAAAACAAGGTAAACATAAATAAATAATTAAAACATTCAGAAAAAAGTAGCATTCTGTAGCAGATTGCAGGTTACAAATCGTGTACTCTGCTAGAAGCGATGCAAAAGGCTTTGATAGCCGGCTTCACAAACCACCACCACCTTCAGTACATTGGAAAGAGAAAGTGCCAGTAACAAAGATGGGGTCCTTCCAGCTTCGACAGCATTGCCAGTGAATGACCACATCAAAGATGGAAGCACCGATGATATTAAGGGAAGCCTGGCATAAGCAAGTACATGATATATAACCGGAAGAAGGTCTGAAATGACGCACTGTAGGTTTTGTAAAAGCAAATCAGTGGATATTTCTTAGAACACGTTGCCACCGACTGTTTGCTCAAGGATTGTAGTATTGTTGCTGGGGTTTCTGTAATACCTTTCTTATAAAGTTCTTCATTTTGTTGTTGAAAATATAAAGAATTACATGAAATATGGCACCGTAACACATGGTGAAGAAGACGCGGATATCCGAGACCACAACACTGATCTCGTTAAGGATGGTCTGCCAAAGCCATATTGTGTTGTCGATGCCATAGAAACTAACGTAGAACGAGACCAACACAATCACAGTTTTGACTATTTGTTTGTCTGCTGTGTGTGCCCTGTTCTGGTCCTCATTCCTGACATCTTTCATTTTCTTGCCTTGCCTGTGCAGGATTAACAAAATGCGAGCGCTTGCCAACGCCATCACAAACACAAATATGAGATCGAAAAACAAAATCCACAACTCCCGTTGCTTCTTCAAATGTGATTTTATCGAGGTATATGATCAAGCAGGACCCAGGATTGAAGACACGCCTGATTACAAGGTTCCCTTTGCGGGATGGCTGTTTAACGCCTGCTTTTTGCAGGCGTTAAAAGCCATGCCGCAAAGGGACCTTGGCGATAATTACGGCACCGTAATTTACGGTGCCGTAATTATCGCCTTTTCCCATTCCCATTATGCCGTATGGGGCAAAAATTGGAATGGGGGAGGAGCCATTGGTGAATGGGGAATTACCGCCCCACTCACCTTGGAATGGGGCGGTAATTCCGCCATCCACCATGGCGGAATTGCAACCTTAGCGGCATGGACCATGGTGCTAATAGCACCATGGTCCTCCGCCAAGGTTGTAATGAGGGCTAATATCATTGGTTAAATCAAGAGAACCTCTTTGTTCTCTCCTTCAGACAACTTCCGAGCAGTTTCACTCCATGCCATACAGAGCACAATATGGGCTTTGTACATAGACATGGGCAAATGACCCTCTATTCTTAGTGAAATGTAATGTCCTGAAAGGAGTCCTTAACACTTCTTTGCATAGACCGTATGAGTGGAGTGGGACCTGCCGTGAGGGCTGGCGGGGAAGTTGTAGTGATCACACTCTGATAGAAATGTTGATGATGCATTAACATTGGTCAGTGCCCTGTAGCTCTTCAGGTACTTGTGCAAACAAGGCTCTGATTGAAGTCTCTTTCCCTGCCCACAGAGTTGGCATTTATTTAAGAGGCTGCCAACAAATCTGGTGCACTTTGCCATTGATGTATAGATTTGGTTACAATAAATTGCGCTCTCCTATCTGTCTCCTGCTTATATATTTTTTTCATGCAATCATTTTTAGAAGCATTGACCATGAGTTCTTAACTGTAGGCCATGGGGGAGTCAGCGCATCTGTCAATGGAACGTGTCTCAGAGGTGGTTGGGAACCATGTGCTGTTAGGAAAGATTTCGTAATTGTAGGTAATTTTCCTTCCATGTGGCAACCCCTAAACTTTTTGCTGTTGTTTTACACCTTGTTCTCGACTTTGCCAGAGAAGTGCAGCCTTCTGCCGCACTCCTCTGGGCTTTCGCTCCTTTCTTACGGGGAAACTGACATGCCCTTAAGACAGTCAGTACCGGGAAACGCTGTTTTCCGTAGTTTCTTTTATCATGTTGCGGCTTTCGTGCAACATGACACAAGAGGGCACTGTAAGCTAAGTTACAGCTCTCTTGGGTCTCTAGCCTTCTACAGGCCCTAGATACTCGTTTAGGATTGTAACTGATCGGTGCAAGTGGTTCACGGACGGGAATGGTGGCAGCGAACGTTTCTTGTGTTTTGAGCTCCTTTTGGCGTTCTAAGCGCGTTTCTCGCGCTTAACCCAAAATGGTGGCCTGGCTCCCAAAATGGGCAGACCACGAGGCTCCTTTGTCCTGTCCGCTGACCGTCTTGCTCCCTTCACCTTCCCCAGGTCGAGCCGACCCGGGGCCTTCCTTATTTGGGCATGTACTTTCCCGCGAAACACAGATGCTTTCGCGGGCTTCTACATGTCTTGTGTGTGCCTCCAGGATGTGGGCTGGGATGTCTGGTCCCAATACACATCCTGGGTGCCAGAGAGTCTAGGGTGGTGTGAATGCCTGGGACCACCCTGGTCCCTGATAGGTCCACGAATGGTGTGAGTGTTGATGAGCGGATCTCCCATTGGGTCCCCTCCGTTTTAGCGCGAAGGGAACCGTGGATAAGAGGGGGCTGGAAACACCACTACCATGTCGATCTCCTGAGTTCTCACGAATGAAGGAATACAGGAGCCAAGTATCCTGCAACCAAGAGGCTGAACCAAGGAATCGCTGCTGACCCGCTGAAGGACTTCTCCTCTGCACTGCTGTCGCCTTGTGAAACCCTTTTTACCTTTGATCGAACCAGAAGACCTGTACTGGTACTTCGACCCTTGGAATAGCGGGAACAGCTATTCTCGGCATCTTCACCATCTCCTGCTCGTAAGCCTTCGGAAGCGTCTCTGGGCCATCCAGCTGACTGACCAGCCTACACAGGAGTCTTGCTCTGTAACCGCCGCCAGGTTGTGTAGTATTTCGAGTCCGTGTCACTCTCACACGCTTCGTACACTTGGCGTTCCCAGGTCTGAAGTGAGTAGTGTACATTTGGCTCAGATACACACGGCCGCTCCGTGGTAACAAACTGTGCGGGTTTCTTCATTTGGGACGTCTTTTACTCAACTCTGCTGCTGCAGACTCAACACGACGACGAGACGCTCCCTGCTCTTCTGAACCTGCCAGCTACTGAAACTGACGCGGAGAAGCCGGGGTCTGCTTGCATCGGGGACCGGTGAGTAGCATAGCTAGGAACTGGTCGCCCTCCTGCAGGAGCCCATAGCTTTTCCCCGCTGTGTCAAAACAGCACCCTTTTCCGTACTCGCGCTCTGCTTCTGCCCACAGTGGAGGCTGCGCTTGAGTCGCAGAACTTGTTCTCCTTCATTTGTGCACTAAACTGAACTGCCTGATTTCCCTCGAAGAGACCCCCTTTTGCCCGTTGGCACCAGCGTGTGCAGGTACTTTTGAGCACAAGGCTCCACTCTTCGCAGGGCTCGGACTTCCTTTTAGTTAGGTGCCTCTGAAGGCGGACTGGGTCTAAGCATTATTTCGCACTGCCTGCATTCCTTCCCTTTTAGGTGGACTACACATTTCGGGCATCTAACGATTGAGACTTGTTGTATTTGTATATATATTGTATTGGTATGGTATGTGTTGGTTTACTAGAGTTGTATTGTGATTTCTCGCTATGGTCATTGTTTTAAAGGCATTGGAATAAATGTGTATATATTTTTAATATAACACCTGTTTGGAGTAGTTTGTAAGTGTCCTTGCTTTGTGTGCTCATTGCGGGCTTTCAGTCACCATCACCCCTCTCGAGACCTAGACTTGACCGCCGCGATCGCTACCTTGATTGGTCTGGCTCGTCCAGAGGTTACCCTGTTCCAAGTAATTAGGTTGGCCTTCTGAACTTTTGCGCCACCAGGACAGAGTTCAGAAATCCGTCTTAACATGTGCCATACGCAACCACCTTGTAATCAGAAACAGATAGCCGTAAGCGGTATGATTGTGACAAATCACCAGTGGTGCAGGGATAATTATTGATTTCTAAACCATCAATCAGCCCCAGACCTCTAGTACACCAGAAGGGATCCAAACAGATTGAAAACACAAGCAAATTATAAAACTCCTTGTACAGGGGGTCCTTCCCTCACACAACCCACGCCTCCATCAGACATCCATGGATTGTTATGCTCTCATCCATTAGGCAGACACAGAAAAAACAAACACCTGGGAGTCAAAACATGTCTTTAATCATCAAGAAAGGAGAAAACACAATCAATGCATGTCTGCCTCCATCCTACCTTTATATATTTTCCAAGATTACACAATATTTGTATGCAAATTAGCACCCTGTAAAATGGTAGGCTTCGATTGGCCAAGTTAAGTAAAGGGCAAACATCCCTTCATTATCATTGGATAACTTTATCATGTGTGTACAACAATTGTATATTAGCATAACTGGCGTCCACTATTTTTCTCTGACGCACAAAAGGAATATGCCTATTTTAGACTTGGCTGGACACAACTATGAAAGTGCTCAACTCCTGCCAAGAACATTCTTCATGTGTCAATGTTTGCACGTCATCTACTTCCTGAGGTTATGCCAAGTTTTCTGGTACACAAAACCATTAGAGAATATATATATCCTGTTATTTATGCTGCCAAATAATACAGCTGGCTTTGAAATTAATTTAGATGACACGTCTTATACACTTTCTCCACAAGAACCCAAGAACACAGATAAATGTGTCAGAAGCGTCCATTAATTGCCTAGCCTCATCTCATTCTTGTCTGATTTCTATGCCAATTCCATTTTAAACCTACCAACCCTCATATCTTGTTACAAGATGCTGCCAAAACTGTTTTACTCCCATCATCATAAGTTCTACATTTTCCAAATTTCTGATTTTGCTGCCAAAATCCATGTGTCAGTCCTTCTTGCTTATCTCAAAACCATTGACATGGTTTATAGTTCCCCACACATGGCTTAGGACTGGAAACCATTTGCATTTGAGTATCCACTTTAAAATACTTATTTATCTGACACTGTGCACAGTGATCCCTATTTCTAATGTACTTTTTACTTTTAATAATGAAGATACGCTTAATGTTCTTTCAGTCTGCTCATTGATGTCTGTAGGATTAAAAAAACATTTAATTTCTAGCAAAATAAAAATAAAAAATAAGGGCAATCTAATCCTGATTTCTACAATGATGGACAGGAGAGTGAACTATTTGAGCAACCTACCATTTTATCTATATATCAGTTGAGGGGACAGGGGTTGGCACCCCCTGTGCCTCCTTGTCCAATTTTGGTAACATGGATGGAATACGGAATGGCAGGCTTATCTCTGAAATGTCGTGGATTGTTGGCTAGTTGCAACACAGCAAGGAAATACAATTATTACCCAATGATAAAAGGGACTGTCCAGTCAAGATTGTATACCCATATCTACTTTATTATCACTACAGCCAGTTGTAGCACACTACAAAATAAATACAACCCACCCTGTAAAGGATTGCAGAGGACAGACAGTTTCAAAGAAGGAAACAGATGCACTGTGGATACCTATAGGAGGGTAGTCAGTATAGTAATTAATCGCAATAGTTCAAGGATACTTGGTTTCAACACAAAGGGTCATAAAATGTCACTGGGGGCCTCCAGAGAAAGACCAGGGGGACACAACCACAATGTATCTTGTGCTGTAGGAGATCTTCACAGGATCGATTCCGTTTCAGGGTGCTTTGCAGCTTTTGCGACAGAGTTCAAGATGGGAGACAGCTGCGGGTATCAGGTAGCAGGCAGTTTGGCGAGCAAAGCTGGATGGATAGCTGTTGGCTGGCCTACACAGTGGCTCAGCATCAGTAATCATTGTCTTAGTGCTGGTCGTCAGTTCTGAAGCACTGTTCAAGGTGTCTCTGATGGCTTTAGTGACTAAAGCGTAACAACAGTCAGCGGTCGGTTGCAGCTCAGCGGGCTCAAAAATGTCCTTTAAGGTGGACGCTGGTTGATGCTAATCAGTGCATTCCTCCTAGCTTCTTCACTGGGCTCGTGTCAACCTTTAAGGCGGATGGCCCAAAGCTGAGGAGAGTGTTGCAGGCAATGGCCTTGTGCTTGGTTTGGTTCAGAGACTCTCTGGCACTTCCCACCTATGAAGTTTGCTGCAGAGCCCAGCAGAGCTCATGCGTGCTGGATGGGTGCCCATTCTGGATCTGCTGGAGGGTCCTCTGGATTCAGTATCTCCCTCTGTTCCCTGGGAGATGTTTAGGGGAGGGATCGTGCTTCCCTCTTGGAGATCCTGGCCTTCCTTCACTGGCAGAAGATGTAAGGCAGACTGCACCTTCAGCCAGGGTCCAATGATGAGTTCTTTCTTCAGCTTCTGGTGAAGCCTTCAGATGATCTGCAAAAGAGGGAGTGAGCCCTCTTTTAAAGCCAAATGGGCCACAGGGATTGGTGTAGGCTAGTAGGCTAAGCTTACCTTAATGAACCAATCCTAGGTCTACACCAACAACCTCCTGTATGCATGAGGTCATAACTAGAGTGCTTTGCAACAGAAAAGATAAAGGGGTGAAAACATGTAATACTAAGCCCCCACCATCTTTCTGTCAGTTATGATATGATATTGTATTTATAGTGCACCTATACACAAATGTTTCACTTACTGATTTGCAGTGCCAGGTATATGCTCTTCTCGATCGCTATTCCTACCACAGCTCCTGCTGGGGTCCTTTTGGACACTCACCAGGGGGTTGAGTTGGGGCTCTGGAGAAAGGGGTGATAAGAATTCCATCAACAACTCTATCAATGAGTAACCCCAAACCTTACTCACGGGATCTGCAATACGTCCACAACAGTTCTTGTCGCTCCTAATGCACATATATGGATAGAGAGGTTTGACAAAACAGAAAGACTTCAGGGAGAGAGGCCTAATGCATCACTTAACGCAGTGTTGTTATTTACCATTTCACTGTACCAACGTATCTTAGAGTCAGGAATGACCGTCATCTTTAAACAACCCTCCAATTGTCTTATCTTTTCACAACACTCCAATCGTCTTATAATTTCACATAGAATTCAAAGACATTTGTTTGGTAAGTAACAAGTTTCACATCTCTTTAATCAAATCAATCTACATTAGTAGTCTAATCATGGGGCATCAAACACATTTCCAACACATAAAGCCCTGTCCAGCCCAACATGGGGCTTAAATCATCTGTCCATTGACAAAAGCACACAGGTCCTGTCCAGCCGTATTCTTTCTGCTTAAGGGAAATCAAAGTAAAAAAACACTCCTCAATACACTTAGAGCAACCCTATATGCAGGCATTTAAAACAAACTCTAACTAAACCAAAGGTTTAAATCAACACAGCAATCAAAACATGTCAATATATATCCTCATTATGTACAATGCAAAGCACACATTCACTGCATCGAACCAAAGGACCAGAATTGGTGCACATGATGCAAGCAAGCAAATCCCACTGCAACATGGCTCTAAGGTGCATCTCTCACAATCACTGACTGACAGGATCTGCATAATACCCTCACAGCCATTTTATAGGTCCTGGCATGGTATTTATGGGGTCTCTTGCTTGGAAATCCCCTTACCATAAAAAGGCTGCCATTTGGTGGGCAGACGCTCAGCTTCTGACTCTAAACAGTATAACTTGAAAGTTCCTCCATTCATTCCTCTGATGTATGTACATTATTTGAGAAGTACCTTCCTTGGCATATTGCTAAATTATCAGTTCTTAGCAACTTGCTCTGAAGCATCTTGCCGAAATGTCTATCTAAGCCCTACGTCATGGACTTCACGTCATGCTTCTTTTTGTCCTGACTCTTAAGCAGACTAACCTTCATTCCTCTAACATGGAGAATTAAGTCGATTTGATTTCATGGCCTTCTAGTATAGTATGTATGCATATGGGACTCATACATTGGCCCAATTAAACTACATATGTAAGTATGTTTGCCTGCATGCATGAATGATATGAATACGCTGTTTCAACTGCAAAGTCCATTGCTATAATACATGTTTACATGAATCAATGAATGAAAGGTAACACCTATAGACACACCTCTTGATGTTTAACTACTCTGCAATACAAGGCTAATAGAGGCTGCTAGGAGCATAAAGCGCTTTGAGTAAACGCCTGCTGGTCTGTAGCACTACTGCTGCTATTCAGTATTCACTCCCCTTTCTTCAAGGGTCTGCATTCTACTCTGCCTTGTCAAGCTAATGCTGAGGGGAACTCTGACATGTAATGGTATTTCACTTGCGAGTCTTACCCTGCGGGACAGAATGGGGGAATTCTCATGACATCTCCCCTAGATGCCAGGAATAGAGGGATAGAAGGAATCCTATCCCTACATCTACAGTTTCTATCGTTACTTCTTATCACTTCTCCCCTTGGACTTTGACACGTATTTTCCAGGCGGTTCTAGATGTAAACAAATCTCTTTGGGGTATTCAGCAGTATTAAGCGGTATTCATACTAGTCACCAATTAGTGCTTTCTGTGGGTTTCCACAATGTGGACTTCTTATTTGTATTGGACATTCTACCAGTGCACTTTTCTTACTTGTATAAGCATCGCGTGTGTCACATATGTCGATAGGAGTTCTATACGTGTTCTCCTGCAATGTTTTACACATTACTTATACTGGACGTACAAAGACTTAGCCAGGGACATCATTTCACCAAAATGCCAGGGGTAGCGGAAGTGACATCACAGTGCCACACCCCAAGAGTGACATCACAGGAAGTGATGTCATTTGGCCACACCCCCACCCCACAGGAAGTGATGTCATTAGACCACACCTCACAGGAAGTGATTTCATTAGACCACACCCCCACAGGAAGTGATGTCATTTGACCACGCCCCCACCATGACATGGCCTCATAAAGCATTATCCCTCAGTGCACTAAGAAAACAATGGTTACCATATCAGTGTATTGTGACATTTCATACAAGAATGGATCATCATATGTAGCAGTGTCAAGGTCCATGTTGCCACGTGAAGTGTATGAACCCCAATCCCCTCTTGATGTGGATCTGCCCTGTTATTTCAACAGGACTACAGAGCGAAATCACATTCTGGGGGGACAGGGATAGGGGAAAGCCAGGATAAAAGGGGAGAGGGAGAATATTTCAACAGCAAACATGTATGGAATCCTCAGTTTTTAATGATTCTTCTTCTTGTGTTATTTTGGCTGCCAAAAGATTCGTTCAAAATGTGTTCAAGGCATACAGTGCATTACTGAGTGATACAAACTTCAGTACCCAAAGCCTCATCAGTCCTGTCCCCATATTTTATGCGGGAAAAAATCCTGGCTGCATTTTGCATTCCTCCCACACTCACCAACACTCTTTATATGCCTAGGTTTCTGTTCCTACATGTTCATTGTCCTCCACACCCCGCACCTCTCCACAATGGTACACATTCCAACAATTAGTACTATTATACAGATTTTGAGATAATGCCCAACAGTTACTCTTCCTTCACTCTGATCATAAGACTTAAAATGTAGTTTCTTACCATATTGAGCAGAACAGTGGCTTGATAGACGTACCGGTGCTGCTGTTTCAATGGCATGTGAGGTGAAGATTCTTACTCCAAGGCAGGTTATTGCTTAGGTGACCGGAAACCAGAGGACCGGACCCATGGCACTTCTCCTCTTCCCTGCACTTGCGCAATCTGAATGACACAAGGCCTAGTAAGATCATTTTTTTGTCCCCCCCTCCTCGTCTTGTCACGCCTAGAAACACTTGTGTACAAGCGCGTTATAAATGTCACATCATATCATATCATATATCATACCTATAACCCAGCATATATGCAGAACTCGGATTAGCAGCCTCAAAGAATGTGCAGGTCCTCAAGCATGGATACAGGAGACAAATCAGAAGCAACGAGAAAGGCGCAGAGACCTTAGAATTGATAGTGAATACAGGTTACAAGCTGCCAGGCAGGTGCACACTTTGGGACTTGGACAAAGATTAGAAGAGCATCATGGTTTTCAAGTGGTGTTGCTGTTACTGAGCTATGCAACGCATTACTTTATCGTGTCCAGTATATCAATGGTCACTATTATTATACGTGAAGCAACACAATAGCCAATCAAACCATGATTGTACTCCTTGAACTACATCACTCTTAGGGATTGACAATGTAGAAATATTTTTGGACTTGCAATTGTGACAGGTTAAATGAGATGCCCAGGATCACACACTTAAGTTAAGAGGTGAAGCTTGGACCTGAGCACAGCATGTCATTTCTGCACTTGACCAAACTGTTTTCCAGTTCTTGTCCTATAGCAAGGTCCTCATATTTGTGTATGTTGACGTTCATGAGCTAATACATATCCTGTTTTGTATACCGGATACACCATTCACAAATTCACCAACATTCAAAAATAAATTTACAGAACAGGCAGAGTTGGCCAACCACAATATGATCCCTTAACCTGGAATGAGCACAGGAAGCATTACTTGATAAATTGGTCTGAATGGAATGTACTTGTCAATAATAGCCAGGCAGAAGATGTCAAGCCCCAGCAGCAGTACTATAACATTTGCAGACGTGCCTTTTATGCTTTTAAAAGAAATGGGCAAAGAAATATTTTCATCTGCCCCGCATGTGCCTCCCCAAGGTGTGGGCCAGGAGCCCATTTTGCTCTCCCATAAAGCTGTCTCTGCCCCACCACCTCCCCTGTGACAGTTCACCATACCCCCGTTAGTAAAATGAATGGTGCTGCCATCGGCACCAAATTCATTTTACTAACGTTGCAATTTATGTGCCGGCGGCAGCTTAACACTGCAAGCCGCCGGCGGCACATAAATTGCAACGTTAGTAAAATGAATTTGGTGCTGCCGTCGGCGGCAGCTTTTGAAAGCAAGCCGCCGCCGGCACGGCGGCACCGAATTCATTTTACTAACATTGCAATTTATGTGCCGGCGGCAGCTTAACATTGCAAGCTGCCGGCACATAAATTGCAACAGTAGTAAAATGAATGGTGCTGCCGTCGGCGGCGGCTTTGGAAAGCAAGCCGCCGCCGGCACAGCAGCACCGAATTCATTTTACTAACGTTGCAATTTATGTGCTGGCGGCAGCTTAACATTGCAAGCTGCCGGCGGCACATAAATTGCAACGTTAGTAAAATGAATTTGGTGCTACCGTCGGCGGCGGCTTTGGAAAGCAAGCCGCCGCCGGCATGGTGGCACCGAATTCATTTTACTAACGTTGCAATTTATGTGCCGGCGGCAGCTTAACATTGCAAGCCGCCGGCACATAAATTGCAACGTTAGTAAAATGAATGGTGCTGCCGTCGGCGGCGGCTTGTTGCTTTCACCAAATTCATTTTACTACATTATGTGCCGGCTGCCGGCGGCAGGCTTAACAACATTGCAAGCCGTCGCGGTCGCCGGCACACAACGTTAGTAAAATTAATTTTATGCTGCGGCCGTCGGCCGCGCGGCGACCACCGGTCCAAGACCACTCTGAGCTGACACGGCTCGAGCCTCGGTCACTTACCTCGAGTACTCCTCGAAGTCACTGGCCTGGCCTAGTGTGGCCTTCTTCTTCAGTGCGTGGTGGATCGTGGATGCCTGCCCTGGAAACACAAACTGGGCTGGAGCACAGGAGCAGCAGACCGAAGCACGCGTTCCACACGTGCAAAATGGAGGACAAGTTGGCAACACAACTTAGCGTCGCAGCATGCTGTGGCCACGCCCCCTCCTCCTCTGATTGGTCAACAGCCAGAGGTCGCAAGAGATTGACAGGGGTCACTGGCCAATCGCCAGCGGTCGCTCTTGCGACCTCTGGCGACCCCCAAATGACGTCCCTGGACTTAGCTCAGTGAAAGCAGAATGCGGCAGCCACTCCCCTGCTACCACTGGGCAGGGGTGAGTGTATTTCACCGGCATTGTGAGTGTAGCTACTGGTTCTCTGGGCGGCCCAAATATGATTTAAGTCTGTGCCACTTGGAAAAAAGATTGTGCTGTGGTCAGGCCTGACATTTCTGTTGAACAAACTATGTGTTATGGCCGTCTTTATGCTGTAGAGTGGCCTTCCGAGTCTCTATTCCGAGCAGGAGGTTGTGCATTCTCGGTGATGGCCGCCAAGCTGTGGAATTCATTACCTACACATTTCAAAGCCATGGAAGAGCACCTTCTCTTCAGGCAGCAGCAGGAGGCATGTCTCTTAACTAGGCTCGTCAACTAGGTGGAAGTTGTGTTAGTGCTCTTCTGCCGCAGCAGTCAGCGTGGTGGTGGAAGGTGCACTTTAAAGAAACCACTGGCACAACAGAGCAAGACATTCTCCTTCTCATTTCTAGGGGAGAGACAAAGTTAGTTCACAACATCAATTTCTTCCAGATGTAAAACACTATCAGATAGCACACCAATTGGAGTGCTTGCTTTGACATCCGCCAACGCAGGTTCGAATCCCGGCAAGGCCAAACTCAGCCTTTCCTCCTTCTGAGCTCGATAAATGAGCACCACACACCGTGGGTAATAAGCAGTGCTCAGATGCCCGAGGGTTCGTAGCGCTATATAAATGCTATATTATCATTATTATTAGTGTCAAACATGCACAAAATTCTGAATTATACAAATGTCTTGTTCATGTAATTCACAATGCATCACTATTATTTTTAATAGAGATGAATTTAAACACAAAATGCAACAAAAGGAACCCAAAATGTCATAAAATGTAGGGATCTCTGTTTGAGAGGCCAACTGTGACCTGTGTCGGTTTGTATTCAATCTGCCGATGGACATGACCACATTTAGGGCCAACGTGCCTGCCAAGGTGTTAAGCGGTTCTTCAATTAGGGGCGGAGGCGTAGCTCTCATCTACAGAGACTCCCTTCAAGACAGACCCTGCAGCACTTCCACAGAAGCACACTGCGAGCGTCTCTCCATTAAACTCACCACTTCCCCCACAGACACTATCACTATACATATCCTCTATCCCCAACCCGCCCATCAGCCACCTTCGAGGAAGACCTTCTCCACTCCATAGTCCACAATATTAATCCCACTTCCAGAGTTATCCTCATGGGTGACCTCAACCTAGGTCTCCGCGATCCCCTAGATACAGCAGACACCACAGTAGCCAGTGTCCAGACAGACCTTGGCTTGAAACACTGCGTGTCCTCAGCCACCCACTGCAAAGGCAGAACCTTGGATTGGATCGCTGACCTGAACAGCCAGATCCTTATCACCCCCAACACCCCTGCCCATGCTCAGAACACCACATACTCAGCTTCTCCCTTCCTACACAGAAACTTCCACCTGCCTCCCTACCCACACTACTGTCATGATGCCTACCTCCAAGGTGCATGACAAGACCCAGCTACCCCAGAGGCAGACATCATGTCTTCAAGGGAAGTCACAACAGCCTCAAGTAGGGGCTCTTTGGACTCAGTCCTGGCGCCTTTGGCACCAGGCTCATATCGGGCCACAGTCCTGGCGCCAGGCTCATAAAAGGGGACTTTGTGTTAAAGGTGCTTAGTGTTAACTTACCTGATGCAGACCATGCTGCAACATCCAGGCCTTCTGAGGCCTGAATGGGACTACTTTATCTTTGGAACTACTTAACCACACAGGTGTGGTCAGGGGAGGAATACATACCTGAGAGGAGGGATACATACCTGGAACTACTTTGAAGGCTATTTAAGCCACGCCCAAGCAGCAACTCACGCTTCGCGTTGTTCTGCATCTAGCAGCTGGACGCTCACCGTGTTTGCTCCTGCATTCTGTCTTCTGCCACTCCTGCCAGCATCCTGGAACACCTGCAAAGAGAGAAGAGAAGAGAAAAGGGTAAAGAAGAGTCCTTACCTGCTAAAATCCGCATTCCGGAGACATCTCGCCAACGGTCCTGAAAAGGAAGACATCCATTTAAAAGCACATCGCATCGATCGCTGCAGCACCGCATCTCACTCACCTGTACAAGGTACCACCACGTTCTACGGCGACATCTGGACTCGCAGCCATCTCACCACGCCTAGTGAGAAAAAGACAAGAATAAAGGTGAGAGGGGAAAGAAAACAAGGAAACCTTAATTTCCATTACAAAGCTTACCTGTTGGGTTATTCCAACTTCATTTCGGGTCGGTGCCGCATCCAGGCATTTCCGGACCCCGGCCCCTATGGGGAAAAAAGACATCAGCGTTAGTGGGCGCATGAAAAGACATTACCCAAACGCCCATTAAAGACTTACCTGATTTCATTAAAGACTTACCTGATTTCTTCTGGATTGATCTTTGTTTCGGGTCGGTGCCGCATCCAGGCATTTCCGGACCCCGGCCCCTAAAGGGAAAAAAGACATCAGCGTTAGTGAGCGCATTGATACAAGGACACTGAGAGTACTCTCATCAAGCTCACCAGAGTCTCATTCTTCGATTCCACAGCTCTTCTCGGAATAGTTTCCGCACCTGAAAAAGAGACAACGAACAATTATTATTGCGGAATCATACTCATTAACAGAATCCTTACGGTACTATACCGGGAAAACAAAACTTGAACCCTCTACAATCAAAATCCCAGTGAAGTAACTGGATACAACGCGCCCCTGCATGAGAAGCAGGATGGAGAGCTCAACCTTTCAAACCCTAAGGTGAGACTTCACGTGGGGGTCACAGGAGGGTTTTGTAGAGGGGTGAGAAGGGAGCGGGAGGCTTATACTTTCTCCCACAGGTTGTTAATACTCCCTTTTCACATACAGAAAGAGATTCCTGCGAGCCAGACAAGCCAGATTCGAAGGTCCGGTCCAGTCCATCTTCCGGGTCCTGCGCTTCACCATATAAGAAGCAACAACACTCCAAACCAGACCTGCGCCTCCGTGGGAGTCAGGTGAGCATAACAACTACCACTCACGTTAGCCCGCATCTCCTGCATAAACTCCAAAGAGTTGATTACACCCGCCCTATCGGCACTGAGTCTGGAACGCCTTGACACCTCAGACCCCCAAAGCCTAGCTTACATTTATGCCAGAACCTTGAACAATGCAGTAAGTCTGGTGGCCCCACTCCTCCCCATAAAATCCAAACCAATGTGCCACCTTAACCCATGGTCCAATGCGTACCTCCAAGCTTTGTGTTCACAGAAGAGACAAGCCGAAGCTACATTGAAAGAAAAACATCAAACTACCATAAAATGAGTTTTAGCAAGATTGCTAAAGGTTACAAGCTAGCCATCTCTGCAGCCAAATTAGAAGTGTATAACTCCAAAATTGCCAAAGCCACTTACAACTCAAAGAATTATTCAAAATATTTAGGGAATTAGAATCCCATGTCCCTGCCTCTGACGGCATCAACAAAGACGAAACTTGGTGCACTAACATCCGGAATGCCATGAGTACCAAAATATGCACGCTACATCAAAACATTGCTAACAAGCAAGCCTTAATCACCCCCTCCAGCTCACCGCCTATCACTAGAACACACACAGCACTGCCATTTCACTTTAGAGATATCTCTGAATTAGAAACAGCCAAGATCCTTACAAACCTCAAAACGTACAACTGCCAAGGAGACATCTGCCCAGCAGCCATTAACTAGGATTGCTCCGAATCCCTTGTCCCGTTCATCACTAAATGTATCAACGCCTCATTCTCTGAAAATTTGGTCCTGGCCAGCCTTAAAGAATCTTGGGTCCTCCACTTACTGAAACAAAATCATCTCTGGACCCGGAGGGCCTAACAACTACCGTCCAATCACTACAGTTGCCTTCCTACTCAAGATCCCGGACAGAGCTGCATACATTCAGATCCAACACTACCTGGAATTGAACCAGATCCTAGGGGTTCAGTGATCTGGCTTCTGCCCAGGTCGCAGTACTGAATCAGCCCTATTGGATTTAAAAATCAAACTGGATGCCTTCAGAGATGAGGGCATCCCAGCCATCCTCCTACTAGTGGATCTCTTGGCCGCTTTCGACGTGGTTGACCATGAGACCCGTTGTCACCACTCACTAACTCTGCTAACTTCTCCTGTGAGGCTACCACTTGGATTGCATCCTTCCTAGAGGGAAGATCCATGAGAGTCTCCTCTGACACTGCGATTTCCCAGCCCATCCCCATACTGTGTGGAGTCCCTCAAGGCTCCTGCGTCTCCCCATCATTGTACAACATATTCACTAAACCCCTATTCCACATACTGGTCAACATCAGCATATTCTATACCAATTATGCCGATGACACCCAAATACTCCTTCCCCTGTCTGGCTCTTACGACAAAGTCTCCCTCAGGCTCAAAAAAGTGTACGCTACCATCCAAACCTGAATGGCCATGAACATCCTATGCCTGAATAACGACAAGATGGATATCCTGTTGGTAGGCTCTGCCTCGATGTTGCAGAAGCTCAGCTCCCAGTACACCACTTTCAGAATAGATGCAATCCAGATCCCAGTATCAACGTCAGTAAAAACTCTGGGCGTCTACCTGGATGCCTCTTTATCACTTACAAAACAAGTGAGTGCTGTGGCCTCCTCAGCAGCGTACACCCCCAAACGTATCATTTCAGCAAGACAATTCCTGTCGCCTGAGAGCTCCCTAACCATTTCAAGAGCAATCACGGGGGCAAGACTGGATTATTGTAATGTCCTCTTTGCTGGGACCTCCAAACAGAACATCAATAAGCAACAGATTATTCAAAATAACTCTCTACGAGCTGCTCTAAATATTCCCAAAAGAGACCGTATCTCAGCCCCCAGAAAAAAGGTAGATTGTCTCTCCATTTGGGAAAGTATCATCTTCAAAACGTTGTCAATTACCCATTGATGCCTGAGCAACACTGCCCTACAATATTTCGCCAAGAAAACTGAACAATCAAAATCCAGCAGACCGGTTAGGTCTCTCCACGCAAATCGGCTGGTCCTCTTCAAAATGAAAAGAGCCGAAGGAGGTGGGGTGAGCGTCCTATCGGCGGCCGTGACCCAATGGAATGCCCTCACCCCGGAACTAAGAGCAGAAGACTCCTATTGGGCCTTCTGCAACACCCTGAAAACCTGCGTATTTGCCTAGCTGTCCTTCTCGGACACAACCAATGACTCCCGCTCCAAAATCAATGGTGTGTTAGGGGCGGTATGACACTCCTCGGTTGAAGCTTTTTGTATCATGTAACTGGTTTGCAACAACACCCTGATGCCGCAGGGTTTAGGCGCTTTACAAATGTAAAAATACATCAAAATAAATAAATTACTTGAATTACTGCAGCTCCTTGAACCTTGCCTTTCTTTCCATTGTAGAAATGCAGTATATTATGAACTCTCAGATGGAGGGAATAGGACATTTTAAGCAACACTTCCTGATGCGGTCCATGGAAGGGATGTTGACCCTCGTCCCTCCCTCAACCTTTTCCTTCCATTTTCCTCCTTTAAACACCCACCTTCACCTTTTTACACCATCACACTGTCAACCCTAAGGCCAGGCAATCCCCCGAGTAATCTACTGGGGATGTAATTTGAGGCCTTTTCTGTTCCAGTTCCCAAACATCTCCATGCTTCAAGGGTGCGCTTGAGCACATTGCAAGGTCATAACGCATACACATGCCCACTACTTGTGCCAGTTATTTGTGTAACAATGTTGTGCCACCCAACTCTAGCATTCGGTGCCCTGATATACGCTTACACCTCCGTCTCCCTGATTGCTTGGGTTTGCACATTTGGATCCCACCTATCTGTCCCAGCCTGCCCTCCCCCTATACCCTTCCCTGCTCCGCTTCTCCTCATACTCTGGTCCCCCAGGCGGGGCCCAATTCCCAACCTGCGGACACCCTTCAGCATTGGGACAACACTACAATGGTAACCAGTGCAGAATAAAAGTATGTTTTCACTAACATTCTGTTTATTTGTGTGCACCTCTCATAACTCGCAAACTTTCACAGATACGCAGAACATTTGAGACTCTTGTGGACTGGGGTACAAGCTCTGGTCTCTCCCTGCACAACGACTGCCAGTACAGATGGTTGGAGTGCCCCCCCCCCGCACCCTGCACCCCGCACTCCTCTCCGCTCCTACAGAACTGACCCGCTTGCATCTCGGTGGTTCCAGTGTAAGGAAGACATGAGATGAAGGGTGGGTAACTGCAGTGGAACCTATGTGTAATATCCTTGCAAGGCAGAACATGTGGGTCTCCACCAACACAAGGGTGGCTCTTCACCACTCGCTCCTGACACGGAGGTCACACAAGTGTGCGGGTCTGGGAGTCATTTGTGAGTGTAATATCTATGCACTTGTGCGTAAATGCTGGGGCTTCCCATTTTTAAGATCGCTTGTAATTGATGCATGTATAACTAATACACTTGTTAACGCATAAAACACACTTACACCTGGAAACTGCTTGGACTGGCACCTTGACCAGCCAGTGCAGCAGGAAAATAGCCAACACCAGAGATATCTAGTCTTGAGCAGTGTTGTTAATAGTTTCTCACGGGTGTTCTCAGTTAATAGTTTCACTCATTCGCGGCCATTTCCTTCCGTCTCCATTTCCATATTAATGTTCGATTTAACGAGCATTCCAATCGTGGTCACATATATGGAATAGGATATAAATGGATTATAGCCCATTTTCCCCTCTTTTCACACAACTCACTGCCTCGATGCAAAATCAGCCTCTCTCAAACCCTCGCCTGTCAACCAGCGAACAGCAAACAGCACTTCTGATGCACTTCCATGATGCACGCAAACAGATGCGCGCACCTGGCTCCTAAGTAGTGCTTTTCAGGTAAGGGAGGGGAGGGACAAATTATATCTAAGAGGTTAAAAGAAAACAAGTATATAAGTCTTTACCAAAGGTCCAAATATTGCAAACAGGCTCTGGCACTTCCACAGTTCAACGGCTCAGATTGGGGAGCAGCAGGAAGTAATTCTCCCTGTACGTCTTCACGCTGATACACACTGTGTCAGCCTCTGATGCACTTGCTTGATGCGCACGCGCAGATGCGCGTGCCCAGCTCTTAAGTAGTGCTTTACCAGTATGGGAGGGGCAGAGCCAAATTATATCTGCATCCCCTAGATCCTCACCAATGGTACCAACTAGCTTGAGTTAAAGGAAGAGCCCTAGCTTCGCTTTCCAATCACATGTTGTTAAACGATGACACCATGCACTAAGCTGGCTAGGGCTGATGGGAGTTGTAGTCCGAAACACCCGGAGAACCAAAGGTTGTACACTCATGACCAGAACATCTGCATTTCTGTATTTTTTTCTCTTAATCTGCTTCTATTATCAACTCGGCATTGTCTCTTGTACACTGTATGTTCTTTCTTTCTGCCTGTATAAATAGTGATTTCCTAAGCAGAGTACACACGTAGGTCACACTACTTAGCGTCTGTTGACCTTGAGAATCTAGGAGGTGTGGGGCTCCCACATCATCAAGGAGATGATGTGGTTGAGTGTGGATGGGGGTCGGCAAGTACCAGTAACTGCTGGCCAGGGGACAATTCCAAGGGGCGAGCTGCAGTGCAGGGTTGCACTCAGGCAACTGACATGATGCGTCCATCATGTTAGTTCCAGATGTGACATGGTAGCTTTGTGACATGACACAGTGCAGTACATTATGTAACGCACTCGGCAAAGCCTTGGTGGGTGTGAGGCAGACGTCTTCACCATGCACAAAGGTGTGGGGTGATTGCTGTAGCTCACATTTCAGCCAAGAGAGAAGTCATCTTATGAACGTGTTATTTTAGTAGTGTGCCAAAAGGCTTTAGCACATGCTAATACGGGGATGTTCAGGTGAGTTTGATATTTTCTGTTTTACTACTTGTAGAAACTGGCCCTTTTACACTAGCACACACCTGCTTCCAGCCCTCAACGTCTCATCCACAGGCGGCAGGTTCCCAGGACCACAGAGGGCAAACTCAGCATTCTCAAAATACATCAAGTAGTTTAATCATCTTCAGACCTCACCTGCAGAAGGCTGTTGTCAGTGGCTGGTAGCTCAGCTGGTTAAGGAACCTGCTGTACATCTCAGACCATTCAGATCATAGCAACTTTACGCCGCCCTCCTTCTGTGCAGATACTAGGAGAAAACCTTCTGATAATCACAGTTCTTGCACAATGGTGGCTCTCGCGAGATTCCCAAACGTGTGACATCGGGCTGTGTGAGCAGACTAAGGCCCGCCATGCGGAGGTGGTGGCTGCACTCCTCAACCAGTAAACACACCTGCGTTGTGCTGCTACACAACACGCGCTGCTTGCAGTGCATCACACCTCTCGTCTATTCCTGATCTCGCGCAGCACCTGTACTGCACTTATACACACTCACGTCCCCTGATCACGCGACCTCTTGGCCGAGGAGTATTCTTTGAAGTCATCGGCCACCCTGGACACCTTCCCTGGGACTTATTTAATTACTGAAGCACATGAGAAAAGGAAGGTAATGGGGCGGGAGGGGGACAAGTTCATAACGACACAATCAAGGAACCTACAGCTAAATATATATATATATATATATATATATATATATATATATATGTATATATTGTATGTATATACATATATATATATATATAATATATATATATAAAGTTAGTTCATTTGGTGCTGATTAGAATCGCCTGAAGATAATTTGAAAGAATGCGTCTTGAGGGCTGGCGTCTGTAGAAACGTTGCATGTTTGGTTCTGAGCTCACACAAGGACTTACAGACACTCCTGCGGTTAGAAGGCGGCCAAGCCATGCACCTGCAATAGGTTCTTTGAGTGCAACCAGTGCTTAAAGTGGGCCGGGCCCTGCCGGGGCCCCCCGATCCCACCAAGCCACGGCGGGTGCATCTCCCGCCACAGACGCAATGGGAGATGAGCCCGCCGGCCGCCCATCAAGAAGTCAGGCATGGCAGAGTCAGGCAAGCCTTCTTCTTCTTCTTCTTCTAAATTATCGAAAGCGTGGGCGGACCCACGCAGGCGCTTCCCCATCCTAAAGGATGATGCGCACCTAACCCCCCAATCATTATTTAGCTCACATAAACTCACAGTTCCTCCCACCTCCCCGTCTGTCTCACAAAATCCAACAACACACTGCTCCTCCTCCTGCCTCTCACCACGTCACCTCCCAACAAAGCCTTCCCACTCATCTCAGCCACACCCAGCTCAGACAACCAAACCCTCATCAATTCTCTCTCTGCAACATGTCTCTCACATCTAAGTAGAAAATGTCCCGCAGTCTCAGGCACCCCACACACCGCACAGTCCCTCGACTCTCGCTTCCCCACTCGGAACAGACAGTCATTCAGCCCCACATGCCCTATCCTCAATCGGTTCAGCATCACCTCCTCCCCCTCCTCCATTCCAGACTTCCCGCATCTACCTTCTTCGACACTTTCCCACGAACACCAAACATCCACCTGCCCTTCACCCCACTCACCCACCTCTCCTGCCACTCATCCATGACCCGTCTCACCATCACAGCCTTCACCTCGTCCACACTCAAAGGCAACCTGACATCAACCGCTTCTCTTCTCATACCCTCACCCACCGCCTGATCCACCAACTCATTACCCAAAATGCCACTGTGACTGGGGACCCACGCCAACTCCAGATTCATCCCCCCACGCACACACCGATCAATCTTTCTCCTGATATCCAAAATCACATCCTTCCTATCACCATCCCCTGCCACAATCGCCTGCAACCCACTCAATGAATCTGAAAACACCACTACCTTCATGCAATAGCCACGAACTCAGCCGTACAAATCGACACATCATTCGTCAGACCCCCACTTTATACTCCCCAGTACTTTCCAAATAATACGCCATACCCACTCTCCCAGACACCAGATCCTTTGAGCCATCCGTGAACACCCTGCACCCTTCCTTCCCTGCCACATACGCCTGACCCAAAGCTTTGATCTCACCCCGCAATCCCTGCTTCTTTGACACCACACTCGCCAACTCTAAACACACCTTTGGAGACCCCATCATCCACATCGGACACCTCACCAAATCCATATCCGTCACAGCCATCAACTCGCCCACTCCCCACTTTACCCCCTTCTCCCTCATGTGAAACCCCAAAGTGCCCCCTTTCCTCCTCCACCGGTCCCCATAATAGTCAAACCTCCAATTGTACAGCAAACATTCACACACCGGATGAGCCACACTCTTCGCACTGCACTTCACGCACCACCTCATATTCAACACATCCCTCCTCAACCCCAACGGCATCTCCCCCACAAGTACCTGAACCGCATTCACTGGAGAGGACCTCATCACACCCGAACACACCCTCAATGCCCTCGCCTGCACCCTATCCAACCACAACTTCTGACTCACTGTGAAACCCACTGCCACTTGACATCCAAAATCTAACACACTCAAAATCAACCCCTTATACAACATTTATAAACACTTCTGTTGCGCACCCCACTCTTTCCCAGTCACCGCCCGCCTCAAATTTAGCCTGCGTTTACACTTATCCACCAGACCATCCACTTGCACATTCCAATTCAACTTTCTATCCAGAATCACCCCCAAGTACCGAAACTCCTCCACGCTGTTCACCCTCACACCTTTCAAAACCAAGTTCAACTCCTGCTGCACTCTTCTCCTCGAGAACACCATACTCACGCTTTTATCCACAGACACCGAAAAGCCCCATTTCCCACACCTCTCCTCCATACGCACTATCGCAGCTTGCAACCGACTCTGCACTAACAACAAACTCCGCCCTCTTACCCATACCACACCATCATCTGCAAAGAAATCCACCTGACATCCGATTCCCGCCAAAGCCCGAATCAACCCATCCACCATCACATTAAACAGCATTGCACTAATCACACTCCCCTGCGGCGTCCCATTCTCCATCTTCCAAACCTCAGACAGCTCCCCCTCACTCTCACCTGAAAGGTCCTATCAGCCAAAAACGCCCTAATCCACTGAAACATCCTCCCCTTCACACCCATCTCCAACAGTCTCACCAACAACCCACTCTTCCAAACCATATCATACGCCTTCTCCAAATCCAAAAAGAACGCACCCACCAACTCCCCATCACACAACGCCTCCTCCACCCCAGTCACTAATCTCACTAATGGGTCAACCACCGACCGATTCCTCCTGAACCCACTCTGAAAGTCACTCAAACACCCATTCGACTCAAAATAAAACCCCAATCGCTCAACCACCATCCGTTCCATAACCTTAAACAGCACAACAGTCAAGGCAATCGGCCTATACGACTTACACTCCGTAGGAACCTTGCCACCCTTCAAAATCGCCACTACAATCGCTCTTTTCTACAACTTCGGCAAAACTCCACTCTTCTAGATCTCATTGAACAGCGCTAATACCTCTAACTTACATTCCACAGGCAACTTCTCCAAAAATACATACATAACTCCATCCACCCCTGGGCTAGACCACTTCCCCTTCCGAATCCCTCCATCCTACTCCCCCATCGAAAACGGAACCTCATATTGCTCCTCCCAAGACCCAACATTCGCCAACACCTCCCACATCTTCTCCTCTACCACACCCATTCGTAGCCTCACCGCTTCTGGGAAGTTCCCCAAACTGCGCACCCCCGCAAAATACTCCCCAACAAATTCGCCTTATCCCCATCCTCACTAATCACCTCTTCTCCTTTCAACAACACAGACATACCACCCTGCGGTCTCATCAATCCGGACATCCGCTTGAACTGTTTCCAAACCTCACCCACACCAGAATCACTCCCCAGGGACCCACAATAGCCCCTCCAATATCCTCGCTTTCTTTCCCTAATCACCCTCTGCGCCACCGCCTTAGCCTTCTTATATGCCACCAGATCCACCAACATTCCCGTTCTCACTGCCCTCGCCCTAGCTTTCTTCCGTGCCGCCACTGCTCTTGAACATTCCACCGACCACCAAGGAACCTCGATCTTCCCACCCTTTCCCTTCTCAATCTCCGGAACTGCTGCCACAGACGCTGCTCTCATTCCCTGCACCAGATGCTCATTCCATTCATCCAACCCCCCCATCCCTTCCCCTTGGAACAATCAAATCCCAACACACTCCCTTATACACCTCCCAATCAGCCTTCCTAAAATTCAACCGACTCCCAGACATACGTGGCCTGATCCCTACCTCACCCCTCACAATCACCAAAATAGCGGAATGATCGCTCCCCATGTCCCCATCCTCACGCACCTCCCAATCACATTCACCCGCAATTGCAGCAGTCACCCAGGTCAAATCCAAGCACGACAACTTCCCAGTCCTCACATGCAACCGCGTACCCGAACCATCATTCAGCAATACCAGACTCAATTCATCCGCCATGTCCTCCAACAGTTCCCCATTCGTATCTGTCCGATCACTACCCCACAACGTGTTGGCACTGTTAAAATCGCCACACAAAACACAAGGTCCCACATGTCCCCTTATCACTCCAGACAGCACACCCACTTCCACCACCTCACACGGATTATAATAATTCAGCACCAATACTTCCGATCCTCCTACCCGAATCCCCGCCCCAATCGCCTCTACTGCTCCATCCACCACAATCTCCCTTGCAATCAACCCCTTTCGAACTGCAAGAGCCACACCACCCCCTTTCCCCTCCAACCTATCCTTACGAAACAACTCAAAACCCGGAATCACAAACCTCAGATCACCCCTCAACCACGTCTCCTGAATACAAACCACATCAACATTCAATTCCCCACACAACACCGCTTTCAACTCCTGTCCATTCCTCAACAAACTCCTCGCGTTCCACTGCAAAATCTTCATGCCGGCACCCCACTCTGCTTCCGCACTTTAGCAACCATCCTAAACACATCCTCTTCCACCACATCCACAACACTCAATAACCTCCTCCCCGCTTCCACCACTCCTTTCGTAAGATCCGACACACTGATAGATACATTCCCCTGGACCAGCTCCAGCACACTCACTATGAAGCACATAAACTCAGTTTTCGGGACAATCACCATTTCTACGCCTTTCACCTCACCCACCACTTTCTTCCTTCCCACAGCCTCATCCACCACCGGCTCTTTCACACTCACATCACTCACTACCCGTGCCGATTTCACCTTTGCTACAGCCTCCGCATAAGACAAACCTTCCGCCGCCCTCACCTGCACTACCTCTCTCGCCATCCTGTGACTCTCACACCCCCTATACGTGGTAGAATGCCCCCACCCCCACAATTCACACACTTCTCTGAGGTCTCCATCTTGCATTCCTTAATATCATGACCTCCACCACACCTCCCACAGTGTCTCTCATTCCTTCATACTCTCGCCACATGTCCAAACTGTTGACATTTATAACATCTCAAAGGCAACGCTACATTAACTTTCACACGGAACCTCTGATATCCCAACTCCACCACTTCCGGACACTCCGTCCTTGCAAACCTCACTGCCACAGTCGTCGACACCACATCCCCATGTGCATCTCTCCTCCCCAACCTCCATGCTTCCACCACCCCCACATCCGCCAATTCCTTTTCCACCTCAGACATATTCACAGACACTGGCACTCCATACAGCACCCCCTTACACGACACACCACTTTGATCTATCACTCGCACTGCATGCCTACCCAGACAACGCACCTCCAGAATCTTAGCCTTGCTACCAGCTTCCGTCCCCTCCACCAACAACCGGCCCCCAGCCACCACTAGCACCCGAGTAACATCTCCCACAGCCGCCTCCACCCATCTAGCAATTTCCAATGGATTCACCCCCAAAAACGTCTTCTCTCGACTCTCAGGCTTCATCACCACCTTCCACACACTGTCACACTACATCTTCTCTTCCCCAGACACACCGCTCCCTGAGGCTTCCAGCCTCTCCAAAGCGCACTTTCCCTGGGTCCCCGACCCAGAGTTGCTCCAGTCCATCCCCCCTCCATCATCCCTTGGAGACCTTCTACGATGCCGCTCCTTACTTCCCTCCTTCACCTCCTCCACAGGAATAGGTTTCACAGTCGGCATCCTCCCCCTCTTTGCCTCCTCCTCCACCCCCCCTTCTTTCCAACCTTCCCTTTCCCCTTACCCATTCTTACCCCCTCCTCCAAGCACACTCACTCCTTGCATCGCCTCGAGAATCCGTTCCTCCTCCTCGAGTCCAGCACCCTCCACCCAGTCACTGCTCCGCCCTGCATGGGTCCGCCTCCTCTGCTTGCCTCTTCTCCCCTGCAACAGAGCCAGCGAACGCAAGTGTCATGGCTAGCAGCTCCGCCTCTCACAACATCTGCCCCGTGCTGCGCTCTCAGCCGAGCACGCCGTGTCTAGTTCCCATCTGGTCAGGCAAGCCTGTGACTGACAGACTTGCCATCCAGTCACAGCTTGAGCGACGCTGTGACTGGCTGACACTTCTGCCAGTCACAGCTGCCTGCTGCAGTGCTGCCGGAAGAGCACCTTGGAAACTAACTTCCTCTGGCAACCCCTCGCGAGCGTTAGCAGAGGAAGTTAGTGTCCCGGGAAGGAAAATAAATGAACGAAAATGCGTGCGAGCCTCGCATGCATTTTCTTTCATTTATTTTCTCCGTTCCAAAGTTTCTGCTGTTTGTTCCCTAAACAGCAGAATGTTCGGAAAAAGGAAAATAAATGAAAGAAAATGCGTGCGAGGCTCGCACGCATTTTCGTTCATTTATTTTCCTTGTTCCAAACATTCTGCTGTTTGTTCCCTCGCATGCGAGGAGGATCGCATACTTGCCAACATTCTGTGACCAAAAAGATGTGTAGGATTTTTCAAGTTTCAAAAATAATAATTCCCATAACAATAACATCACAGGGAAATACAAAAGATGCAAACCGCACAACATGGAAAGATGTTGAAATGTAAAAATTGAATAATTGTGAATGGTAACTTAACACCAAATTGTCAGCAGATGCTGTGTGATGGTGTTACACTTTGCCACTTGCTTTCACTGGTGGTTCATCTAAGAGTTGTCCCGGCAATAGTGCTGGACAGAGTCAAGTAGCGGTCAGTTCAGTGGATTGGTCTGAGTCCAATTAAAGTAATCACCTACCAGTCCACTGTATAGACAGACTAATGTGTTGCATGCTTTGTCCTGAAGCCTGCCTTAGAGTCACAAAAATGACATGCCGCCACTGTAAAAAGCAGTAGGATCTGTCACTGAAATCTGTAGGCGGTAGGACTTCTTAAAAGGCAGTAGCCTACTGCCTAAATCTGTAGGGTTGGCAAGTATGGGATCGAATGCATTTTCTTCCATTTATTTTCCCATTGCACCATTTGTTGCACCAAAGTCAGCAGTATCCTCATGGTGGCTCTGTGAACCAGCCTGGTGTGCTCTGATATTCAGTTGTCTTTGGTCCTCTGGACTATCTTGGTTGTGTGAAGCAACATGGGCATTATGTTGGGTAGTTTTCCTTTGCCTAGCACAAATATGAAGCATTCTCCTGACCCTTGATGATCATTTTCTTTCATTTATGTTCCCCTGATTTTTATTCCTGGTGCTAATTACTGCATTTGGCATGCCATACCGGATTTGATACCGGATTTGTTCCACACAATGCTGGCCCTTAACACCCTGATCTTTATTCCTGGTGCTAATTACTGTATGTCCATGAGCCGACATTCCATTTTCACAATATCCATTCCAATGTACAATCCATTCCAATGTACAAAGCACCTTTCGTTTTTGACTCATGGTTGGGACTTTGCTGTATTATAATTTCATAACAAAATGGGAGAGGGGCTTCAATTGGGTGTTGACAAATCCTACCCTTGTTACTTGAGTGTGGGCCAATACACCAGATAAGGCCTTGGCCCTGGGCTATAACATCCCACTATGGCATTAGAATACTGCCTTTGCCACTGCCTAACTTTTCAATATTCCTGAAAATTCTAATTGTCACAAGTGGTTTGCGGTGTATTTAACTGTTGCAAATGAGCATTTTAAAATGCCACCTGGCAAATAAACTTTTTTTTTCTTTTTCTTTTGCAATGTTTTCTTTTGCAATGTGACTCACTAGCAATGTGCCCTTATTGCCAATTTTTGTTCTATAACAAATGCATGGGCACAGCATAAGTGGCAGGCATGGGTAGCATAAAATCTGGTTCACAAATAAAATAAGCTATGTTCAGTGCAGTAAACCACATAAATAATCACCTTGAGCTTTGATTGGTTATACTTTAAGCCATGTAGCAAGCATTCTGCTACACAATATGTACTTAGTAATGTAGGCCCGACCAGTTTTACCATGTTGCATTTAGGCCCCGCCCACCAATTAGTCCATGCCCATCACGTCTTAGGCCACGCCCCCAAATGAGGGCCCCTCTCAGTTTCTTACCCCACTTAAAGCACTGGGTGCAACGATTGCTAAGCAGGGACATAAAGCATCTTGGAATGTCTCCCGAGCGCACATTGCACAATAGTAGATTAGTTGTGGGGAAAAGAGTGCGTGCTGCATAGGTTTGTTGTGCAAAGTTGCAGAATCGGCTAGTGACGGGTGAGAATTGCCATCCTGGGGTAGTTGGACAGATAAGGGAGGCACCAAGAGGTTGATGGTCATATTGGTGAGTGTAGTGTCTGGGAGAATTTCAGAGAGAGAGAGAGAGAGATATGAGGGTGAGTTGCTGGGTATTTACCTTGCCTGATTAGTTGGGTTTCCGCGTGTTACCACGTGAGAGAAGAGCATTGGGGATAAACCGATCTGGTCGGGCGATATTGTATAGATTACTTGAATGATGACAGAGAATGTAGTTGGTGTTTTAGTAGTTTTATTCCAGTCTCCAAGTAGGACTGTGGTCTCCCTGCAGGTATGCTCTTAATTTACCCCACTTGGAATCCAAGTCTCAAGTCATAACAATTCTACTGGATGCAGCACTGACATCAATACATTCTACACTCTACAGGAATTGCAACCTATTTACAATTGGAGCATATCAACTATGACTAGTGAAAGTAACTAGCAGTTACAGTACATAGAGTAAATAACTTGACAACACACCTCCTCTCCTAAGGCAACATACTCGTTAGTGCTCCACCCCTGCATGCATATTTCGCTACCCTTTTTTAATTCCACACTTCGCCAACACACATTCTCACAGAATTCCCATAATGCTTCTCTACCACTTTGACCGGCGAAAATCTCACATCACACTCCCTCCTTCTCCTTGCCAACAATACCTTCACTCTGTCACCTCTTTAAAACTACATGAACTTTCAGCGCATCTTCTCGTCATACCTATCTTTAGCTGCCTCACCACATCTCCTTATCCAGTCCCTCATCGTCTTGGAGTCAACCTTAATCAATTTGGACTTCCCTAGCCAACCTGGTGTGAGGGGAGTGCTGGGTTTCCTACCTCCGAAAAGCTGAAAAGGGGTTACCGCCATAGTACCATGAGGCGTGACCCTATACTGAAACCCCTTTTGTATCAAATCCTCCTTCTAATTCACACCATTAGCGATAGCCATCTGCACTCCATCCCTTTTGGTCCTGTTGAACCTCTCAATACACCCATTACTTTGTGGGTGGTACAGAGAGATCCTTTTGTGTTTTATTCCCAACAACTTGAGCCATGATTCAAACTCCAGAGACGTGACTTGGCGTCCTTTACCACTGACAAGACTGGTGGGAAAACCTTCCTGAAAAAACACTCCCTCTAAGAACCCAATCACCTTGGCTGTAGTTATCTCTCTCAAAATGCCTACCTTGGGCCACTTGGACAATAAATATACAGCTACTACCACATAACTATCCCTTACTTCTGGCAAATTAAGTGGCCCCAGCAGATCAATGGCCACCACCTCCGATGGCACTCTCAGCACAACTGGTACTACCAATGGAGCCATCTTGTTTTTCTGGACCTTGTCACTCTCCTTACAAATGTTGCAATTTTCTACACAATGTTCAAGATCCAAATACATCTGTGGCCACCAAAAAATCCGCTCTAACAATCGATTTGAACATAGAGTCCCATATGAGTGTTGTGACCTAACTTGATAATGGTTTCTCTCATGTCTGCTGGACCCAACAGCCGCTGCCCTCTGTAGACTAAATCACCTCCCTCGCACAGCTCATTTTTGATCTGAATAAACCTCTTCCCCGGATTGTCTTTCTGATTGGTTCCGTCAGTGCCTTAATATTTTAGTTGCCATTGACTCCTCAATGTATTACCTAGTAACGTACCCTTGCAAAATAAATAAGAGGTTGTGGGAGGCAGATTGGATTGCTACAATTGACCAGGTGAGGAAATACCATCTATACACAAATTTGTTACTAGACGTCAGACCCTACAATATTTTACCATACTACCATGGGAGATGTCCGGGGCAATACTAGCGTTCCCAATGTTTACTTTTTCATCTAAACTTGCTTCCCACAAATAAATTAATAGGTGCTTGTGGGGGAATAGAGTGAAAATGTGAGATATTGTCTATTCTGCAAAAAGGAGAATATTATAAAAACTCTTTATCACTTACTGGTAAATTGGCCTGAATTGTCAAACATGCATGAAGCCCAGTTCTCGCATCTTAAGAGGAATTCACAATGGCCCATATGGGCTTGGTCTGGCAACGCATCTTTACAGACAAAACCTTCAAATGGTCTCTAGCTGCTATCCGTTTTATGAAAGAGAATTTAGCACCCGGTAAAGCATGCCTCTTGTAGAGAGCCCTACTAGATTTGCACCAACTTGCATGTATTCTAAACATTTTAAATCTTATTCTCTAGCTTTTCTTTTGACAACAACCACAGGAGAAAGAAAACAAAAAAAAAAAAAAAAAGGGCATAAGATTGCTTTAAGATTGTCGTTAAATGTAAATTTGGAGAAAAAAAATTTAACAGAAAGTCTGAGATAGTTGGGGTGGAAGGGAGAGAGGCTTGTGTACGCATTAGTTAGAATTAAAGTTGGGGTGAGGACTTTATGTAAGAATGATTCACTTGAGGGGTTGGTGTGAGGGATGACCTTTTCATTGAAAAAAGTAGACAGACTGAGAGGCCATGGAAGCAGAATTGCAGCATTTCAAGAGCGAGAGAGAGGGAGTGAGAGAGAAAAAGAAAGAGGGTGAGAGAGAGAGGACGAGAAAGAGACAGTGTGTGTATGAAAGAGAGAGAGGGTAAGAGTGGGACAGAGATCTTCAGAGGAGAGAGAGAGAGAGAGAGAGAGAGAGAGAGAGAGAGAGGATGAGGATGCGATGTGAAGCATCCACTTCTGGGGTACTAGTGCTCCAGGGGTGAATATTGGTTTCTAAACCATCAATCAGCCCCACACCTCTAATAAACCATAAGGGATCTGAACAGATTGGAATAACAAGCCAATTATAAACCTCCTTGCCCAATGTTGGTAATGTGGACGGAACGGCAGGGTAATCTCTGAAAGGTCGTGGATCGTTGGTTAGTTGCAACACAGCGAAAATGCAATTATTACCCAATGATAAAAGGGACTGTCCAGAGAAGGTTGTATCAAAAAGATCTACTTTATTAATATCCCAATAGACAGTTCTAGCAACACTATGAAATACAACCCACCCTGTAAAGGAATACAGAGGACAGACAGTTTCAAAGAAGAAAAAGGGATGCACTCTGTATACTGACAGGAGGGTAATTGGTATGATATGGTATGGTTTACTTGGCTTCACCCCAAAGGGTGCAATGGGTCTTAATATGTCTCATGTGGCCTTTTGGGAAAGACCGGGGGGTGCAGGTCCACAATGTACCTTGTGCTGTAGGTGTTCTGGGTTCTCTAAAGGGTCACGTCGGGTACAGGGTGCTTTGCAAGCTTCTGTGACAGAGTTCAAGATGGGAGACAGTTGCGGGTTTCAGGCGTCAAACGGTTTGGTGAGCGAAGCTGGACGAATGGCTGATGACTGGCCTACACCGCGGCTCGGGGTCAGGAATTGTTGTCTCAGTGCTGATCGGCAGGTCCGAAGCACTGGTCCTGATGTCTCGGATGTCTTTAAGCAACTGCGGTTTGACAACCGTCAGCATTGCACTCGGTTGCAGCTTGAGGAACTCGACTGGCTCAAAAAATGTCCTGTAAGGTGGATGTTGGTAGATAGTCGTCGAGGCACTTCTCCCAGCTTCTTCTATGGGCTTGTGTCATCCTGTGCGGACTCCCACAGCTGTGGAGTGTGTTGCAGGCAGCTGCTTTGTCCTTTTTTGTAGATTCAGAGACATTCTGGCACTTCCTATCCAGGAATCTTGCTGCGTAGCCTAGCAGGGCACGCTGTGTGCTGGCTGGGTACCGGTTCTGGAGCAGCTGGAGAGTCCTATGGCTATGTATCTCCCTCTGTTTCCTGGGAGATGTTTAGGGGAGGGATCTTGCTTCCCTCTTTGGAAATCATGGCCTTCCTTCACTGGCAGAAGATTTAAGGCAGACTGTACCTTCAGCCAGAGTCCAAGGTTAAGTTCTTCTTTGTTACTTGTGGTGAATTCGTCAGATGATCTGCCAAAAGAGGGACTCAGCCTTCTTTTAAAGCAAAGTGAGCCACAGTGTTTGGTGTAGGCACAGCCTACCTTAATGAACCAATCCTGGGGTCCCTACCAACAATCTCCTGTGTGTGTGGTATTTGCAACAGGAAAGGTAAGGGGCAAAAACAGGAACAAGGTGTGCCCCAGAACTAAAATGGCAGAAACAATCTCTCCACTGAAAGATCTCTGGCCACACTCTGTTGAGATGCTAAGCCCCACCCATTTTCCTGTCTTTTGTTGATCAAAGAGTCTCTCAGGCTAATGGGCCTCTCTATGTGGTCCCTGTTAAAGTGGCAAGTCTTCCTTGAAGCTGCAGCAAGACTAGACTCTTTGGCTCCTGAAAACCACATTCTCATACCTTATGAATGCGGTGCCCCCAGCAGGTTGGCTTACTGTAAACAGCAGCCCCAGACATAACAGCTCATTGCCATTGATACTGAGGGCAGGAACTGGCTTCAGGTTGGCACAGTTACATATGAAAGGTTGTTGGGTTTCTTGTCTCCTTTGTTAACCTCTGCAGCCATGCCCCAATGTGGGCCTGTTTGAGGTACCCTCTTTTGGAATGTTAATCACTGCCACCAGCTGCAGGGCCTAACAAAAGAGCAGAGTGTATCCATAGAGGCTTTGTTAGCTTATCAGGCTAGCCATGGCAGGAGGAAGCTTTGTCCTCTGTCTTCCTGGTGATGACATGGTGCCCTCCTGGCTGTCATATTCCAACTAAATATGACAGGGCGGACTGTGCCTGTAGGCTGTATCCACCCAGAGTAAAGGGGTCTATGCGTTTGTCATGATGTGAGCATAGGAACATTTGTGTGGATTAGTCCCACACATTTTCCTGAGGTTGGTCTACCATCATTCCATTTATTTAAACATTTCCAAAGGCCCAGGCAAGTGCTCACCCACCGTGTGAATGGTCAAATTCCTCACAGAGGACAAGAAAGAGAAAGAGTGTGTGTGTGAGAGAGATAGAGATAGAGAGGGAGAGGGAGAGTGAGAGGGAGATAGAGAGGGAGAGAGAGAGAGAGAGAGAGGGAAAGAGAGAGAGTAAGAGTGGAACATAGACCTATAGGGGAGCGAGAGAGAGAAAGAGTGAGAGAGAGAGAAAAAAAGAGAGAGAGAGAGAGAGAGAGGGAGAGGGAGAGAGAGAAAGAGAGAGAGAGAGAAAGAGAGAGAGTAAGAGTGGAACATAGACCTATAGGGGAGCGAGAGAGAGAAAGAGTGAGAGAGAGAGAAAAAGTGAGAGAGAGAGAGAGGGAGAGAGAGAAAGAGAGAGAGAGAGAGAGAGAGAGAGTGGAACAGAGACCTATAGGGGAGGGAGAGTAAGAGAGAGAGAGAGAGAGAGACAAAGAAAGAGAGATTGCACACAGAGAAAACACTTGATGTGTACATGTAATAAAACATAATAGCCCTTTGCTACTGGCTTCTATCTTCCAAAGCTGAAAGAAATGTGTATTCATTGCTTGAGTAAATACCTGTGACTCATTTCTCCCAACCAGGTCTGAATGATTTAATAAGTGAATATCTGCCAGACACCTCCGTACACGTCTTTCGGATTAGCACATGCATATATCATTTCATTACGTTTGGTTATACTTTTGGAGACAAAGAACCTAGATCCGCATCTAGTATGAGCTTCAATAATCCATTGGGGATAAGAGCTAGTGAGCTGGAAAGCCTGTACCAAAATGTAATTAACCAACTCAATAAAGTATAAACTCGACATTTGACTACCAGTCAGTTTGCATTAAACGTTTGCTTCAGTTTGCAAAATGTTGGTAATATACATTCATGTATCATTTTATATGGGACTGAACAAATGTTTTTATTTGATTTTTTGTGGGGTTGTTTTTGTAACAGTGCAGTAATTTCCCAGAGGTCAGTTGGCTAGTAGACCGTTTCATATAGTACATGGAATGAACGACTTATGCAGGAACTTTGGGGTTGTGTGGCCACTGCCCCCAGTTGTGCTAACCGTCCATCAGGTTTGCTGCAGTCTGAATGACTCAAACACGTTTAAAAAAACTTAAAACATTTGGGAAACTAGCATTCTGTAGTAGATTGGATTTTACAAGTCATGTACTGTGATAGAAACTGTAGCAAAGACGTTAACAGCCAGGTTCCCAGACCACTACGTTCAATACATTTGAAAGAAAGTGAAATTGCCAGTAACAAAGATGGAGTCTTTCCAGCTTCTACAGCATTGCTGGTGGAGACCACATCAATGACGGTAGCACAGGAAAAAATTAAGGGACGACTGGCATGAGCATATATATGATATAGGACATAGAAGTAGATGTGAATCAACAGCAAAATCTGATTAACAGAGCATATGTTACTTAATGTGTCTAAAATTACGCACTGAACATTTGTTGTCCCTTCCAGAATGTAATCTCTAGTCATCCTGCACAGAGACTTCTTGGTAAGCAGTATTAGGGCCTGTCTGATGCTCAGTGAGTGCCTTTCTTTGATTCTGATCCATTTTTTACCTTGGTTTTGGGTACCTTTTGGAGGGATTTGGGTATATTTTGCAATTGTTTTTTGAATTTGTACTTGGTTTTCTGAGGGACTTGTTTTGTGTTTTCCTTTGACTCCCAACCGGTTTTCTGAGCTGGTCTACTTCAGAAGTGCCCTGCCTTTGTGCTGTAGTCCTTTGTTTATCTTTGGCTTTTTTCCTTCCTCCACCAAACCTGTCAGCTATTGGATCAGTTAGTCAGGGGTCCCCTTGACGCTGTTCTGGCGGCCATGTATCCCTGTTCCCGCTCCCTTCCTGAATGTAATATGTAGTCATCCTGCACAGAGACCACTTGGTAAGCAGTCTTAGGGCCTGTCTGATGCTTGGTGAATGCCTTTTGTTGATTCAGATCTGTTTTTAAGCTTGGTTTTGGGTGCCTTTTGGAGGAATTTGTGTATATTTTGCAATAGTTTTTGAGCTAGTACTTGTTTTTAGGAGGGACTTATTTGGTGTTTTCCTCTGACTCCAAAGCCATTTTGTGAGCTGGTCTACTTCAGGCATGCCCTAACTTTGTGATGTAGTTCTTTGTTTATTTCCGGCTTTTTTCCTTCCCTCACGCAACCCCTCAGCAATTGACTGAGACATACAGGTGTCTCTGCCTCTGTCCTGGTGGCCCACTCTCCCTCTTCCCCCTCCCTTCCTGAATGTAATCTGTAGTCATCCTGCACTTGGAAAGCGGTCTTAGGGCCTGTCTGATTCTTGGTGAATGCCTTTCTTTGATTCAGATCTGTTTTTTTAGCTTGGTTTTGGGTGCCTTTTGGAGGGATTTGTGTGTATTTTGCAATTGTTTTTTGAGTGTTTTCCCTTGACTCCGAACCCATTTTCATTTTTTATTAGCTGGTCCACTTTAGGAGTGCACTGCCCTTGTGCTGTAGGCCTTTGTTTTTTTCTGCCTTTTTTCCTCCCCCACTCAACCCTTCCGAAATTGGCTCAGGCAGTCAGGTGTCTCTTTGACTCTGTCCTGGCAGCCATGTCTCCCTGCTTCCCTCTGCCTCTCCCATTCACCTTGATCCATTCTCTGACCCTGCTCATCATTTTGGTCCTCATTGGCCTGTGCCTGTGACTGGAATACTGGCACCTCAGAGGCCCTTGCAGGACAGCTTTGCCCAGGCAGCCACCGGTTAAGGGCCACAAGGCAAAGGGCAGCTATCATCTGAGCAGCTTCACTCCGTGTTTGCCCCTGTTCGTCTGGGAAGCCTGTTGCAGTCAACCAGCAGAGCCTGAAATGGTAATTGTGGTTTGAGTGGGGAGTACAGCCATTATTGTACTCCAGTAAAACCCCACCAGTCTTACTACCGAATATCATAGACAGATGCATTTAGCCTAAAGTGTACTAGGTAGTCATATCTTGCATTTAGCCTAAATTGTACTAGGTAGCCATATATTGCCTTTAACATAAGTTGTACTGGGTAGCCATGCCCTGCATTTAGACTAATTTGTACTAGGTAGCGATATCTTGCATTTAATCTAAGTTGCACTAGGTAGCCATATCCTGTATTAACCCTAAATTGTGCTAGGTATCCATATCTTACATTTAACCCAAAATGTAGTAGGTAGCCATATCTTGCATTTAGCTTCAGTGGTACTGGGTAGCCATGCCCTGCATTTAGCCAAATTTGCACTAGGTAGCCATATCTTGCATTTAATCTAAGTGTTAGTAGGTAACCATATCTTGCATTTAGCTTAATGTGTACTAGGTAGCCATATCTTGCATTTAATATAAGTGTTAGTAGGTAGCCATATCTTGTGTTTAGTCTAAGTTGTAGTAGGTAACCATATCTTGCATTTAACCTAAGTTGTATTGGGTATCTTACATTGCATTTAACCTAAATTGTACTCTGTAGCCATATCTTCCATTTAGCCTAAGTTGTACTAGGTAGCCATAGCTTGCATTTAACCTAATTTGTACTAGGTGGCCATACCCTGCATATAGCCTAGTTTGTACTAGATAGCCATATCTTGCCTTTAGAATAAGTTGTACTAGGTAGCCATACCCTGCAATTCACCTAAGTTGTACCAGGTATCCATATCTTGCATTTAACCTAAGTTGTACTAGGTAGCCATATCCTGCATCTAACCTAAGTTGTACTAGGTAGCCATATCCTGCATTTAGCCTAAGTTGTACTAGTTAGTCATATCCTGCATTTAACCTAAGTTTTACTAGATAGCCATATCCTGCATTTAGCCTAAGTTGTACTAGTTAGTCATATCCTGCATTTAACCTAAGTTTTACTAGATAGCCATATCCTGCATTTAGCCTAAGTTGTACTAGGTAGCCATATCCTGCATTTAGCCTAAGTTGTACTAGGTAGCCATATCCTGCATCTAACCTAAGTTGTACTAGGTAGCCATATCCTGCATTTAGCCTAAGTTGTACTAGTTAGTCATATCCTGCATTTAACCTAAGTTTTACTAGATAGCCATATCCTGCATTTAGCCTAAGTTGTACTAGGTAGGCATATCCTGCTTTTAGCCTAAATTGTACTAGCTAGCCATACCATGCATTTAATCTAGGTTGCACTAGGTAGCCATACCATGCATTTAATCTAGGTTGCACTAGGTAGCCATACCATGCATTGAATCTAAGTTGTACTAGGTAGCCATACCATGGATTTAATCTACATTGTACTAGCTAGCCATACCATGCATTTAATCTAGGTTGCACTAGGTAGCCATACCATGCATTGAATCTAAGTTGTACTAGGTAGCCATACCATGGATTTAATCTACATTGTACTAGGTAGCCATACCATGCATTTAATCTAAGTTGCACTAGGTAGCCATAGCTATTACACCTAGGAGTTCCCACTACAGTACCAAAGTAAAACCTCAGGCAGTCTATTTTTGTGCCAAAGTCAAATCTGCACGTTTATTCTTTGCTGTGGCCAAAGTAAGATCTAGCCCATTTCCCATATTTTAATATAGGTGTTTATACAGCAGTGCCAAAGTTCAATTCGAGTGCTGTCCCCTGAGGTGCAAAAGTCATTTCTGAGGGGTTGCCAAGTACGATCAAGACCATTTCTCCCTCGTGCCACCAAGGTTTAATCTAGGTGTTTATATATGATATTGTCATTTATAACGCGACTGTACACAAGTGTTTCTAAGCACGATAATAGGGGTGCCAAAGATAAATCAGAGTGCGGCCTCTATTGTGCCAAAGATACATCTAGGTGTAACTATTGCAGTGCCAAAGTTGGATCTAGGTGGACCACATCTGTCACAACCTAGTTGAATCTGAGTGTCTTGTCTCACTGCGCTCAACTAAATCTGCAGATCTGCCATCGCTTGGCCCAGTAAACCACCAGGCCTGTTGCCACTAGAATGACCACCACCCTTTGCAGTCCCTGCTATGCCTTGACCTCAACAGGTCAAAGCACAGGGAAGCTAATAGCCCTGTACAGCAGGTTTGGGAAACAACCAAACTCAACATTGATTATACTGTTAAGTCAGAGAGAGGTACGGCCATGCTCGGGGAAACAGAATTGAGTCCACACTAGACGGAGAGGTCCCGGGAGAACTAAAGCACCCAAGCTCTATAATAGGGAGAAAAAGTGAATTCCGGAGGCACAGGAAGGTAATCGGGAACAGGGGACCTCTTCCAACTGCATGGATACTCACACATACCTACCATTATGCTGACTCTCCCCTCGGCAGCAAGAAACAAAAGAATGCGGCTATCCCTCGTGATTCATTTCAGCCTAGCTGCACACATACTACTGCTGGTCTCACACAACCTCCACACTACTATTAGCATTAGAATGCTGCTACACACCACAAGATTCGGTCTAGCTGCACACATGCAGAGGGCACACGTGCACTATTTACCACCCCACTTTCTCCATTGACCTGGACTATTGTCCACAAGAGCGTTCAAACCACAACAAGTTCATGCCCATAGGGAAAGGTGCTATACAAATGCCCAATGACATAACATAAAAGCAAACTAGTAACTGTTTCCTACACACTGCCTCTGGCTGTTTGCTCAAGCATTGTAGTCTTTTTGTCTTCACTGTTGCTGGTTCACTTGGAATATCTGTCTTATAATGGAATTGATTTTGGTGTTGGAAATTGAAAGAATTACAGGAAATACGGCACCATAACACATGGTGAAGAAGACACGGATATCCGAGACCATGACGTTGAGCTCATTAAGGATGGTCTGGGACAGCTTTATTGTGTTGTCGATGCCGTAAAAACTGACGTAGAACGAGACCAACACAATCACAGTTTTGGCGGCTTTTTGGTCTGCTCTGTGTCCCCTGTTCTGGTCCTCGTTTCGGATAGTTTTCATTGTCTTGTTGTGCTTGTGTAAAATGAGCAACATTCGAGCACTTGCCAGAGCCATCAGAATAACAAATATGAGATTGAAAGCAACATCTACATATCCTGTCGCTTCAAAGGTCCTTTTATCCGGGTATATGATCAAGCAGAACCCAGGGTTGAAGACATACTTTAAGTGAGAAGCATTGTGTGGCCTAGTTGCCATGAGAACAACATCACTATTTATTGCCATGTTAGCAAGATACAGGCCGGCAATCACAGGGTTGACAGAGTAGTGTACCATCTGCTTGTCAGCCATGTTGGTTGTGCTAAGGATGGCACACTGGAAACAGCTCAGCAGACAGGTCAAGCCTATCGCCATCCCACGGAAAACCCTGAAGACGTATGACACCACCTTGCAGCTAGCATCTCCAAAGTGGTCCTTCCACCCATAGTCATGGAAAACGGCAGGCAACGTCCGCGTCAAGTACACAATCACATTTGCTGCGGCCAAATGTGACAGCACGGTTTCGGATTTTGCGAGCTGGTGCTCCTGGTATACAATCAGTGCAAACGTCAACAAGATCAGGGTGTTGCCCACCACACCAATGGTTGTCATTAGGAGGTAGATGGACGCCTTGATTATGTAGTATGATTCCATGCTGTATCCGTCCAGATAAGGGACCACTCTTGTGAAAACCTGAAACGGTAAAAAGCAGGTATCGACAATATCATTCGTTAAGTCGAGAGGACCTCTGACATGGTATACACAGGCCGAAGTTGAAGAATTGTGCACTTTTGGTTTCTCCCACAGCCAACTTCCCAGCAGGTCCATCCCATGCCACACAGAACACAATAAGTCCTTTCTACAAAGAATTGTTCAAATAAATCTTCATTCTTAGAGAAATGTAATGTCCTGAAAGTAGCTCTTAAGATTTCACGGATAGTGGCCTGGTGTGAGGGCTGATGGTGAAGTTGTACTTATCACACTCTGATGAAAGAGTTGGAAATGCATTAATATTAGTTGGGGCCCACTAGCTGTCCGGTACTTGTATCCAAAAGGCTCTGATTGGAGTATCGAGAGAGTTGGCATTTATTTAACAATTTGCTATCAAATCTGGTATACTTTGACCTTACTGTATGGATTTGGTTGCAATCAATTGCACAGGCCTATCATTCTCCTGCTTATATAATGTGTAATGCATGTGTATGATAAGCATTGACCTTGAGTACTTAATCATAGTCAATGGGTGTTTCAGGGCCTGTGTCAATGGAAGGTGTCTCAGAGGAGGTTGGCAACCATGTCGCTTATGCAACCACCTGGTAATCAGTAACATGTAGCCTGAAGGAGAATGATATATGACCTGGGTCTGCTACCCGCCGATCACCAGATATTTTGAACTGTGATTCCCACAATCCATGGCCATGGATTATGATGGCTAGGGCTGATGGAAGTTGTTGTCCAAAACATCCTGATATCAAAAGGTTGGAAAACCCTGATTTATTCTACGCTAGGGTCTGCAACCTTTGGATATCAAGATATTTTGGAATACAACTCCCATCAGTCCCAGAGAGCCACATATTGTAGACCCTTGATCTAGATGGATAGTGTGACCCAGAAGCAGTCAAGTGTAAAGATACTTAAGCAATCCTGCCCATTATACATTCTACGCATAAGATAAAACACAATGTATGGTTCGTCTCTCGGAAATGGGGGTCCTGGACATGGACCGTATGAAATCATTCTTAACCAGCTGATTACAATAATAGGTTTACCCACTTTTGAGTCACAGGTACTGAGCTTGTACTGTAAAGTCAAACAGGGCCCCCCATTGTCACCTTTATTGTTCAATATCTATGCCATTGATCAGCCAAATTTGCACCTTCTGCATGGGTTCATTTCGTGTAGTATTAGCCGTACACCTTGAGTTTACTCGCGAGATTAGCATTGTATGAGGTTAGTTAGACCTGGAAATCTTGCGCTGGCTATGCAAATAAGTTGCAAAAAACGAGTACAGCTGAAGAGCATTATTTCTCAATGTAATTTAATATCATACAAATGGTGCGCCAGTCAGCCAGCACGTGTTTCAACCCTCATGGGTCTTCTTCAAGGGCGAAAACAATTTGTGAGTTCAACAAAGATAAAATGAACATCAACATGTTGAATCGTGGAAAACCAATCGAAAGCAAGCAAATGAAATTAAGAAAATCATGTAAAAGATTAATCGATTCAAGTTGATAAAACGTCACAGTCACAATGAACTGCCCAAAATCGGAGAGAAGGGCTAGGAATGAAGAAAATAGAGAGGAGGGAAAACTACAGTATATGTACATTGCATCAAAGTATTGTGCACATTCAATAGGTGGAGATACCAGGGAATGAAAGGCCTGACCAAAACAGTTCTGAAGTCCAAAATAGGACTATGATTGTCAATGAGTGCAGGAGCAAGGATCTGGGGAGGAAACAAACCTCGGTGAGTAAGAGTTATGCAGGCGGCTGTTTGGCTATCATGGCAAAGTGAGGGGAACATAATAGTGTTACCTAGTGTTGTATGCGGTAGCCAATCATTTGGAGCGAGGCCTAGAACCTATCTGACATCAGAGAAGGGTTGAGGGGTAGAGCCATCGTTATCAGTATTAAGACCATTAGCCCAGCCAGGCTTAAGGGGCCTCATTAGAAGTTTGGCGGTAGCCTTGGCCGTAAAACCGGCAGGCTGCCGCCATACTTCTGAAAAGTTCCGGCACCCACTAAGGGGCAGTTACTCGCGAAGGGGCATTCCGGCCCCGCCAGACCCGGTATTTGCCCATTCACGGGCACTGGAAAAAAGGTGCTCCCCATTCCCATTCGGCCCCATAGGGCCCGAATGGGAACTGGGAGATTGGATGCACCGCCGCCGTTTCTAACAGTGCCGGTGCATCCGACATGCTGTGCTCGTGGGTGCCAGTCCGTCCACCAGTTCCGACCTGGTGGGCAGAAAGGCACCTGCGAGCACAACCGGTACCGTAGTTCCCGGACCGGCAAACTTCTAATGAGGACCATGGTTTCTCTGACCATTGAAGAGTGGGTGAGCCAGAAATGCCTAAAGGTGAATCGCTCTTAGGCATTCTCTTGGTAGGAGCTCCTAGGACTACTTGCCCATCTCAAATCTAGCCAGAGCAGCTGGTGGGCGGTGTTCACATTGCACCGTAAGATCTATCATAAGAGAATGATGCCAAATGTGTTTTCTCACAGAAGCTGCTCCACTGTTCCCCTTAGGGAGATCTGACGACATTGCACGCGCCCTGTGAGCGCAGCTCTTGGTCCCTGTTCCATGTTCCAGCTCAAATTGCATTCAAGTCTATGCAACTGGGATGGTACTGTTGTCAGGCCTGAAATGTCTGTAAATAAATATGTTAGGCCGCGACGTGTCACCCTGGGCCCTGCGTTCTGCAGTGGCCTTCGTGGTCTCCATTTCGAGCAGGAGGCTGTGCTTTCTCGGTGATGGCCACCAAGCTGTGGAAGTCATTACCTCATCCGCTTAGAGCCATGGAAGAACACCTTCTCTTCAAAAAGCAGCAGGAGGCGCTTCTCCTAACTCAACAACGAGTTGTGCTACTACTCTTCGGGCCTCATTACGACCCTGGCGGTAGCTGTGCCCTTATTAAGGGCACGGCTGCCGCCGGTAATCATTCTTTACCGGGTCCAAGAAAAGGGCAATAACTGGGTCATGCTGACCTTGGTGCACCCCGTAATTGCCCTTTTCTTGGACCCTGTAAAAATGAATCCCCTTTCCCATTTGAGCCCGATAGGACTCAATGTGAATGGGGAGCATGCTAAGAATGGGCCCGTTATTGATGGGCCATTGTTAGCATGCTGGGCCATGGATTATGATGGCTAGGGCTGATGGAAGTTGACCCACTAAGGACGTTTGGTAAAACCAGGCGTCCTGAGCGGGTCCCGCGAGCGGACCTCGTAATGAGGCAGCATGGGGTTAACGGCGCCGGCAGCTCTACCGGCGTCGTTAACCCTCTACCGCCAGGGTCCTAATGAGGACGTTCGTCTCCAGAAGCCGCAATGATGGCTACTGGCTCTCTTTTGGTGACACCATTGACATGCAAACGCATGACGTTCACCCGCAGGCATGTCTCCATTATAGGGGTGTCATTAAAAATCATAACAAATAAAATGACCGAATGACTTACATTTTCCAAACTCACTGGAGTGCAATTGTGTGATTTGCGTGATCCTTTGCAAACGTGGGTGCAGTTTCTGAAAACATTTTACATATATACATTTTTGAAATAAATAGCAGTTAATAAAAAAATCATATTTTTTAAATGATAGAAACCTTTCTTTTCTGATATAACAAACATATTTTGTTTATAAGAGAGGATGTAAGAAACTCTTAAACTATAAAGCTTTTTTAAAACCATAACTGTGTTTGAAATATGTAGGAGTTTGGTAAAGAAAAACGAACACAACTACCGAGATTTTTTTCCATTAGGAAAATACGTATACTTTTTAGATATTATTTTTCTGTGAAAAGGGATATCTGTTCTGAACTTATTGAAATACCCTTTACAAAAACCATCACGTGGGTATGGTTATTTTCACTTGGAGGGAGTAAACATTTTCCAATATCAATTAAAGGTTTCTCTATTTTCAAAAACACCAACATATCCTTATTAAAAAGTAAAAAGGGGTTTATCATGGAAAAACAACTCAAAGAGGTTGATTGTGGCAATAACTTATTTAAACTGCACCTGTTTGTGTGCACCTGCCTATACACGTGACCCCATTAGGAAGAACGTGCCTGTCAAGTTGTTCATTGCTTGTGTTAATAACTGCACAAAATTTCCATTTGCTGCATAACTGCAACCCCTTGAATCATGCCTTTCTTTACACAGTATTATTGCTCTGAAGTAGCCGAAGAGGACATTTGAGGCTCCAATTCCTGATGCTGACCGAGGGTAATGGCCACTAGTCAAGGGGCCAGTCCTTCCTCATCCGCACGGTCCCATTGGACCCAGTCCTGACTCCTCTGTCGCCAGGCTCATGCAAAAGTGTGCTCTGCACACTCTATGCCAAGGGCGTGTGCAGCTGGGCCGGGCGTGGCCATAGAACAGAATTATAAGGCACGTGCTACTGTCCCAAAGAAGGGCAAGCTGGAGCCAGTAGGTGGGGCTAAAGGGAGGGGCCTGAGCCAGCCTATATAAGGCCAGCCCATCCACGTGCCTTCGCTTCGCGTTATTCTGCTTTCAGCAGCGTAATGCTCTCCGCTGTGCTTACTTGGCGCATCACTGGATTCCTGCAGCCCCATCCTGAAGATATTCCTGTGAGCGTTTCTTACCTGCAGTCTACCGCTACATCGCAGTGTGCGCCTTCTGCCCCAACTACTCCATCGCTGAGGGCGCTCCTTACCTGTTGCCAGCCGCTAAAACGCTGGGCACGCATCTTACCTGCTGCCAGCCGCGACATCACTGGGCGCGCATTTTACCTGCTGCCAGCCGCTACATCACTGGGCGCATCTTACCTGCTGCCAGCCGCTACATCGCTGAACGTGCATCTTACCTGCTGCCAGCCGCTACATCGCTGAGAGTGCTTCTTACCTGCAACTCATCGCGGCTGGAGTCGGACTCTTCCTCTTACCTGCATTCAATCACTGTCAGAGCCAAAGTCTTCTTTCTCACCGGCATTCCAACACGGTCAGAGTCGGAGTCTTCATCCTGCAACCGCAAATCTTCATCGAGAATCCGGACGCCATTCTTCATAGTCGGCCTGCTCCTACGAGGAAATAAGAACACAACAGGTTAGAACTCATACGCATATCGAACGCACGGCCACATCATACAAAAGACTAGAGTTCCCTTGCAAAGACCAACTTACCTGTCACTGTTGAAACTCCATCAGCCTCTAAGGTCTTCCGGACTCTCTTCGGTCCCAATTTACTTCTCCGTACCTATGGAAATGGAATGAGACATTGCAAGAATAATTATTAGATGAAATACAGACAGTCTAATTGAACAATAGTTATAAAAAAGACTCACCTTCAAAGTGGATTGGTCGCAGATGGTCTGGATCAACACTCCCACAGACCTTGGTCTGTTCTAAGTGCCCCTGCTAGGATAGGCATGACGGACAGCTCAACATAACAGAACTACACGTGAGCTTATATGGGAAAGCGCTTGCACACCGTATTTTGTCACGAGAGGGCTGGGGGAAGTCACGATATGCCCACTCCATTTTCATTGCCTCTCCTCTTCACTCAGGGGCAACACCCATCTCCCAAGCCGCAGGTCCAACCACTATCTGGAGGGAAGACGATTCCGAGGAGTCAAGTCAAGGGAGGGCTCCAACCATGCCCCAACGCCCACGCGGAGACCAGGTGAGCGTAACAGAACCCGAAGCCTCTCCAAATTTCCGCCCGGGCATTATGGAAACTTCTGAAACCGACCAGTTAGCCCAACTATTGGGAGAGCTACGGGCTGAGGTGCATGCCTCAAGACAGGAAACTAACTCCCTGAGGAGAGACCTTATTATAGCCCGAGAACAAACAGATGATCTGGCAAGACAAATGCTTCAGGCACACGCAGGACAAGTCCCGTTACCCAGAATTACACCAACTCTGTTGCAGCGGCCCTCACCTCCAGTACAGGTGGTACTCCTGGGGGCGGTTCCACTTGCCCTACCCAAACGCTTTTTTGGCGACCCGAACAAATACGCTATGTTCATGAATCTGTGCTGCCTCCACTTTTTGTGTCGACCAGGAGCCTTCCCTAATGACAGTGCTAGTGTGGCCTTTGTTCTTTCTTATTTGGGAGGCTGCGCAGCTGATTGGTCCATACCATTGGTGGCTCAGGATGATCCTATACTTTGGAACTTTACAGAATTCCAACTGGAATTGGGAAAGCTGTTTGCCAGACACACTCAAGGGCAAGCATTAGACAACGAACTACTGTCTCTGAGGCAAGGAAACCCCGACTTATTGACTTATATTGCCACCTTCAATCGTCTTGTAGCACAGACAACTGGCCGGAAGAGAAAAGGACCACACTGTTTTATCGGGGGCTTCGTAGTGAGTTAAAGGAAGTACTAGCTCAAGTTGTTAACCCACCCGAATGCTGTGCAGACTATATCAACCTAACTGTGCAGTTAGATCACCGGTTACAAGACCGAAAAATGGACAGCACAAGAGCCGAAGGGCGATCAGTCTACATAAGCCTCAAGGCCTCGGGACACTGAGACCAGGGGTCATGAAACCCCAGAACCTATCCAACTAGGGGGATTATGGGCTCCCATTTCTAAGGCTGAAAGAGAAAAAAGAAGAGAACAGCGGCTCTGTTTATATTGGGATAAAGCTGGACATTTCTTACGGGATTGCCCTACAAAACCCCCCAAGAAGGTGGTAGGTGCCACGGACAATGACAACAAAGACGAGGAACAGGAGCCGGGAAACTTGGACGCCCAGCAAGTGTAGAGGTCCACTTGTCGAGTGGAATCAAGAAAGTTGTAAGGACCTCACACCTGGTCATTCCTGTATTAAAAGCCCACCCCCAACAACCATCAAGAGTACATGCTCTAGAAGCCTACATCGATAGTGGTGCGGTGGGAAATTACATTGATCAGGGGTTGGCTGCACGGATAGGCCTTCCGCATCAGCAAAAACCGCACTCTGAATAGGTCACTGCTGTGGATGGCTCTCAGTTGTCTTCGGGTCCAGTAACTCAACTCACCGAACGAGGTAATGCTGACATGTCAGGATGGTCACCGGGAAAGCATTTTGTTTAATCTCATAGGGGCCCCCCAGTTCCAAATGATTCTAGGAATGCAGTGGCTGGAAACCCATAACCCAAGGATCGACTGGCACACCAGAAAGCTGACCTTTCCCCAGAATGCACCAAGAGCTGCTACCTTATGGATGTAAGGAGATTACAACACAAGGAGAAACCCATCCTGGGAATGTCGGGCTCATTGCCTTCCGAATATCAAGACATTATGGATGTGTTCCAAAAGGAATAAGCAAACACCCTACCACCACACAGAATTTACGATTGCCAAATCGATCTGGTCGCTGCGGCACAAGTTTCCTGCAGCAGAATCTATGCTCTGACCGAGCAGGAAAATCAGCATCTACGAACATATCTTGATCAGTATCTAGCTAATGGGTTCATCCACCCATCGAAATCCCCATCCTGCTTAGCTCTCTTCTTCATACCAAAGAAAGAAGGGGACCTCAGGACCTGCATAGATTACAGGGCGTTAAACCAGATTACCGTAAAAAATAGGTATCCTCTGTCACTTATTCCTGAGCTACTCGACCAGGTAAAGAATACTCAAATCTATACGGAGTTAGATCTACGAGGAGTTTACCACCTGGTCAGAGTGAAAAAGGGCGACGAATGGAAGACAGCATTCCAAACCAAATATGGGCTTTTCGAGTACCAGGTTATGCCCTTCGGGCTATGCAATGCACCAGCCACATTCCAGTTCTTTATGAACGACATACTCCACAAACTGCAAGAGGTCTGTGTCCTTGTTTATATCGACAATATCCTCATTTATTTGGCATCCAAGGAGGAGCACGTGGGCCATGGAAGAGCCTTTTTGGAAAAGCTATGTAAGAACCAATTATTCGCCAAACTAGAAAAATGTTTTTTTCACGTTACAGAAGTCGAGTTCTTGGGCTTTATGCTTACCCCATAAGGCGTAGACATGGATACTCGTAAAGTGGAAGCAATTCTTCAATGGCCATCTCCGACATCAATCAAAGGTGTGCAGAGCGTACTCGGGTTTGCCAACTTCTATTGGTGGTTTATTCCGGGATTATTGCAAATTGTCCACCCTATCACCTCTTTGCTAAGAAAGAATAAAAAGATTTCTTGGACCTCCGACGCTGAAAAGGCATTCCAGGAATTGAAATTGGCTTTCACTTCAGCCCCAGTTCTCAGCATCCTCGACCCGATCTACCTTATGTGGTTGAGACCAATGACTCCAATGTGGCCATAGGGGCAGTGTTATCACAGAGAGACCCAGACACCGGACAGTTACATCCTATAGCATTTTGGTCCCGCAAGTTTACAGCACCTGAAAATAACTATGCTATAACTGACAAAGAACTATTGGCAATCAAAGGAGCCCTTAAAAACTGGAGACATTACCTCCTGGGAGCTAGGCTTTCTGTCACCATTATCATGGACCATCGCAATTTGCAGTATTTAAACACAGCCAAGGCTCAATCATCTCGTCAGCTTCGCTGGGCTCTCTTCTTCGCGGAGTATGATTTCATAATCACGTACCAACCTGGAGTGCGGAACGGAAAAGCTGACTCTCTGTCACGAATGGGCAATAACCAGGACGCATTCATACCATCAGAACCAGTACCCATTATTCCCGAGGAACGAATTCAGAACCAGATTGCAGTAACCGCCTGTTGGGAAGAATTAAAGACCGACATCCAATCGCAAATGGATCAAACCGCCCAACAAGAATGGTTGAATAAGGGAGATCAGTACTCTTACAACTTAGCCTATTTTCAGGGGAGACTATACATTAAGGGTAAAGAAACCCAAAACAAGATCATCGCCAACTACCACACCTCTCTAGTGGAGGGACACCCCGGGATTACTAAAACACTGGCCAAAATGAGGAAGAATTATTGGTGGCCAACTTGGAGAAAGGATGTGGCCCAATTCATTGCGACCTGCGGAGTCTGCGCACAGCAAAAATCTAAAAAAACCAGCCCCGCAGGATTATTACATCCCCTAAGCATACCACCGGTTCCTTGGCATACCTTGTCCATGGACTTCATTACAGACTTACCTCCTTGTGACGGCTTCAACACCATTTTAGTAGTAGTGGACTTATTCTCTAAAATGGCACACTTCATTCCACTAAAATGACTTCCTACTGCTGGAATCCTGGCCACCGTGTTAATGGAACAAGTAGTCAAATTACATGGCTTCCCCTCAGTACTGATCTCTGATCGGGGGACACAATTTGTCCCAGCCTTCTGGAGGAATTGTTGCAAGATCGCGCAAATTGACCTCCACCTTTCTACCAGTCACCATCCCCAGACCGATGGTCAAACCGAAAGGACTAACCAGACGCTGGAGCAGTACCTAACGTGCATGCTGCAACAGACCGAAGGATCCTGGAAAGATGTTCTTTGGCTAACAGAATTTGCTTACAATAACTCTATCCACACTAGCACGGGACAAACCCCATTCTACATCATGAATGGTCGGCACCCACGGACATCTTCCTTTGACCTACTTGATGAGTTAGAAATGCCAGCAATTACCTCCCTACACAAAACTATTACTCAAACCCTCAAGGAAGCAACCAAGAGCTTTACCAAAGCCAAAGTACAACAAAAGAAATTTGCTGACCGGCATAGTAGGGAAGCTCCACACTACCAAATCGGAGACAAAGTATGGTTAGCTGCCAGAAATATCCAGCTAAAAGGACCTCGGGTCTTCCGCCCCAGGTATCTTGGGCCCTATCCCATCAAAGCCATCATCAACCCAGCCACGGTAAACCTAGAGCTACCTGACAATATGCGAATCCACCCTGTATTTCACGTTTCCCTCTTAAAGCCTGTGAAGCCTGAGACAACAATTACACAACCACCGGAACTCAAAATTATCGAAGGAGAACCTGAGTATGAGGTTAATGACATCTTGGACTCTAAAATAGTGCAGTCAAAACTGTACTACTTAATCAAGTGTAAGGGTTATGGACCTCAAGATCGCTCTTGAGAGCCTGTGGAGTTTATCCATGCACCTCGACTAATCAGGCGGATTCATCGCAATAACCCCACCAAGCCTGGACCAGGGAGAAGATCGCCCGTGAGAGGGGCCTTGCGGGGGAGTGCTGTCTTGGCCACTAGACAAGGGGCCAGTCCTTCCTCATCCCCAGGGTCCCATTGGACACAGTCCTGGCGCCTCTGGCACCAGACTCATGTAAAAGTGTGCTCTGCACACTCTATGCCAAGGGTGTGTGCAGCTGGCCATAGAACAGAACTGGAAGGCACATTCTACAGTCCCAAAGAAGGGTAAGGTGGAGCCAGTAGGCATAACGCTCTCCGCTGTGCTTACCTGCGCATCACTGGATTCCTGCAGCCCCATCCTGAAGATACCGCTATATCGCTGCATGTGCCTTCCACCCCAACTACTCCATCGCTGAGGGAGCTCCTTACCTGTTGCCAGCCGCTACAATGCTGGGGGCGCGCATCTTAGCTGCTGCCAGCCGCTACATCACTGGGCACATATCTTACCTGCTGCCAGCCGCTACTTCACTGAGCACGCATCTTACCTGCTGCCAGCCGCTACATCGCTGAGAGCGCTTTTTACCTGCAACTCATTGTGGCCGGAGTCAGACTCATCCTCTTACCTGCATTCCATCATGGTTGGAGCCAAAGTCTTCTTTCTCACCGGCATTCCATCACGGTCAAAGTCGGAGTCTTCATCCTGCAACCGCGAATCTTCATCGAGAATCCGGACGCCATTCTTCATAGTCGGCCTGCTCTTACGAGGAAATAAGAACACAAGAGGTTAGAACTCATATGCATGTCGAACGCACGCCCACATCATACAAAAGACTAGCGTTCCCTTGTAAAGACCAACTTACCTGTCACTGGTGAAACTCCATCAGCCTTTAAGGTCTTCTGGACTCGCTTCGGTCCCAATATACTTCTCCGTACCTATGGAAATGGAATGAAATATTGCAAGAATAATTATTAGACGAAATACAGACAGTCTAATTGAGCAATAGTTATAACAAAAGACTTACCTTCAAAGTGGATTGGTCGCAGCTGGTCTGAATCAATACTCCCACGGACCAGTGAAGCAACTTGGTCCATTCTATGCGCCCCTGCTACGATAAGCAGAACGGATAGCTCAACATTACAGAAGCATTTGCACACTGTATTTTGGCACGAAAGGGCTGGGGTAAGTCACGATATCCCCACTCCATTTTATTTGTCCCTCCTTTTCACTCAGGGCCAACACCAATCTCCCGAGCCGCAGGTCCAACCACTAACACGAGGGGAAGGCGATTCCGAGGAGTCAAATCAATGGAGGGCTCCAACCGTGCCCCAACGCCACTCCGGAGACCAGGTGAGCGCAACACTCAGCAAATGATTGACCCTCGTCTCTCCCACAACCCTTTCCTTCCAGCTCCCCCCTTTACCTGCCCCCCACCTACACCTTTTTACACTGTGATCCCTAATTTTATTTATTTTAAAGTAATACCTGAGTTTGGTTTCTTAGGACAGACCCGTGAATCGAACCTCTGTTGCTATGCATGGTCTTGCTTCCAAGGCCAGCACATTGCCCCTGTGCTATCCTTGTTCACAAGCAGGGGAGGCTCCAGATTAATCTACTGGGGTTGTAATTTGGGACCTTTTCTGTTTCCATTCCCAAACAATCCTGCATGCTTCAAGGATACGCTTAAGCACATCGCACATGCCCAGTACTTGTGTCAGCCATTTGCGTCATAATATTGTGCCACACAACACTAGCATTCTGTGCCCCAATATTGGCTTGTTGCTCTGCATCTTTGACTGCTCAAATCAGCACATTTGTATCTACATGCATGCATGCATAAAAACTCACCACGTCCTCTCGCTGCCTAGCCGCTCATGCTGCCTCAATATGTTAAGCTGTGTGATTGAGTGTGGAGTGTGATTGAGTGTTCGGTATGTTTGATACACCGCTACATTTGCTGGTGAATGGGGTCCCGGAGTCCTGGAGGAGAGTATATCTCCTATTTTCATAGGGAGGAGATTGTCCCAAAACAATTTGTGATTGAGTGTTCAGTGTTCCGTGGCACCGGGTGGAACGGGAGCCGCGATTCGACGGGTTTACGTCGTTACTACTTGGCTTGCTTAATATAACCATCCACACATGCAAGTAAGTGACTGGAGAGACTATCTGTCACCTTTGCGAAAATAGTGGATGGTTACAGCTGGATATTTATACCACATTGTTAAATTGAGTCCTGCTCCGCATTTTCCGTATTTTTGCGTGGTGACTGCAGGGCTGGTCCCTTTGAGCCACTCAAAACAAGCTACACGTTGGTTTTACGTATTAAAGGGCTCTATGCTACATGCAGCGGCCCGCCCACTGCGGGGTTTGACACGGTATGACGCGCCAAGATACGCTTCATTGTGCTGCTTCCAAAGGATTTCGATCCACAAAGACAAAAATTCCTAAGATTCCTGGTGGGAAAAAAAGCTTAACAGGATTCGCATGCCTACTCACATTCCTCTTGCACTACTATTTTTTTTCTTCTAAATCCACCTTAAAAACACGTCACTCATCTGCTTTGACAAGCGATTCTCCTGACCAGTCGCTCTCAAATGCAATTGACAACAATTCTTTGCTCAAATTGGTTGTTAACCTAAAGCGCGCTTCCTTGGGCAGCGAACATAATCTAATTGAGCAAACAATGAAGACTATGTCATGGACATCAATTTGCCTACTTCACTCGAGCTAGCTGCCCTTGTCTCCTCTTCAGGGTCTTCGGACAGCCATGAATGCAGCTGTGATAGCGATGCCTTCCTTTCCAATGAAGCTCACCGGCCTCGTGCCAACGAATACAAGAATTGTATCAATGAAATCGTCTCAAAGATTGAAGCAGTCTAACTTTCTAACCTCTGTTGCAAAAGAATAAGTACATTTTCGCACAAATTCTGGAAATGGTCTCTGCTCTTTCTGCAAAAGTGTCAGCTCCAATCGTAGACCGCAAATTAACAACAAAACGATCGAAAATGCACAGTAATAGCAAATCTACTCACCAAAACGAAGCAATAATCCATCCAGCTAACGTTTATTTATTTGAAGGTATAATCGCACATCGGCCCAGGGGCATCGTGGCGCTGTTACAGAATACGTGCTTGGTACAGTCATACATGGAGCAATAATACAGAGAATAGTGGTTACCTCACAATCATTCGTAAAGCCTACTAAATCTACATCTCACGGGTAACATTATGTATCTCTAGCTTAGCATCTTGCCTACTGAAGAATATCTACGTACATGGCACGTCTTACCACCACAAGACTATTTCTGCAAGCTCTGTCAATTAGATACTGAAACGAGTCGACATGTGCTTACTGTTTGTCCTATCATGACAGAATGTTATTTGAGGGGACATGAGGGGTACGTCAGTTGTATCGATAACATTTGTGAAGACCAATTTTGGTCAACACTGTTCGGGGCTCAATCGGTTGTGATTACTGCCACCGCCTTCTCAATATGGAATATTGCGGTAAAGAAAATTGAGACTTTGTGACAATAACATTTTATTAATATTGGTATTGGTATTGTTTATTTATAAAGGGCCTAGACACAGGCAAGTGTTTCAATATACTCATGTTGATTGAATTTATTTTATTATTTTTATGGAAAGATCCTCTTTCATATTTTAAATTGTTGTTGTGATACAGATATATATGCTTAAAGTTTTGTAATTAAACTAAATGCACAATAAAAAAAAAAAAAGAAGCTCAAACTGTCCTTATCGGTTCCAGCCCTGCCCTCGCCCACTACCCTGCCTCTGGACCCGGTACCCCAGGCAGGGCGCAGTTGCCAACCTGCGGACACCCTTCAGCAGGGGGACACCACTACAATGGTAACCACGCCTTAGACAATACTACGTTTCACTAACATTCTGTTTATTTGTGTGCACCTCTCATAACTTGCAAACTTTCACAGATACACAGAACATTTGAGACTCAAATGGACTGGGGTAAAAGCTCTGGTCTCTCCCTGCACATTGACTGCCAGTAAAAATGGTTGGAGTGCCCCCCGCACTCCTCTCCGCTCCTACAGAACTGACCCGCTTGCATCTCGGTGGTTCCAGTGTAAGGAAGACATGAGATGAAGGGTGGGTAACTGCAGTGGAACCTATGTGTAATATCCTTGCAAGGCAGAACATGTGGGTCTCCACCAACACACGTGTTGCTCTTCACCACTCCCTGGTCAATGAGGTCCTGAGGTCACATATGGAACCTTAGAAATGGCTGCAGGATTAAGAACATCTCAGCTACCAACCAAACAGATCAGCGCAGGGCCCCATCATCCGACACGCTCCTACCCTCTCTTGTACCACACATGTATGCAGGTCTGGGAGCAAGTGGTGGGTGCATATTTTGTGCATTTGTGTGGTTTTTTATGCGTAAATGCCGGGGGGTTGAGGGGAGGGGGTGCCATTTTAAAGATCGTTTGTAATTTATGCATGTATATACAATGCACGTGTTACACCATAAAACACACTTACACCTGGAAAGAGCTTGGACTGGCACCTTGACCAGCCAATGCAGCAGAAAAATAGCCAACACCAGAGATGTCTATTCATGGGCAGTGTTCTGACACCACGACACTTTTCATTATTGAACTATGTTTTTCCTTTCTGTGGAAAGAATGTTTGGAGCTGAAGTATCTTGCATGAAAGCTTTCGCCAGGCATCTCTAACTGGCACGGAGCCTGTAGCTAGAAAAGCGCGCTAGCAACTTGCGGCTCTCCAGATGCTTCGGACTAAGGGTCCCACGATCCCTCACCATTCACTAAACTGGCTAGGGCTGATGGGAGTTGCAGTCCAAAACACCTGGAGAGACAAAGCGTGCACACTCACTACCAGAACGTAGCCAGTAAGATGGCTCAGCGGGTTAAGCACTCCTTTGTGTGAACTGTACTTGATCTACAGGCCGCAGATTCAACTCCTGGCAAGGCTGACTCAGCCTTTCATAATTCTGATGTTGGTAAATTGAGTACCAATTTCGATTGGATAATAATGTAAGTAAATATGTGACATGTCAAGCGCTTTGGATCAAAGCGCTACATAAATATTGAATTATTATTATTAGTCTTTTTTTTCTCTTAATTTGCTTCTATTATCAACTCGGCATTGTCTCTTGTACACTGTATGTTCTTTCTTTCTGCCTGTATAAATAGTGATTTCCTAAGCAGAGTCTACACACGTGTCCGTTTGAGGTCACACTAATTAGCGTCTGTGGTTTTACAACCGTTGACCTATGAGAATCTAGGAGGTGTGGGGCTCCCACATCATCAAGGAGATGATGTGGTTGAGTGTGGATGGGGGTCAGCAAGTACCATTAACTGCTGGCCAGGGGACAATTCCAAGGGGCGAGCTGCAGTGCAGGGTTGCACTCAGGCAACTGACCTGATGCATCCATCATGTTAGTTCCAGATGTGACATGGTAGCTTTGTGACATGACACCGTGCAGTACATTATGTAACGCACTCGGCAAAGCCTTGGTGGGTGTGAGGCAGACGTCTTCACCATGCACAAGGGTGTGGGGTGATTGCTGTAGCTCACATTTCAGCCAAGAGAGAAGTCATTTTATGACACGTGTGATTTTAGTAGTGTGCCAAAAGGCTTTAGCACATGCTAATACGGGGATATTCAGGTGAGTCTGATATTTGCTGTTTTACTACTTGTAGAAACTGGCCCTTTTACACTAGCACACACCTGCTTCCAGCCCTCAACGTCTCACCCACAGGCGGCAGGTTCCCAGGACCACAGAGGGCAAACTCAGCATTCTCAAAATACATCAAGCGGTTTAATCATCTTCAGACCTCACCTGCAGAAGGCTGCTGTCAGTGGCTGGTAGCTCAGCTGGTTAAGGAACCTGCTGTACATCTCAGACCATTCAGATCATAGCAAGTTTCCGCCGCTGCATGCGTTTTCTGTGGCAGATGCTAGGAGGAACCCTTCTGATGATCACAGTTCTTGCATAATGGTGGCTCTCGTGAGATTCCCCAAACATATGACATCTGTGTGAGCAAACCAAGGGCCGCCATGCGGAGGTGGCAGCTGCATTCCTCAAACAGTAAGCACACCTGCTTGAAGCTGCTACACAACACGCACTGCTTGCTGTATATCACACCTCTCGTCTATTCCTGATCTCGCACAGCACATGTACTGCACTTATGCACGCTCACGTCCCCTGATCACGCTACCTCTTGCCCCGAGGAGTATTCTTTGAAGTCATCGTCCCCAAGGACACCTTACCTGTGACTTATTTAATTGCATAACCACACGAGAAAAGGAAGGGCTTGGGGGGGCAGGTTCATAATGACACAATCAAGGAACCTTCAATGAAATATATATTACAAAAATAAGTTGGTTAATTTGGTGCTCATTAGACGTGTGGGAGGAATTCGACCATCCGCATGGTGGGCGTGTGCTCGCATGGGCCTTTTGACATTTTTTATTAAATTGAATGATGGTAGACCAATCTTAGGAAAATGTGCGGGGCTAATCCACACACATTTTCCTATGTTAACACCACAACAAACGCGTACACCTGTGTTCTCTGGGTGGACACAGGCTACAGGCACAGTCCACCCTGTCATGTTTAGTTGAAAAGTCGTAGGCAGGAGTGCACCATGTCTCCAGGAAGGGGGAGGTGCAACCTCCCCTATGCCATGGCCAGCCCGATCAACTAACACCATCTCCATGGATTCACCCTGCTCTTTTGTTAGGCCCTGCAGCGTGTGGCAGCAATTAACATACCAATAGAGTGTAATTCAAACAGGCCCACATGACACCTGGCTGCAGAGGTTAACAAAGGAGACAGGAAACCCAACAACCTTTCTTATGTAACTGTGCCAACCTCAAGCCAGCTCCCACCCTCAGTATCAATGACCGTGAACTGTCATGTCTGGGGCTGGTATTTACAGTAGGCCATCCCGCTAGGGGGACACCATTCATAAGGTACGAGAATGTGGTTTGCAGGAGCCAGAGAGTCTGGTCTCACCACAGCTTCAAGGGAGATCTGCCTCTTTAATCAGGAACCACAAGGAGAGCCATTAACCAAAGAGACACATTGATGAACAACAGACAGGAAGATGGGTGGGACTTAGTATCACAAGTGTTCACCCCTTTACCGTTCCTGTTGCAAAGCACTCTGGTTATGACCTCATACATACAGGAAATTATTGGTAGGGATCCCAGGATTGGTTCATTAAATTAGGCTTAGCCTACACCAATCACTGTGGCACACTTGGCTTTATAAATAGGGGAGAGCCCCTCTTTTCGTAGATCATTTGAAGGCTTCACAAGAAGCAGCAAGAAGAACTCATCCTTGGACACTGGCTGAAGATACAGTCTGCCTTACAGCTTCCGCCAGTGAAGGAAAGACAGGAGAGCCAAAGACTGAAGCAGGACCCCTCCCCAAAACATCTCCCTGGGAACAGAGGGAGATATAGAACTCAGAGGACCCTCCAACTGCTTCAGAACCGGTACCTAGCCACCACACAGCATGCCCTGCTAGGCCCTGCAGCAAGTGCCCTGGATAGGAAGTGCCAGAAGGTCTCTGAACCTACAACCAAGGCCAAGGCAGTTGCCTGCTGCACACTCCTCAGCTGTGGGCCGTCCACCTTAAAGGACGGCACAAGCCCCTTAAAGAAGCTGGGAGAAGTGCCTCGCCAGCATCTACTGACATCCACCTTAAAGGAATAGTGCACTCAAAAATGTTACTGTCCCGATCGTTTGGGCAAATCGTTATAAGCATACAGTGATCCATTGTAAAAATGTTTCTGATTCATCTTACCTTAGTTTTCCTCACTTTTACACATGCGAAAACAACGTGTTGGGCGCAGCCACCTTGAGCTAATCTTATCCGTGGATCACTTGCCCTAAGTTCAAATGCGCTCGTGGCAATAAATCAAAACACCCGCCCCTGAAGCTGACGTCACTAGACACGATCGGCCTATTCCAGAACGCCAATGCACGTCTCATTTCAACGTTCTCTAACCGCAAGTTATTGACATGTCTCCATTGAAAAGGCAGGATGCCGCTTCCTCAAGAAGTATAAACAGACCCTATCTGATCAGGCAACACTCTAGTTTCTTAGTCAACAGTTTCACTGTATTTAGTTTAGATTTCCCTTGGCTTGTTTCTGCTGTGTTGAGCTATCTTACTAGTACGAAGCCCCTGCGAACTGTTACTTACAGTAGCAGAACTGATTTCACTCGCGTTTTGGTTAAATCTTTGTCGTACAATATCAACAATACAACCCTACCAGTACGAGCCTGAGTATTCAGAGGAGGTACTAATGGAAACAAGGCTGCCGAAATGATGGGGAATCAGACAATAGTTTGCAAGATCAATCACCCGAGCATGAGCCGCAGCCGAGTCGCATGGGAGACATTTCAATGTGGTGTACCTGCAATCATTGCGAGGTCATGCCAACCGAGGTGGAGAACTGCTGTTGCCGAGAAAACTCTAGATGCTCGGCCTACATAGCTCAAGAAGACACACCACTGCTATGCGTTACCGAGCTGCATAACTTCAGGGCAGCCTGCCGCATATGGTCCGTGTTGAGGAGTATGATGGTGCTTATGCACGAACTTCGCGCAACCGTTTGGCCGTGCAATCCAAGGAACAAGTAAGTGTACTCCAGATGTGATGTAATTTTTACTACCTAGACCATTTGAATTTCTTGTTTTTCTCCTACTTTCTCCAAATTGGGATCCACCTCTCTGTAGAAATTCAACTCTACCTTCCCCACTGCCTCAAACAGCATGCCCACACACACTATCGCCTCCCCCTGTCAGCACTGTTCTTAAGAAAGTCCTGCCATGCCGTTGTTACAATTCTGTAGTATCATTACCGAAAGAATGTGCTCTGCGGAGAGCGTGAGACCGTGACAAGCCATAGCCCAATTGTGCATTCATCTCCATTAAACTGCCTGTGCCCTCTCAACCCCAAACCTTCCAGTCCAGGGTCCCACCAGCCCCGACCCCCCCCTTTGCTTTCATGCTGATACCCAACTGAGTCCATTGCACTGACCATTCAGAACACCCACCACAGCCCTAATGCCATGCATCAGTATTTTGCCAAAAGCAACACACCTCCACCTATATCACTAGGATCCAAGCAAGGCAGATGGTAGATCAAACATCTGTGGTGTGTTAGAATTATTTCTTTTAGTATATAGTGGGGACTTATGCTGTAAGGGTTCCCGCCTTAATTTTTCTAAGGGCAACTATGCAATCGAATTTCTGAAGCATTTTTTGAAGTTGGCTGCTACACTTATCAGGTTCATCCAATTAAAATATGCATGTTTCTCTTTCTCAGGTGGCACAGGCTGGTGGCCTATTGTTTGTTTACATGGTGGCTTTATGGGAGGCTTGGATACCGCAATCGACGATTAATACCCGCCTGTGTTGTTCGAGCAATTTGCAACAAATTCCCCAGTGACAGCGGACAGTACAGGGGATTTTCTCATACTGTACTTCAATCTCACAGTTTGTTGATGCCATCAACATCACCCAATTAAATAAAATACAGCTGAGTAATTAAGGATATTTTTTGAGTTTTTCAGTGAGTCAAGAACACACGCAATCGTCTATGAGAGTCATGCTAGAATGGTTGTTGTCCAGGTGGACTGCGAACGAATGGAGGCACTGGAAATAATTTGCAAAGTGGTCACATATTGCACATTTTGATCTAGCTCCACCCTTTTCCTATGATATAATGTGAAAATAAAATACAAAATAGGCACAGAGTGCAGAGGCCCACAGTGAAATCTCCACAGTACCTAGTAGCCCATTCCAGCCCTGGTTGGTGCACTTTAGCGGTCGCCTCATGCCATCCACCCACCCTTCCAGTATCAATGGCATTTCGCACCTATGACCATGCGCTCCCAAGTAGGCGGGGTGAGTGTGACCGCTCAAGTTGTCAAACATTGATGACAAACAGGTTTGCATTTGTGTAACAAGCCTGGCCCTATTGCCCTATATGCTGCACAAGTAGGCCCATGCCTGTGTGCTGGAAAGGCGGCAGGTTCATATGGCAGATGGGAACCATTGGGTTGGAGGTAGAGTGGGTGTCTATGAACACGTAATCCATTCACATACACACTCACTTGTGTAAGCCTTTTTAAACACCTTGAGATTTACCTTAAGGACATCTGGGCGATCTACTAGGTATATCATCATCAAGCTACCTGTTCACCAGACACCAGTGGTCGAAGTGTACGAAAAGAAGCAGTGGAACGATGTTCCCTGCTGGCCTGCCCCTTCTCCCCACAAACCCCGTTGTCACAACCCCTCCCACGCACAATGCACCCCCCCAAACACTTGCACCTGCTGTTTAAGGGAACGTTCAGTGCAGTGCACTGAAAGTGAAGGTTTCAACTTCTTCCTACACTTTTATTTTAAAACAAAACCATTCCGGAACGGTTTCTTTTTAAAATAAAAGTATAGGAGCTCTACAAGGTAATTTAAAAAAGTATAGGAGCAGCGCTCCCGACCGCTCCCGCTCACTTCGACTTCTGCCGAACACTTGTTCCGCTGCTTGCTGAATCTGCTGATCTGTTCACCAAAGTAAGGGTAAGTCAACTAATTACTTCCCTATGTTCATCGAACGTTACTATGAACGTTTATGTCAATTTCCACCAAATGTACCCAGGATTTTAATGTTCATGTGTCTCAAAGACTTATGCATTAGCGATTAGTTCAGATATTTTCTTCTCGATAACTACCACCATTCATCACTGTGGGTTGTAGTAGAATGTGCAGGATAACAATTGTATAATAAAGTTGTCGCAGAGTTCACTTGGCTAGGTCACACAGCTTTTCTGTCTTTATTCTAATTAAACTTTAAAGACACATCTCTGGTGCAACTTGCTTTATTCCCATTCATCCTGTGTTATTTGTGCTAATAGTTCATATTTCTTTATACAGATCTCACGCACTTCTCAAGAATGCCATCATGTGTGCTTTTCGGTTGCACTTCTGCAGGCCACGTCAAAGATTTGGGTACTATCCTGCATGTATTCCCAAATGATATTGATTTAATAAAAAGATGACTTAGAAATTGTGGTTGTAAAAAGGAGGAGATTGAAATTAAGGCCAAGGAAATTTTGGCCGGGGTGAGGACCAATCGATTCCGCGTCTGCAGCCTGCACTTCACCCAGGATATGTACGACCAGTCAAGCTACACAAAAGAACGTCAACTGTGAGTTCTTCCTAAATTGCTTCCAAATGCCATCCAAACTCAATTTCCGCATGCGGCTGGTGAGGCGAGTAGTGAACGTTGAGTTTGTTATGTTTGTAGGTATATCAGGCGATGGTCTGCATAAATAAGTATTATCTTCCATCTGTTTATCTGCATCACTGTTCTATTACTCCATTATCCATAGTCACTGGATCCAACACAAGTGTCAAATATGTCATCTTAGTGTCCTTCATCTTTCCCCGCTTTCTGGAGCCTCTAACCACGAAATCTGATCCTTGATGAAAACTTCCACAGTGCCCCTTAGAAATTATGTTTGGGAAATGTGTTGGTTGACGTATCCTTCTTCACTTAGAGCACATTGATGGAAGAACAGACCCTTGCAAGCGACAAAACCACTGACACGCCTTTTATCCCAATGGTGAGCCCAACCGACCTGCACAAAGTGAAATTTCATCGTGTCACTTAAGTCCACTTTTCAGGTTCTAATATTCCTTTTCCATTGTACTATTTTCAGACATTGGGCTGAAAATGAAGGAGCAAGATTTTGCATCAATTTATTTTCCGGAGTCAACATCAACTTCATACAAATACCAAGTAATTATACTACACTCTTTGTAGGCAATTGAACTACTTGCATGTGGTATGCTTTCAATCTAAACATATCAAAATGTATTATGTGCAAAACTGCTATTTGTACAAAGTGGCTGGTATGGGTCTGTGTATGTGTGTACCATAGTCTGCATTGCAGTTCAGTATGTACCTTCTTCTGCATTGCATTTTTTGTTTAATTTCTCTTTTTAATCCATATTTAAACAAGTGCTGTATTACAGGTGGATGGTGGAACTTCGACTACTATCTCATCCTCGTTTGGAATATGTCCACAGCTTGAGGTATTAATATTCACATTTCAATTTCACGAATCACAGTACATCCAAAATTGAATAAACATTGAGACATACATGTATGTAACCGTACACTGTTTAAAACTTTTCTGATTTTGGTAGTTACATTGGACCTCCCCCCTAATGCGGAACAGTTACCAAGGACACATTACAAAGCAAAATACTTTGTAGGGCAACATTGTAATCACTATGTTTTACAGGGTGACCTCAAATCAAGTCCATGTTTGAACTCGGATGGATATCTGGTGAAATATGAAATGAAACTTATGATCAAGTCACGTACACTTGATTTGAGGTTTTGTCCATATTAACGCTCTATTAGTGTTACAACAGCAACCCTAACAGTGTATGGTTCAATGTCTATGTAAAATACTTAGTTTGAAGGCGCTCTGTCGAATGCAAAATCTTTATTGTGCACTTTGGCTGACATTGTATTTTTTTTTATATTACTCTATTCAAGGAATGTACTCCAGATGTGGACTTAGAAGAGGCGCATGCAACCGAGGCATACATTTATGAAGTGAAATTGGGCATCATGTTGCATTTTGAATACATTTTCATTATGTCGCTATCTTTTCCAGTCCGTCTAGTTGTTTTCGATTTGTAGATATTTACTTATGTCTGTTTGCTTTGAAATTACATTTGCTGTATTAAAACCATAAAAAAATGTTTTTTGGCAGCTTGATGTCGCCGTCTGCAAAGAGAAGGCTACTGTTTCGAAGCAAATCAAGAAAACAAGGGTAAAGAACGTACAAGTTTGTTTTGCACAAGCTCTGGAGCAGATGTTTTAGTCTTTCTAGGTTTTTAGTTGCAACATCTTATGTTCTGTATGTGTGCAAAACATTCAGCATCTTCTTCTATTTATTATTTTAGAAGCCCAGAAGTAAGAGGAGTATAAAGTTGCAGACATCAATTGAAATCAAAGATGTCGCTTGCAAAACAGATTTCTCATTGGAGCAATTCATCTCTCGGGTGCAATGTCGCACAGTCAACAAGCAGACTAGTGATGCATCCGTCCAGTGGCCGGAAAATAAATGGAATATCACATACAAAGTCAGCCTGGACCATTGCTACTTTGTGTCAGGTCGAACACATGAACATGAAGAAAGTGATGATGCATTGCAACTGCTTGCCGACCCCTTCACGCAATCTACACCCGCTAAAAATGTTCCACCAAAAAAACATTCAACACTAGCTGTTTCTCCAATTCATGTTGAATTATCACATCATGAACTGACAGAGGTTGAAGCTTCATCGAAATTGACTGATGGTCTTGCACACAATCTCAACTTCAGTTTAAAAAGTCTTGAGGATTTGTCCTCCACCGTTGACTCAAAAAAATCAGTACCGCAGGACGATTGGCTACTAAAGGAGCAAATGTACATTGTGTTCGATTGCTGCCTGATAGAGATTGTACACATGCTCAAATGTGAACACACAATCGGTGCCAAGATATACAGGGAGTCTTCTTGGAGGTGAATGTGTCTCACGCATTAAAACATACCAACCTGAAAATCCAAGCAACCTGTGTCAACCCCCATAATACATTTACATGGTCTGCTCAACCGATGCTCGGCAAAGGGCCAGCTGGGAATCTACTTTGTTCAGCAGCTTTACTGTTCAGTGGATCGACTTTCCAGTTTTTGTCAGTTTGTTGGTCTTGAGTTCCTTGCTAAAACTCAATACTACAAATACCAAAGGGGCTTCTTATTCCCTGCTATTAGTCATGCTTGGAATGTTCAACAGATGTCAATGGACAGTACATTCTCTGGCAAACATTTCTAGCTAGCTGGCGATGGACAATGTGATAGTCCAGGACTTTCCGCAAAGTACTGCACTTACCACTTTCAAGACATGGAAAGTAAAAAAATTGTGAGTTCTGTCATGGTGCAGGTGTCTGAATGTTCATCGTCTGTTGCCATTGAGAAACATGGTTTCATCAAATCCATTCAACTTCTGCAATCCAGGGGAATGGAAATAGAAGTGATATCCACCAACAGGCATGTTTTGATAGCGAAGGCTATGTGAGAGCAGTTTCCACAAATTCGGCATCAATTTGATGTATGGCACATTGCTAAATCAATCAATACAAAAATTACAGCTGCTCTGAAAAAGAAGGTTTCGGTAAACCTTATAAAATGGTCTCAGTCCATCAGCAACCATCTTTGGTGGAGCTCCAAAACTTGTGATGGATCTGTGGAAATTCTACTTGAGAAATGGCGTTCATTGATACACCATTGTACCAATATACAGGCATGGACAGAAAACCAACATTTCCACGAATGTTCACATGGACTGTTGTCGAGGGAGGAGGAATGGAAGAAGTGGTTGGTGCCATGTTCACCTCCACTCAAAGCACTTGAAAAGATTGTGTACAATAAAATGCTTTCGAGAGACCTGAGGGACTCACCCATTTCTGTCACACTAGAGACTTGGAGGTGTTTCATAATATGTGCCTAAAGTACAGGCCCAAAAGGTTGCACTTCGGCATAGACAGTATGGAGGTGAGAACAAGACCAGCAGTACTTGCCCATAACAATAACGTAGGTAGGAATCAGCAAGAACTTCAGGAAAACTGGGGGTGCCACGTTACTACAAGGTCTTTACAAAATGAAGCAAACAATGGGTGGCCAAGCCAATATTCAAGGAGATTGATTTTAGATGTGTCAAAGATCTGACATTAACTGTGTTGGCCATGCATAGTCATGGACTGGAAGCTGATTTTGTTTCCAGGAGCCATACAATGCCACAAAACATTGCAAACGTGACTTGTCCTCCAAAATCGGAACTTATCATAATGCGTAGTTCTAGATTCAAATTCCGTCCCAGCGTCAGTAGTCAAATCTTGTGCACACACCCTCAGGCCAATTATCACTAACTTTGTAAATGCATCCATTAATACCAACCTGGTCCCAGCAAGTATTAAAGAAGCCTGGGTCACTCGCCTATTGAAAAAACCCTCTCTGGACCCCGCTGTGCCCACTAATTATAGGCCAATAACAACTGTCCCATTTCTCCTCAAAATACTTGATAAACTAGCCTACAACCAAGTCCAAGCACACCTTGAAAAGAACCAACTCCTTGGCACCAGGCAATTTGGCTTCCGTCCTAACCACAGCACAGAACAGAAACAACACTATAGGACCTAAGAATCCAGATGGATGCCATCAGAGACTCAGGGAAACTCTGTATCCTCCTCCTCGATCTCTCTGCAGCGTTTGACCTAGTAGACCACAATAAACTTTGCTCTACCCTAGCCAAAGACTTCAATTTCTCCACCAAAGCCACCACATGGATCAAAACCTTTCTTGCAGACCGAACCTCTAGGGTTTCCATAGGTAAAGAAGCTGCCAACCCCATCCCAGTGCCTATTGGGGTCCCCTTCTGAAAACCATCAGATCAGTTTTCAGAAGGTTGTGCATACCTGGGCGGCACAGGATAACAAAGACAACATCGAATGTCTCTGACTATCTGTCTGCTATCCCAGACCCTTCTGCTTTTAATGATCTCAGCTTCATCCAATTGCTCACTGTGTCGAGAGCACTGATTCTGTCGAGGCCTTTCCAAGGCACCAACATTCACTCTGCACTGAGAGAACTTTTGTGTTTCTTTTCCTTTTCTGTAAGAAATCACATACTAGAATGAACTGGGCAATATATTTGTATGATGTAGTGAAACTCAGATACTAGTCACAGAATAAACCAATAACTCTTATGTGGCATATCACATTTAATATAGGGGAGTTTGACCAAGGGGTGTAATATTCAATTACAGTTTCTTTTGAATTGAAATATTATTTTTGGGCATTTATGATTCATTTATTTATTTATTTAAATTTATTTTTATTGCATTTGTTACATGCCCAGACCCTTAGGTATCACGGCGAGGTTACAGACAGCTTAATTAAAAAACAGACATTAGGAAGGCCAATAGGGCACAATACAGAATATTTGAAACATTAGTGTTAATACAAGAATACAGAAATGTAGTGTATCCAGGAGTTAACAATCAGAAAACATGCATACATAATCAAATCTGTTCACAAGGCATCAGTGACAATAAAGATCAGTAATTTTTTTCCTAAAGAAAAATGTGTTGAGTGCTACTATTGGTTGAATAGCCAGGTTTTCAGGGCTTTCTTGAATCCTGAGAATGATTCCTTATTTTTGATGATGAGGGGGAGAGTATTCCAAAGTGCGGGGGCTAGGTATTGGAAGCTGCTGCCTCCTGCTTTGGTGTTCTTATAGCGAGGGATTATTAGAAGTGCTTGGTTGTTGGATCTAACGGGTCCCTTCGATTCTTTTTTGGCTATGGCATGGTTCAGGTAAATAGGAACGCTTGAGTGGAGGCATTTGAACGTGAAACACAAAGTTTTGAAGATGATTCTGGCTTTGATAGGGTGCCAATGGAGGTCTCTTCTGATATCAGAAATGTGGTCACATTTTCTTATTCTAAGGGCTGCGTGAAGGGCTTTATTTTGAATAAGCTGGAGTTGATTCAAGTTAGCCTTAGTGGTTCCAAGAAAGAGTATGTTACAGTAGTCAAGTCTGGATAAGATCAGCGCTCTTGCCAGTATGATGCAGTTGGTGGGGGTCAAGAATTGGCGACTGAGGGCAATACATTTGGCGGTATAGGATGTGGAAGATGAGAGGGCTTTAATGTGTTTGGTCATGGCGAGATTGGCATCTAAGTAAACACCTAGGGCCTCATTACAATCTTGGCGGAATGGGTTAACGGCTGCCGCTAATGGATGCAGACCCGTTAAACACATTCCGCCTCATTACGAGGTCCCCTCACGGGACCAGGTAAGGACGCATGGTAAAACCAGGCGTCCTTACCGGGTCCCGCGAGGGGACCAGGGAGCTAACAACGGCTGGTCGTAATCAGCCCGTTGTTAGCTCCCGCTCCCATTCCCATTGAGCCCTATGGGGGCTCAAATGGGAATGGGGAAGGTCCGGGCCCGGGTTCCCTGTAGGAGGAATTACCGGGCCCTCCAAACTCAGAATGGCTTGGTAATTCCCCATTCAGGGAACCCGGACCTGGACCCGGTTTTGGTGGCAGCCATGCCCTTGTTAAGGGCATGGCTACCACCAAACCTGTAATGAGGCCCCTAGTGCTTTTACTTGTTTAAGTACTGGTATAATGGTGCCATCAATATTGATGGATGAGTAGTCAGAGTGTAATGGCGCTATTTTAGACTGGGAGCCCACGATGAGCACCTCAGTCTTCTCGTCATTGAGTCAGAGGCTGTTTAATGGCATCCAGTTTTAAATTATGGCCTAGATTTTGTTAATGCTGTGGGTATCGTGGGTGTAATCTCCCGATAGTGGGATGAGGATCTGGGTGTCATCTGCAAAATTGGTGTAGATGACACCCATATCATCTAGGGCTGAGAAAAGGGGCTTACTATAAGCGTTGTAAAGAGTGGTCTGGCCAGGCGTCCTAAGCAGGACCTGCAGCAGACCTCGTAATGAGGTGGCCCGGAATGAATGGTGCCGGTCCCTTACCAGCATCGTTCATTTCGAGGCCACCAGGGTCCTAATGAGGCCTCATTTTGTGGATTGATACAAAATACTGCGTGCTGTTCACCAAACCTATTGAGTTTTTCAATTGAAAGAAAAATGATGAAAAAAATCCAGCAGCGTAGATGACAAGGACGGTTGTGCAGGGATCGATCCCATTTGTATTGGGGACGGGGAATGAACCCAGGAAGCTTACTGAAAGATTAAGAAGACAACATTTTGCTATTTGATTCCGGACCGACTGGTCTATGAGACTTGTGTAAGGAAAAGTATACGCAGAGGCCTTGATAACGACCGCACTGGTCGAAACACGTGTCGGCTATATCTTTGGACTATTGCACAACCAGAATACAAAGAATACCACTCCAGACTTAATGCGTGAACTATTTTTGCGAACTTTAAGATCAAATCAATTGTGTTTGTGATTACTTACTGAGAATACTAGTTCCAAGCGCGGAGACATTCTTATAACAGTTTCAAGTGTACTTTCCTAATGAGGCCCACTGCCTTTTAATGGGACAAGTGCCTTATTGTAATTTGGCCTTGAAGGCTAGGCAGCAATTGCTCGAAGGACATAAGATGTGGGGAATACAAAAAAAAAAAGATAACTTTAACTATATTGAGAGCATACATGTACCGCCAAGTTAGTGTGAAAGTGTGTGATATATCGTGCAGAGTGGTTGCTCGTGGACTAACCATGGAATTTCCAGAAATGATGTAACTTCAAGTTTACATAGCATTTTTATTGGGATTAAAAATGAGTAGGTTGCCATGCTGTATGCATAATAATTAATTGATGGTGGGGTAAACATTGTACGTGTGCACTGTGATTGCTTTTCGAATAGTAATCTTGCAAGCTTCGTAACAATGACATTGGACAGGGGTTCAAGCTGAATGGTTGCTATGTTTGTTCTTCCTTTCCAAACAATTATGAGTTATATGGTAACTTGATATATTAAAATAAAGAACGCCTACTGGAATGTATTTTTATTGTGTTTTGTTCGCAGATACTTTGTTCCATACTGCCCGTGCCATAGCTTCCAGGTGCCAACTTCTGGAATCAACACTGTAGGATTACCATGAGCAGTGTTTTTTCAATCAGCATTATGTGGGACGATCGATATGGCCCTACATGTCCATTTATGTTTCCGGCAATAAGGAGCAACATGTCAGCATTCATGATGTAAGAACGAAGAGAAGCAAGAGCGTTGGGCTTTGAAAGAACAAAAAAGACATGTCTACTCCCACACGTAGCACCAAGCGGGGTCATTGAATTGTTTTGCTGTTATGACATATGGCAAGACAAGGACACAAAAGGACAAAGAACATTGAGCGTTCATCGTAATCTGCGTAGCTCGAGAGTCCTGCGATCGTCGCCACCTCTAACTTACCTGCAAAATTAAAAAATCAATTGTTTCCTGTAGTTTGTAATTTCGTGTGAACATTCTTTGAAAAATAAAAGCGCTTGCAACATTGCAGACTATTGTTGATGTATCATTGAAATATTCGATACAGAAATGCTATTTAGAGCAAGGCAGATAAGGTACGCTCTGGGTGTGGATGTCTGTGATTATCTTCCTGTTTCTGCGGGCGTGGGTGATGACGTGACATGCTGGGCTCCGCTGGCCACGAACGTAATGAAAATAGGTGAAGCAGATCGTTGGGATGAGTGATGTCAGCTTCGGGGGCGGGTGTTTTGATTTAATGCCACAAGCGCACTTGAACTTAGGGCGTTCGATCCACGGATAAGATTAGCGCAAGATGGCCACGCCCAACACGCTGTTTTCTCATATGTAAAAGTGAGGAAAACTAAGGTGAGTAAGATGCATCGGAAATATTTTTACGATCCATCACCGTATGCTTATAACGACTTGGCCGAACGATCAGGACAATACCATTTTTGAGCGCACTATTCCATTAAAGGACATTTTAGAAACAGTCAAATTCCTCTATCTGCAACTGACAGCAACACTGACCGTTGTCGAGCTACTGTCACTTAAAGGCATCTCAGACGTCTAGACCAGTGCTTCAGAAATGCCGATCAGCACTGGGACAATGAATCCTGACCCCGAGCTGCTGTGTAGGCCAGCCTACAGCCGTTCGTCCCGCTTTGCTCGCTGAACCCTCTTGCTGCCTGATATCCGCAGTGGGCTCCCATCTCAAACTCTGTTGAAGAAGCCTGCTAAGCACCCTGAAGCCAACTCGAACCCATCGAGCACCAAGATCATCTACAGCAAAAAGTACATTGTGTACCCCTGGTCCTTCCTAGAAGGTCCGTAGAGACATTTAAATGCCCAGTGCTCCCTTTATGCTGAAGCCATCAAATCATAAACTGTTGTGGTTATTATTCATACCGACTACCCTCCTGCCTGTATCCAGAGTGCATCCCTTTTCCTTCTTTGAAAGTGTCTGTCCTTTGCATTCCTTTACAGGGTGGGTTAGGTGATGCCTGGCTGTCCTTGCCCCATCCACTGGTTTTGCCCGATATGTTCCCCGGTGAAGAACCCCATTTGCCTTGCCTGTCTAGGATGAAGGAGAGTGGGAGAGGCAACGTTCACCACTGCCACAGCCTGCCTGGTGTCCCTGAAGCCCTGGAACACTTCACCAGGGATGGTCTGGGCAGGGGTGTTGCTAGGTCTGCAAAAGATCCGGGGCTACGCTAATGTCGGGACTGTCGGGACCGGGGGCTAGCTAGCCCTTTGGTTGTAGTCCCTGAGCTTTTATCCAGGGCTACAACACAAAGACCTGGGGCTATAGCCCCCTCAGCCCAACACCCCCCTGCCTAGCAACGCCTCTGGTTCTGGGTAAGAAAGTGAGACGAGACCCACCACAACCACTCCTGTGCGAACGATAAAAAGACACAAAACGCCTTCCCGCTCATCTTCCCACCCTTGCATACCGGGGGTGCACCTTAGAAACAGCAAAATAAGACACTGGCCCAGTGGCCCTCATTCCCCAGCCGGCCCCAAACTAGGGGGAACGCCTGGATGATCCAGCCCTCTCAAGCTCATTCCTCAGGGCCGCTTGATGTAAATCCTCCGTACACATGTAAGTATATTCAAGTATTTATTTACGCGACCCCACAAGCCTGCTCTCTGCCACCTCCCTCCAACGGCCACCGTGGAATGTTCTCTCCCGAACAGTCATAACATTCCACGAGTGTCCCTGCACGAGCCCGTGCACATTACAACATATCCTCTTCCCTTGCATAACACAATTTGTTAATATCCTGTTAATATACATCGCGAACATTTTGAACATGGAAACATGAACATAACTATATATATATCTCATCATTAACACCAATTGCATTCATGGATAAAGCAATATTGACCACAAAGATGCATTGTGCCATAACATGTACATTTCATGTTTAACAAATATAATCTCTAAACCTTATAGGGGGGCCACACCTCCTGGCAAGACGACCCCCTTCTTGTCCTACATCAGGTTGTTGATCAGAAACATTTTGACCCTCCACATTCCTTTCGGCACCCCCAGAACGTGGAAGTGGAACAGCCTCTTCCTGTTCAAGGCTGATGCCTTGTGAACTCACAGGATCATAATCCAGCCCAGTTCCGTGACACTCCCCATCAGACTCCACACCTGCCCTTTCCCCACGTTTGCAACCATCCACCACCACCCGTTTTTTGCTCCAAACAGAACCATCCTCCAATCTCACATGGCCTTTTCCAACCCTAACAACTCTCCTTGAAGGCAAAAACTTGCTGTGACCTTTATGAACCATCCTGGGATTTCGTATGTACACCTCATCCCCAAGCTCAACATTCAATTCCTTTCTACACCTTTGTGAAGACCCCATGGCCTCCTGTCGCGCCAAAATACTGCGATGAATAGCTTCTAAATCCATATCACATGGCCCACCACCACCCATCGCCAGGGTTCTCAACATGGTACCTGCTTTCCTGCCCCTCATAAGCTCAAATGGAGATCTACCCGTACTTGTGGCTGGCGTTCTGCGATATGCAGCCAGATATTGTGTCACCACTTCCTGCCAATCCAAACCATTAGCCAAAGCTAACTGTATAGCTGACTTAATAGTACCATTGGCCCTCTCCACTAATCCATTTGCAGAAGGATTGTACAAAGCTGTTCTAAAATGGGAAATAGCATGTCGTTCCAAAAACTCTCTCATCGCTCTGGAAGTGAACTGCACCCCATTATCTGTGACTAATGTTGCAGGTAATCCCTCACGATCAAAAATTTTCCTCAAGAAATCCATGACAGAATCAGTTGTGACGCAAGAACACGCCGCCACCTCAATCCACCTGGATGTATAGTCCACCAACACCAACATATATCTGCACTCAGGCTCTAAACACTCAAACGGACCCATGATATCTAACGCCAATTTCGACCACACTTGTTCTGGAACCTCTACAGGATGTATAGGCTGTGTATGGAGTACCTTGCTTTTATCGCTAACAGAGCATGCCTGACAGTCTTTCACCACCTGTTCGACATCCTTGTCCATAGCCGGCCACCAGTACTCCTCCCTGAGTCTCCTCTTAGTCAAAGATCGACCCAAATGACCAACATGTGCTAACGTGACTATTCTCCCTCTCAAACTCACAGGGGGTATCAACCTACTTCCCCTAGACACACCCCATGGACCCTCGGCTAATTCATGTAAAACTTGGGCATAACCTTTCCCTTCAGGCCTGTCCTTTACCGTGTGCCACCCTTTCACTAGACCTTCCTTAATCCACTTTAACTCAAGATCGGCCTCAGACTCCTGATCCCACAACGATTTCTCCACCGCAGACGTCACATAAGCAACCTGACTATCCTGCCAGTCTTCATCTTTCCTTAAAACCGTCTGATCACCCTCTTCCACCATAGGCAAACGGGACAAACAGTCTGCCACAACATTCAACTTCCCCGGAAAATACTGCAATGAAAAATTGTAATCCTGTAGTTGTACTGACCATTTCGCAATCCTCGGGGATACTGCCATCACTCCCTTGGTAGAAAACACTTGCACCAACGGTTTATGGTCTGTTCTGACAATATAAGGAATGCCCCACAAAAACGTCCTAAAGTGTTTTGAAGCCCATAACACTGCCAAAGTCTCTCTCTCAATTACCGAGTATCTAGTTTCAACATCTCTCAACGTCCTTGAGGCAAAAGCCACTGGCATCCATTCACCACTTATCCACTGCTCCAGCACTGCCCCCAAACCCACTTCACTTGCATCCACAGTCAGGGCCGTTTTATTTTTCGGGTCAAACGATTTCAGGCAAGGAGCATTTTCTACATCCTTCTTCACCAACCCAAATTCCACTGCACACTCCTGAGACCATGCAAATGTTACACACTTCCTCATAAGCGCTCTCATGGCCACTGTTTTTTCCGCATAATTGGGTATAAACTTAACATAGTATTCCGCAAGGCCCAAAAAAGCCCTTAGCTGATCCTTATTGACCGGAGCTGGTGTATCCCTCAACACCTGCACCAACTCCCTTTTGGGACTCACACCTCGTGAGCTCAATACATGTCCCAAATATGTGACCTCTTCCACACCTACCTGACACTTGATTAACTTTACAGTCAGACCTTTGTCCTTAAGAATCTGCATGACCCTCCTTACCCTGGCATCATGTTCCTCCCTGCTACTGCCCCAGATCAGAATGTCATCTTGAAAATAACTGACTCCCACCACCCCACCCAACATCTGTTGCATCAACCTCTGGAAGACTGCCGAAGCCGAAGCAAGGCCAAATGGCATGCGACAGAATCTGTATGCCCCAAACGGAGTCACAAACGAAGTAAGTGGTCTAGAGTCAACATGTAGGTCGATTTGATGGTACGCTGTTGACAGATCAAAAGTTGAAAAATACTTGGCATCTCCTAATGTCAACAACAACTCATTAATATTCGGCAATGGGTGCCGATCCACCCATATGCTTGAATTCAGCTCCCGGAGATCTACACACATTCTGATGCTCCCATCCCCCTTTTTAACCAAAACCACGGGAAACAACCACTCTGAGGACTCAATGGGCTCAATTATCCCTGCTGACTGCAATTTGGCCAATTCCTCCTTGAATGCCTCCCTCGCCGCTACTGGCACTCCCCTCACTTTATGTACTTTGGGAACCGCACCCTTCTTCAAAACAATGCGATGTGTAAAACCTCTGAGCCTACCCAGAGTGTCCGAAAACACCTCAGGAAATTCACTCACAAGCACCGTAGAAGTAACCATTTTATCATTCTGTCCTGCTCCCTCCGTGACACTGAGAACCGGTTCCTTCTCACCCGGGTGAATCTGTATTTTCAGTGCAGCCTGCTCATCCCAACCCAACACACTTGTGCCCTTTGAAGCCACATACAACTTACCCAAGGTCTGCCTCCCTTTGAAAGAAAAATTCGACCAATTGTAGCCCAGTAGGTCGATGGGACTCTGCCCATATGCACATGGTTTGATATCTGTAGCCAATAAAGTAGAAATATCTTTACCCAACATTTCTTGATACACTTCCGGGGCCACCAGTGTATAAGGTGACCCCGAATCCACCAGCATATCCACAGGGTGCTGATCTACCAACACCTTCACCCATGGACCCTTCCGCCCACTTCCCTCCACATGTAATATGACGCTTTGATTAGATCCCCCTCCTGATGTCCCTTCTAACAACATGGTAGAGTCTTCTAATGCCACACTAGCAACCAACTGCCCCTTACACATGCGTGCAAAATGGCCCAAACGCTTACACTTCCTGCATTCAACATTGCAGGCAGGACAAGATTTAGACTCAGCCGTGTGACTTGACCAGCCACAATTCTTGCACCCCTCCTTACTCTTAGGTGCTCTAGTCCCTTGCACCCCAGCCCTATCCAAACCTTTCTTGTTCTTTGCTACTACAGCATGCACCATCTCCCTATTCACATCCCTCTCAGTAAGCATTTGTACACTGGTCTTAGAAGCTTCAATTGCTCTTGCAATCTCCAACACCTTCTCAAGTGAAGGATCACTCTCTATCCATAACCTTTCTCTGATTTTCTGATTAGATGTCTTCATCATAACCTGATCCCTTATGTGTTCCTCACCATTGCCAGGAAACCCACATGTAGCCATGAGTGCACGTAGTGCCGTAACATAAGTATCTATGCTTTCCGTAGAGCCTTGTGCCCTAGAGAAAAACTTATACCGCTCTAATACCACGTTAACTCTTTTACCAAAACGCATTTGTAACTTCTTCAAAGCTGTCTCATATGCACTAATAACCATTTCTCCCTCACCTCCCCCTTGAACCATTACGTTTTCCCCTGGCAAGTGCCGAAAAACTCTCAAGCCCTCAGTCCCAATACAATTCAGCAGTGCAGCCTCCTTTTCATCATCGTTGAACTTTGCCCCGCCAGCAGCCCTCAAATATACTTTGAAGGCATCCACCCACTGCTCCCAAGGAGCAACAGGCTCTCCAGGATTTGGCAGAAAAGCTGGCGGAGGCCTTGCAGCCGTATGTAACATTGCTGACGGAAATCCTTGTTCCTTAAACCCCCAACAAGAATCTTTCCCCCGCCCTAGTGAGAACCTCCAGACCTCTTGTTCCCTTGAGATGATCCGTCAGTGGCACCTTGTGCACGTGCACCCACACGTAATTGCAGTACAACCGTCAAAATGCACCGGGTGAGTCACAACCCAGAGATTTAAATTCCACTTCCAGATCACAGCCCAAACCGTATGCCCAGTGCTCCACAGCAGTCGTATGCCCGACCTTACCACGTGGAAGAGGTCACATATTTGGGACATGTATTGCAATACATGCCTGTAGAGGAAGCTGCATGCCCCAGCCCTTCCGTCGTGTGCAGGTAATACTGATGTGGAAGCAGGCTAAAATAAAGAAGGCAACCTTCCATCTACCCCCTGCATGAGCCAGAAGGTATAATACACTGCTAGGAAGCTGCTGGGGGTCCGCTCCCAGCCCCACCAGCCTCTGCTGCCAGCCGGCGTCGGCTCCACCAGTCCTTCCCAGACCAGAATGCAGACTGAGGATACATATGCCTGCTTGGCACTTTTATTTCCTTTTTGGGGGCACTAGCTGCATTTTTTCATTGTTGGTATTTTGACAGACTTTACTTATCATTAAGGATCAGCAGGAGAGTACATTTTGGAAATCAGTGTTGGGACTTCCAAGGTGTACGCCCTTACCACTATTACGTTATGAACTAGGCACGATATCAATCTATAGCCAAGTTATTTGGAAAATGTGCAGC